>NW_022156716.1:4324663-4624663 GCF_004355905.1 Pyricularia grisea | reverse complement strand
ATAGCCCTCATCTGCAGCCCATGATAACGCGGTTCGGCCAGAATTATCCTGCGAATCTGGATCAGCGCCTGCGTCAAGTAGTAGCTCTGAAATCTCGGCATTGAAAGGCCGAAATAACAGGTTTGGGTCAGAGTTGTCTTGCGAATCTGGGTCGGGAACTGCGTAAAGTAGCGGTTTTGAGTCTCCCGCATATGTTGGATTGAGAGCAACGTGCAGGAGCGGCGTTCGACCACAGTTGTCCCGCGAATCTGGATCGGCGCCTGCGTCAAGTAGCAACTTTGCGTTCTTGGTCCTCCATAATCTTGCAGCCCATGATAACGGCGTTTGGCCACAATTGTCCCGCGAATCTGGGTCGGCGCCTGCGTCAAGTAGCAGCTTTGCGTTTTCGGTGCTCCACAATCTTGCAGCCCATGATAACGGCGTTTGGCCAGAATTGTCCCTCGAATCTGGGTCGGCGCCTGCGTCAAGTAGCTGTTTTGTATGTCCGGAATAAGTTGACATAGACGCAGCATGCGAGAGCGGCGTTCGACCAGAGTTGTCCATCGAGTGTACGTTGGCGCCCCTTTCGAGTAATTGCTGTGTGATGGTGTTGTCTACGTTGAAACTCACGACCCGTGACAGTAAAGTTGCGCCAGCATTATCTTTTGGCTCGACATCAGCGCCTGCATCGAGCAGTAGCTGCACAGCAGCAGCATGGCCACCACGAGCTGCTGACAGTAAAGGTGTGTTGCCGTCAGAATCGATCTCGTTGACGTCTGCGCCTGCTTTGAGCATCTGCTGCAGTAAAATTATGTAGCCTTTCCCCGCTGGCCACAGCAGCGAGCCAAGTCTAACTGCATCCCCAACCGGTGGCGTGTCGAGTTTGAAGCCCTGGACAGGGAGGTGCTTCATGAAGTTTTCATACGCAGAAATATCCGCATTTCTCGACCCAACTGCCGTGTCCGCGCCTGAAAGGATGTAGGCTTGAGCAACCACCTCACCTGAGCCTGTGAGGTGGCCAAAGATATGTCTTCGGGCCGAGAAGACGAATTGAATGCCTAGATTGTTCTCTTTCACTGCGGTCTTAGCATGTTCTGCCCATACTTCGCGCGCGGTACCGCATGGAAGCTTGGCACAGATTCTGGGGTCTGTCAACATTTCACATGCGGCCTCTTGACTCCCGCAAGCTAATGCAGCAAAGATCGCTGGCCCGTACCGCTCGCACTGAACAGTGAAATATGATGCGGGTTGGAGGTGAGCTCTTGTGGCTTGTATAAGGCTCGTCAGATTGAACTCGGCGAGAATGTACACCAGGCTGACCGAATCTGAGTACAGCCGAATGGTGCGCTTTTCAAGGGCGTTTGTCATCATCACCCAGCGTTTCAAAGGGAAATCTTGAAGGAACGCAGACTGGTCTACGCCGTTTTGTTGGGCGCGGTTGGCGTGGTAAAGTACTTTGAGGATCGAATACTGAAAGAGCGGGAATTTCAGATTCAGCTCCGATCTCAGTTGATTCGATGCTGCCTGTTGCCCTGATGGTGTAACGGTTGGCGCACGGTAGACTGCTGGAATATGGATGAACTCTGTGATAGGGGCAATCAACTGAGCCAAGCATATATCCCTCAGAAAAAGTTGGCAATTGCCCTCAAGGTTTTCCGAATATCCAGACCACCTCTCACTGTAACTGCCCATCAAAAAGCCCCTGATGGATTCGTGGATAAACTGGACTTCGCAGGCCTTGTTTCGTGTGACCTCTGCCAAGCCTTTGGATGAGGTCCTAACGAATATTTTCATCTCGTCCAACTGGACGTCTTCGTGATCCCAGTAGCCCGACTTGTCAATGCCGAGGCCCAGCTGAATAGCGAAGTAGAGTTCTTGTGGTTTGAGGGATCTCTCAGCAAAGAGAATAATTTTTAGGCAAGACCTCAGTCTTTCAAGGTTCTCTCCATCTCTTGTCATGATTTTCTCAAACAAATCATCAAGTCCGGGGGGTATCTCCCTGAGACGCCTGCTCATGGCTTGAACAGAGATATCATTCCCACTGATGAGAAGCTCGAGAACCAAGACGACCCAGAGGAAAATCCCAGATGATTTGTTGAAAACCTCCAGTCGAAGATTTTCAATCTGCCTTCGACCGCCAACTTTGAGTGTTGCTTTGATATATTTCTTGATGTCCTCGTCATGTCCTTCTTCAGCTTCGAGCGCAACTTGGTTTTCTTCCTCGGTACGGATATCCGGATAATACCGACTGGAGAAACAAATCTTCAGTCGAGTATTCGTTTCTCGGGCTCGCTCACATAAATCTTCAAAAAATCCGACCATATTGATGGCTTGACTTTTGTCACACTCATCCAGAGCGTCAACAAATATTGTCAAGGAGCGATCCCGGAGCTGAGAAACAGCATGCACCAGCGTTTGCTTGAGAGCCTCCTCATTCCACCCGTTTTCTGCAACCCCTCTCGCACCACTGGAGGTCATCCACTCTAGAGCGCTTTCAAGATCTTTGGCTTTCTCAAAGAGCTGGTGAAGAAGAGAACGATAGAGACCCTGCGTTGACTTCTCCTCGATAGAACCTCGTGCCAAGAAGAAAAAGGATAATGTGATTTGTGATGGATCATGTTTTGCCTTTGCCCTTGCCTCCTCAAAAAGTAGTTTCATAAGTGTAGACTTGCCGATGCCAGGGTGGCCTTTGATCCAGAGGAAGCCGCTATGACCCGATTGGAGCGATGTATCGCGCCAGGCGAGGTATTTAGGGGTATTGTAAAACCAACGGCAAGTATTCCCTTGAGCGGCTCGAAGATTTGTCAAGCGATCGTCGATGCGGTTGAAGTATAGTAGGTCAATCAATTTCTGTTTCATCTCACTGTCAAGACTTGAGACGCTGGGTGCTAACTCCGCTATAGACTTATCCAAAGGCGGCGCTTGCACTGGTGCAATGCCTGTGAAATCTTGGAAAGGAGCATCTGACATCAGAGTCTGGTTTTATCATTCTGTTTGGGTCGTCAATAGTTACGCACCGTTGTTTGATGAAGAAACCCATTCCTCCAAGAAGGATCTCAAGCCAGCTGCGGCCGCGGCAGCAGCATACGGCTGCCACTCTCCTGTCTTGTGGCTGTCACAGTAATCGCAAGCGCCCTTGATGACCACGCATGGGTAGACGTCCCAGACGCCGGCGCTCTCCATCTCAAAAGCGACGATATCTTTAGCCCTCTCTACGATTTTATCACGATGTATCCCGGACTTCATCACCGTATCTCCCGAAGCAATCAGGCCGATGTGAACCGCAGGCTTGGGGTTGTCCTGAACAAGGCGGGTGCGGGGCAGTAGCTCATCGTTGCATCCGGCTTGCGAGCATGGTATCTTCTCGGTGACATGTTCATATGTCGCCCTGAACAGTCTGTCTTGATCTGTGCCAGGGTATTGAGCATCCAGGTAGGTTCTCGTCTGAAGGGCCTCGAGGCATCGTAAAGTATTGCACTCTAGCCTATGCTGGGCGCGACGAGTTTTCAGCTTGGCTATAAAACCGCGAAGTTCAGGAGCAGGCCTAGCCAGCCTCGACAGGAGCGTGTCCTTTGGTTCGAAGCGATCGGGTAGCTGGGCACCAAGGTCGTATTGAACAACACCATGGCTTATGATAACATCACCCAGCACAACCTCTTTGACGTTTCCTTCAACGACTCTGAAGGGAACTGCACCGCAAACGCCGACAACCAATGCCAGGCGGATATTTGGAAAGCTCATACGGCAATTGGATGCCACGGCCGCCGCATTGGCCTTCCCCATTTCAGGCATGTGCGCCAGAACGACATTATGACCGGCGATATAGCCCGTAGAATAGGTGTTAGGGTCGCCGTTTGCTTTGCCATATCCCCTGACCCCATCTGCGTACCACTTGCAATCTGGGAGGACGTCTAGCCCCTCAACAGCGTCGGCTTCGAGGGTAAGAGCGCAGATGATGACTATCTCAAAGTCTTTTCGGCTTTTCGGGGGTTCGGGCGGGTCAATAGGGCCATCTTTAATATAGTCAGTGTAAACGAGATTGCAACGTCAGCGTTAAAAAAAAAAAACTCATGGATGTGGCTCGACTTCGCGCAATGGACGTACATTGCTGCCATTGCCGGTCAATGGAGTCGGTCTCCTTCGGTCTCTTGACAACATCCGAATGAAATGAGCCCGAATTTTTCCTTTTTGAGGAGCCTGCGTTGATATCCATAGACGCATTGCAGTCGCTGTCTCACATCTAAAGGTAGGAATGAGGGCGAGTGTCGTAAGCGAGTGAGAAAAAAGAAGTAGGAGAAGTGGTCTATGTTTTCGTCGAGATAACCACTTGGCCGAAGTCCATTATCATCAAAGCCCCTCTTTCCTCGACGATTTTTGTTGGTAAGGCTGAGTTCCCTGGCTGGCTGGCCCACTGCATCAGGTGCACCAAGGCAAACCCGACGACCTGATTGAGTGGCTGTGATGTGCCAAGATCACCACTTTGTCGGAGGCCGCACACCCAGTTAAGCGGCATCGCATCTCTTGTCTTTTGTTTCTGTTTTCTTTTTTTTTTTTCTCTTTGAGTTAATAAACCATTTATCTGGCCTTTCTCTCTCTTTAGACCCTATATGTCCGATGATTGCGAGTCTTGCCGCTGACCGTCTACCTAAGGGACGTGCTACTTGGTGGGTTTCCCCGGTTGAGTGGTCATTGGGGCTTGGAGCCAAACGAGCGACTTGATTTAGCGACTACGATTTGCAAATGTTTACTTACCCCAGGAAGATAGCTGCTTTGCCGTACCAGCTTCCCAACTAAAGAATTTGGTCCGATATTTGGTTCATGGTTTGGTTCTCCATGTAGCCAATGGCCAGTAATTTCTAACCCTTTAGCCCCTGGCCGCCTCGGCACAGTTACAGGGGCGGCCCTGTTTGGGGCCACTTTGCTAGCGAAGCGCGAACGCGACCAACATCTGTGTCAAGCAGTTAACACAAGGGACCAACTGAAGTAGTCCAACAAGTAGCAATACCTTCAAGAAAACAACGGCTCGAGGCAATTTAGCTTGTATCTAGAACCTTGGAATAGACAGAAATACAGCAGAGATAACTTCGCGCCTATGTCGTATCAGAAATATGCAGCCGATGAGACACCAACAGAAATCCCCCGGCCAGGCCTGAGAGAGGCCTGATTCTTTCGCGTTCTGCTGGCCTCGGGGGCATCTATCTATATATTTCCTCCTCCCTGGGTGATCACAAAGACATTATCTTACACTTTCTAATTATACTATGGTTTATTCTATCATCATCTCCCCTATAAAGAAACACAGTCACGTAGACACACACAGACCGACAAAGACCAGCATTTGTTCACGATATAATTCCTTGTTAAATTGCCTTTCAATCATCTCAAGAGCATACCTACGTCAAGAATAAAAGGATCTCTTGTAAACAGGGTCGCTGGCGATCATGGCAACTTGGCAACTCTGACCAAAATCGACAAGCTACGTGAGCTTGTTGGCACCAGCGTCTCGCTCCCACAGGCATGTTCCCTACCTCCCCTCTCCGGATGCTCATTATACATCCGAGCCTGTCGAATCATCAATTCTGACACGGCCAACCGACAGCTTGTTGTTGTTGGCGACCAGAGCTCTGGGAAAAGCTCGGTCCTCGAGGGCATCACTGGGTTCGCTTTCCCTCGCAGCCCTGAGCTCTGCACCAGATACGCTACACAGATCACTTGCCGCCGGGAAGACCATGAGTCTGTGAGCATCAGTATTATTCCCCATGGGAATGCTGATGCGCAAGTTTCGGCTAGGCTGCGACGATTTTTCAAGGACTTTTGGCGATGCGGCCCAGATGACCAACGAGAAGCTTGGGGAAATCTTCAGAGACGTAAGTGGACGAGGCAGTGTCCCCATCATATCAAGGTATATAACTATGCCACCATACTAACAGTCAGCAGGTCAATGAAGAACTCGGGATCAGCTCTGGCAGCGATGAAACCGGACAACCCAGTTACGGCAGTGCGTTTAGTGAGCATCTACTCAAGATAGAAATTTGTGGTCCTGAGGTAAATCTCTCCTCATGCTGTAAAACCCACGTCTGCAGCCAAACTCATGTGTGCTTAAAGATGCTGACAATCAACAGCAAGAGCACTTCACTGTCATCGACGTTCCTGGGATCTTCCGCAATGTAACTCCAGGTAAGCAACTGACCCTCTTCTCCACGCCCTCTCATCTGACAAACGAGCTCTCTGGCAGGCCTTACCACAGAGAGCGATATTCCCTTGGTCAGGAATATGGTGATCAACTACATGAAAGACCAAAGAACCATGTATGTTCTGAAACTTCCATGCCCTGCCAGTTTGGTATAAGTTTGTCATGAGATATTTCTCAACTGCTGTTGGGATTAGTGTGAAATAGGGCTTGGGATACAGCGATGCGTATACGGCCAGATTATTTATGGGCGAGGGAAGCTAGGGACGTTATATGAATGTCACTCTTTTGTTCTCTTTTGCTTTCTTCTTCTTCTTCTTCTTCAAAAACTGATGCGTTTGCGGGCCCGATGGACTTCTATGTCCCGCATTTAATGTTTCCAACCTGGGCCGATCGACTGCCCTGCGCCAGTGGCTCCCCAGCTCTCGCCCATACCGGTATTTGGTTACCCAGCATTCTTAACATCGAGCATGAGCCACGACGGGTCCCAAGCAGCCATATTTTTGCAAGCATGGATTGTTGGTAGCCGGTCCAAGCCCTCCAGTCATAACCATTTAGTAGGTTTCTCGACGAAGGCCCATGCCGCTGATGAATGCTGCAAACTCCCAAGCTAAACGCCGGCAAACGGCCCCAGATCCTCCAAGTTTTGTGATCAGAAACGCGACTGAGATACTGGGTTTGCCTTTTTCAATACTCAGTCCCTCATCTGTTCGCTATAAAACGATTTCCACTCATTAAACCGGTACAGTCCCAGGAGCCTCCGGGGCTCGCCCTTTTTGAAATTCCCGGCCTCGGGGAGGATCGACGGTTCAAAGGCAAGCCGCCGGGCGTACGGAGTCATCTTGTTGGTGATGGCATTGGTCTCTGGCTGTTTGAGCTCCCATCTGCCCTGCTCCAGGCTGATTTCAAACGTCCGCGTGTCGTAGATGCGGTCGTTGTACATGGTCTCGTGCACAAAAGCGGCGGTGCCCGGGACATTCTCTGGCTTGAGCAGCGTAATCTGGATCTTGAAGCGCAAGATCGTCGCCGCCGCCTCGTCCTGCTCGGCTTGCTCTTCGGCTTGCGGAGTGCACGGCAATTCACGCCATGTGAATTTGGAATGGAGCATGTTGTTCACCCCTATTGTCACATCAAGCTTGAGAGTCGTGGAAGCGGCTCGTACTGCTTCAGCTCACTATTTGTGGATATCAGTGAGATGAGGGTGAGCGGCTTACGTATCCCTTTCCATCCTCGTAAAATATCACCCCGGCATATATCAGTGGGCTTTTCTGCCACAAGCGATTGCAGATAAGCTCTTTCAGGTCGGCAGACATGAGTGAGGGGTGGTGTTGGAGATGAATTGCGGAGGGCTGAAGATGGAATAGCTCATGCATAGGGTAAGCAAGAGGGAAACTTGGGCAGAGTTAGGACTTGGGGCAAACCCCTCTAATTGCTCCAAAATATGACGGGGCTATTCAGTGCGGGGCGCTGCTAACAGTCAGCGCCCTTGCCAGCTTGTATAAAGGTAAAAATACACCCCGGTGTTACTTCCGTCACTGACATTTGGAAGATGTCCTCGCCGGGGTTGGCAGGTGAGTGGACTGATAGCCCGCAAAGCAATATAAAGGTAGCTTTGTTTCGTGAAGCGGCCGGCCAACATTTTCATCTTCAAGCCCCAAGCACGAATACACTGGTCTGGATGTCCTCTCTCCTTGATTCCAGATTGCATAATGCCTCATTATGTCTAGAAAGACCGAAATAATTTGCAGCAGAATTATTCAGGTAAACTTTCACCTCGATGACATTTTCGAGTTGGGTTAGGCGTAAAACATTTATTTTGAAGGCTGAATTAGCATGCCATACATAACTGGTACTGCCAAGACCGCTTACATTAAAAACCTGTCACGTTCCGGAAGTAAGGCAAGCCTTTCAACCAATACCACTAAGAAGACAACAACCTCTATTCATTTTTCTTTTTTTCGGAATCACCGGAGGTCTCCAAACGTATAGTTCTGCAAGAAAAGAATCCACGACAAGGAATTACGGGATAGAGAGCTCGTCCGTAACGACTTTGCAAGGGGTCGATCCGACGTTGAGATATAAGGTACGGTCTACAGGTGGTCGGGAAAGCAAGACTCACGACAAGCACAAATTGAAAACGGAGACAACGATCTGAACCCGGTAGTTGACATGTGTTCGAGGTGGACGTTACATTATTTCAGGGCACGATTGTCACGCACTAAAAAGTCAGTAAGTGAACCCTTTCGCTGATCAAAGGATGCCTTGCAATACAATTCAGTAGCCATCACTAGGACAACGGCAATGGCTTCAACGATTCAGCAACAACTGTCTAATTAACTCAGTCTCTCGTTCGTGAGGTACTTTACGCTGTGCTACGTCTAGGGCAACTTGGAGTTGTGCAAAATGGTCCAGACCAATTCGAGCTGTATTATCGGGGGTCATAAGGACCTATGGAGTACTGTCCGATAAGGGGGAAATGACAACTGAACCCTATAACTACCGTCTCTTCTGTTCTCAGACTATAAGCGGGTTGCTGAGCCACAGTGGTGCATACTGTAAGAAGATGCATCCGAAGCAGAATCGTAGTCGTCAGGGGCTATTGTAAAGCATCCTAATATCCTTGAATACCCGGTCAGTCCAGGCGAGACAAACCCTCAAAAGTTCGATCCCCTAGGGTACTTCTCAGTGCCTCGCGTCGAGTCCGATGTCGTAGCCGTCCTCTCCCAGAGCTCAACCTAGACCATCGCGGCCCCACAGCCAGAACTCTCTAGCCCCTGATTCCGGTTCATGAAGCGGCGCCATAAACATCCTGGTGTTAAGGACGCAAGTAGGGCAGGAAGAACACCACGACGAGCCAAGACACCAGTTGACTGTTGTTGCTATGCACTAGAATGCGTGGAAGGAGCATGGCCTGAGAGAATACTGGTATTCTCTCATAGGTCTGATCATGATGCATTTTGCGCAGCTACGATAAACAGCAAAGATCAAATAGGTCTTTACAAAGACGAAAGCAAAGAGATGTGCGAATAGACAATGGTTCATTATTCAACGCGACTATATCTAATCATTTAGTTGACTGTTCTACCGCTACAAATTGTCGTGATTCCTAGCTATCTATATTAGAATCAGCTAGTTATTTTTATTCACAGGTAACCGGTTCTGCAACTTTCCGGGTCTCTGTCGGGCAGCCTAGCAAACAAGACATGTTATTAGTATTCACCCAGGTAGGTCATAGTCAGTGTTATGAACATACCTGTTTATCGCGCCTAGTACCTTCACCCGTCCTGGGGTCCCAAACTGTCCCTTTGTCCTGCCCATTCACTTTTTCAATGTCTTGGCCTGCTTTGTTGAATACGCCTGCAACTTCCCACTCATTTGAGTCCAGATTTTCGCAAGTGATTGTGCATCGGCGATCGGATGTGCACACATGCTGATGCAAGTGAAATCTGTCGTCTGGTGCTCGGTAATAGTCATGTACTATAATTGATTGTGCCCCTTTCCATCGTTTTACAATATGGCAATTGGCAGCAAAGATGCCTGTCGTTACAAACGCAAGGGTGCTGAGCGCGCTAAATATAGCTGTGGTTTTCATGATGAAACTTTTGTTTTGGGTAGATAGTCTTCGACAAGTGTGGCGTGTAAATTATCAGACGAAATGGCAATCAGATATATAAGGAGTCGAACTTTGACGTACGAGAGAGATAATGAACGTTTAAATGTTTTGACGACAAATGAAAATCCAGTTTAACTAATCACATACTCTCCTCGCATTAAATACTCTGCGATTTGGATAACTACAATGCCTCGGAATCTTGGCGTATATAAATATATACAAAACTATATTAATTAAAAACTATACATAATGGGGCTGTCAGGTGTTTAGCTTTGGGGCTAGGCCTCGCCGATGGTGAAGTACCTGACGATCCTCCACGAAGGATCTGACAACTTGGAGAACAAGGCGCAGCAACATTCAGCAAGGAACAAGGCTGCCTAGGTGAATATGTCGTTCGTGGACAAACGTATCCCTATTCGTGCCACGGGTTGGTTTGCTCAGTACACATTAGCCCAAGTACGAGTTGTATTTGGTCTTGTCCGGGTCGTCATGATCCACAAATCTAGGCAAATGCGTATCGATAGAGCACTTACAACTGATGCATACGATCCTTAATGCAAATATAGACATGTTCCAGAAAGTTAAAATGCGATCCATGCGGAGTCATTGCATCGACGACAATCGCAGGCAGACCAGACCCGGGATCCCAGACTTATCGAGTCGCGCAAGCTTCTACATCTCAACTAATCAAAAAACAAGAAAAAGAAATGCCCTTTTCTATATCCAGCGCAAGCAGTAAACTAGGTAGCTATTTATTTCCAAAAGTGATTGTGGAGTGCCAAGAAGATTCAGCTTTAGAAAGCCCGACGGCCCAGCTATTGCAGACCGGGAAATGAGTTGATGATGCTCCTAATAAAGCACAAATGTGTTGTTAATGTGAGAGCTATGGTTAGCATGCTGCCTTGAGGCCTAAATTAGACAATTTATGCGTTAAAAAGGAAATTACAAATTGAATAGAGGATATATGAGAGCATTGGCAATACATGGAGTGACTCGGGCTTCAATGTCCAAAAAGCCGATCAAGAGAGACAGAGCTAGCCGTCTGAGTTTTGATCGCTGCCATGTGTAGAATCCCTCAATCGAACCGGATATTTTTTAACTTTGAGTGCCCTAATATCCTTCCTAACCACCAAGGGTAA
Organism: Pyricularia grisea; assembly: GCF_004355905.1. Taxonomy (NCBI): domain Eukaryota; kingdom Fungi; phylum Ascomycota; class Sordariomycetes; order Magnaporthales; family Pyriculariaceae; genus Pyricularia; species Pyricularia grisea. Next base: position 4,613,742 of record NW_022156716.1, on the reverse strand, counting down.
ATGGGTCGCCGCGGCAGTCTCGCCACTGCAGTAGACTCCCTCCGGCTTGGACGTAACCATCAGTCTGCATGGGTACTTGGGTTCAGATCTGTTTGTGAGGAAAACCAGACAACTGACGATGTGGACCTCATCGAGATGTATTCGGGGAGCCTGGCAACCGAAATCTTGCGCGTGAGCTCAGCGTCCCCATTTAAAATTGTAAGCTCTTGAGTACCATTGTTCTGCAGCATTGTTGCGCTGCCCCCAGCTGCGGCGTCCTGATGTAGACCGACGGCAGTGGAGATGGCAGTAGGGAGCTTTGAAAAAGTCATAGTAATCTCTGTGTGGCCAGTATTTGCTGACCTCAATCTTTTACTCGTTGTTGGTTCGTTGTATTCGTCACTGAGAGGTCTCTTGCCCAGACTATCATGCCGACCAAGCAGTTCAGCGGGGACTTCCATCAGTTCGGGCCAGGCTCTTCCATGATGGGTGATGGCAATAGATGTCTCACAAGATGAGAAGCAGATGCTTGCTTCCTTTGGCGGACAGTATCCAGGAATATCTCGCCATACCGGAAGTTTGTGGAAGTGAATGGATATTGATCCGACTTTCGCCTAAGTTAGTGACTGAGAGTAGACAAACACCCCTTAGAATAGATACAAAACATACCTTGACCAAATTTCCAAAGAAAAATAGAATTGTCGCTTTGATACAAGAACAGCGGTACTGTTGGATGAAAGGCGCAGCTACTTGGGATTACGTCAATGGGCACAGGCATCGTGCCAGAATTGACAAGTTTGACCGGTTCATTGAGTGGGCCCTTCGAGTATATCCCAAGGAATATACGGCTTCGAATCCCGGTATCCATAAACGCTATATAGCGTGAGTCTCCGCTCCAAAATATTTGATAAGAGTAGCGAGTGGTAAAACTGGTCTTTGGGTTCCAAGCGAGTTGGAGCTGAGGATGAGTATCCGGGGAAATAGGTACTTTTATGTATGTACCTTTGTGTGGGTTGAAGCGCGCTGTGCGAAGTCAAGGGCTGTCAGATGAATGAACTGAAAGCGGTCATTGGTGCTCTTCTCAAGTAGACCACAGCAAACAACTATCAGCGCATGATCAAGCCGCTGCATGTTGTGGTCTTCCAAGTCCCACCCATCATCGGGGTACAGAGCCTCCTTCAGCTCCGACGACAAACGAGCATAGACGGTCCACGTGGGAGCCCAACGAGCGAGATCCAGACTGTGGGCTCGAAGATTCTGTGCGTTTCTGAATTCGGATATACATGCTGTTGAGGCCATCTAAGCCCTCACATGCATGTTCCATGATGGCCGAACGTCTTTCTGACCGAGTCATCCCGGGTGAGTTCAGGTATGAAACCATAAGGCGGACCCACAAAAACATGCCTTCTGCTCTTTGAGTTAGATGTGATATGATATTGCTCTTGTCCATGTCCTCCGGTAGTAGCCCCTGTTCAAAGAGCTCGTTGACAGCGAGCTCAGCATACAACCGTATGTCATTTCCAAGGACGTCGCTGGCCAGTTGTACTTGACTCTCTGGTCGAACTGATCTGCGAAGGATTTGGATGTTGGGTCTGCTGAAAAGAACCGCTTTAAGTGGCGAGCCGCTGCACCATTCCGCTACCTGTCTTGCTAGAGCTTCATTTTCAGTGCACTCATCTACTCCATCAAGTACACAGTTAAGATTTGGCAAATGTGGAAGGCATTGCCATATAATCTCCAGTAGCTCGGCTTTAGACGCTGGACCGCTGGTAAGGGTTGATAAGAATCAATCACGGGCCCGTGCAAATGGATCATTTCGCGGCGTGGTCATGACAAGTATCGTGCCTGGAATACTGGACCTTCAAGCTTTTCGAGTCTCAAAGGAGCGAAAGGAAACAACTTTGTGAGGAACAAGGCGAGCAAGCTCCTTCCTATTGTATACCTAGGTAAATACGAAACCAGGGATGTGTGGCGGAGCCATATGCCTGGCCGCGGGTGCTACCCACCATCAAGGACTTTTGACTGGCGGGCTTGGCGGGGTACAGCTGGTCGGGCTATGCATACTGTTGATGATTGCTTGAATGGTGCAAGCAAACCGAATCGCCCTCACAAAACTATCAAAAAAGAATGACCATCTTGCAAGCTCATACTACGCTCACAGATGGATCAAAGGAAGAGCGACATTGAGGTGGTAGTCAACCAAATGAAGAAAGGCTTGCAATTTAAGAAGGGTGGTGTACCTATTCTTGAAGTTGCTTTGCAGGCAGACGAGTTGATAGCCATAAAGAGAAGAGCCTGTATACTTCTTGTATTGTGCATATATACCACCAGGTTTTTCTTTTTCCACTTCATTATTGACTGTCGTCGTCTTGGTTATTGCGCCTTACCTGAGGTGACCGAGGTAGATGGATTCCCCACAATCAGCCGAAGTTTACAGTTCTGGGGTCTCTACAGGGACAAGGGTCTGGGGGTGTGCTTTTTGACGCACACTAACGAACACGTGCAGGCAGAATTGATAGGGTAGGAGAGCCATATATTGGGTTAAATAACGCTATCTATAGTCTCAGGGCTCATCCCTGAACGCGAGCTCCACCAATTGAGCCGCGTGGCTCAATTCGTGGCTTTGCTTGTACCTGTGGGTCCAACCAAAGATCACTCTGGTTCAGGTCTGAGGACAACTTGTTCATTTTCGTCGCAAGTGGAGGTGATTTCGGCATTTCGGCGACCGACATTCCGTTATAATTAATTAAATAAAAATCGTAAAAATATACGGTTTGTACGTTGGATATAGCAATTAACAAAATAATTAACAACGATTTAATTTATATTTTTAATCGTTATATTGGTCGAATTGGGATATGGGTGGCCTTGATTCGCAAGTGGAGGTTGGGTTTTTAAAAAAAATTGAAATTTTTTGATTTTTTTTAATTATATTTTTATTTTTATATATAATTTAAAAATTTTTGCACGTGGAGGGTGGTATATACGTATATATTATATATATAAATTTTTATTAATATATTACGTAATATAAGGTGTTAAATAATTGAATAGGTAAAATATTAAATATTTTTAATAAATTTTACAATCGAAACGGGTTTATATTTTTACCAATTTTAACAATATTAATACCAAAATTTTAACGATTATATAACCGGTATAAACAAACGTCCACGTTTAAAAAATTTTTTAATATTGTTTAAATTGCATATTTTATATATAAATTTAATAAAATCTATATATTTTTAAATTCTATTTTATATTTATTTTAATTTAAATAAAAAAATATACGTTATTATATTATTATATATAATTATATTAAAACTTTACTATATCGAATTTTTTTCTTATAAAACCTTTTATTAATAAATATATTAATTATTAAATATTTATATAAAATATTAAATTTAACGTATATTTATATAAATAAAAAATTAACGAACGATAATTTGGAAAAGTAAATTATACGTGGGGGCTATTATAATTATACTAATTATTTTATATAAATAAAAAATTTATATATATTATTATTTATATATAAATTTTTAAATAGGGCGTTAAAAATAATAATATTATTATTTAATTTTATTTTAATTTATTTATAACGTATATAAATAAAAGGTTTTACCCGTTAAAAAGCCCTAATTTCAAGCTTTATACCAATATTTTTGTTATATTTATACCATTTTTATTTAATTAAATATTCGTAAATAAAAAATACACAGTTAAAAAACTATATCGCCGTTGCGTATATAGTGCATATACAGTGCGTATACTGTGCGATAACCTCCATTTGCGGCGATAATCGACAATATGTCCTCAGACTAGAACGGGCGCGATTTTTTTGGCCAATTTGATTGGCCGAAAAGCCGTGTGGCTGAAAGGTACATGGAGCGCCCGGTTCACCCTGCAATGCAGGGGGGTCTAGTTTAAGCACTGAGACTACGCTATTTAGCCAAAAGAGCGCGGAAACTTTTTTATCCTACTTTTAACGTTAATTTAACGCTCGCTATTATATAATAACTCGATTTATCGGATTATTTAATGCGATATACCCCCCAATTAACCCCTAATATTATATTAGGAATTAATTATAATATAACCCAAATATAACCTTTTTAAACCGTATTTTAAATACGTATATTTATTTATAAAATAAAAAAAAATAATATTAAATAACGGTAACGGTATAAGGCGTACCGTAATCCAATTTTATTATTATATTAAACGTAAACGGTAAATTACCAAATAATAATTCCGGATCCGTAATATTATACCCCCTATTATATAAACAATCATAATAAAATCGAATATAATCGTTAAAAACGCCTCCAATTTATATAAACCGTTCGTGTTTTTAATTTATAATTTTAATTTTAAATTTTATTTTATACCATAATAACCAAATTGTAAATAACCCTTTTACGTTTATTAATTTGCGCGCGTATTAACGATACCGTTATAATAATTTTATAATAATAGCAATAATAATAAAAATAAATTATAATTTCCTTTTATCCGCGTATTATATCACGCTATACGTAATACGTTACGCGGTACGTTTGTTAAACGTTTATTAACCTATTAAACCTAATATCGTTTTTTACGCCGATTAATAAAAACCGAAAAACTCGCGCCTTTCGGCGCCTTATTTTATAAATTTTTATTTTCCCTATATTTTTAATTAATTAAACGTTTTTAATATAATATATAAAAAAAAATGTTATAAAACGCGCCGTTTTAATAATAACGTTAACCGTTTTACAAACCGAAATCCGTTTAATATAATTTTTTTTAATATTTATTTTATAAAATATTTTTAATATTTGTAAATAAGCCGATATTACCGCCGCCGTCGAAATAACCGCCGAAACCGCTACCGCCGATAACGTTACCGCCGCCGAAACCGCCAAAACCGCCGCCGCCGCGTTTACCGCCGCCGCCGTTAACGCGGTTTTTACCGCCGTTACCGTATTAATTTTTATTTTTATTCCTATTTTTACCTTTATTTTTACCGTTAAAACCGTTCGGGTTTAATCTAATAAAAAATTTTCGGGCGTAAATATTTTCGTTTTTAATACCCTTTTTTACGCGTTTTTATTATTAATAAAATATATAAAATACCGGAAAAAAAAAGGAAAATAAAAAAAAAATAAAAAAAAAAAAAAAAAAAACCGACAATTCGTCGGTAAATAAAAATTTTTTTAAACGTTCCGTAAATATTTTTATTTTATTTTTTTCGCCGGTTTAAATTTTTTTTTATATTAATTTTATATATTTAATTACGTTATATTTGCCCCCGTTATATACGCTTTAACGATTTTATAAATCGTTAAATATTATATTTTAAATACGCGAAGGTGTATTTGTTTGGAATTACGACCGGTTTATACGTTAATTAACCGGACGTATATTTCCGCGTTCGCGGAACGCGTTTTCCGCGTTATTAAAATTACCGGGGCGGATATACCTGTTTTTTTTTCCAATTGGGAAACTTTTTAAACGCGCCGCGTATAAATTGGGCCAAACGTTTTTTATTTCGCCGTACGCCCCCGTTAAAAAAGTCCAATTTCTTCGGAACGTAATTACGTATTATTTCCGGGATTGGACCAAATTTTAAACGAAAAAATTAACAATTTTCCGAATTAAAAAAAACGCCTGTATTAACGCCCGATATAAAGGCGTTTAACGTATTTATCGTACCGTAAAACGTATAAACGATATTATTTAATAATATTTAAACTGTTTTTAAGGTAATTTTCGTAAATAACGTACCGGCGGTAATAATAACGATTATAAACGGTTAATTTATTACGGGTATTTATTTTATAATATTTTTTAACGGTATTAGCGCCGGTTAATAAATTTTTTATTAAATGGGCGGGTTTCGGCCCAAATTATTATTTTTATATTGTTTTTTATATTATTTTTGTACCGGGTTTTTTTTTTTTTTTTTTAACAAATAAAAAAATACGTTATATTATTACCGTATTTTTTATTATATTTGTAAATTTCCTAATACCTTATATTATACGTCGTAAAGGTTAAATAAAACCTTAAAATATTCGAATTTGGTTATAAAAAATGGTTTAGTAAATCCGTTTACCGGTATTAAATTTATTTCCAAATACGTTATTTGGAAACTGTTACGCGCGTATTTTTATTTAAACTATATATTTTAAATATTTATATAACGTAAACTAATATTAATTCGTAAATTTTTATTAACTATTAGGCGAATAATTTATTTATTATCGCAATATAAATTCCAACGTTAAATTAAATTTAACTATATATCGCGGAAAATCCTATTTAGGGTTATAGTTTTTTACCCACCTTAAATAACGCGTATAATTTAATTTCTATTATTAAATTCGTTACCGTAATTTATTTAACCGCCCTCCAATTAATCGTACCCCCGAATAGGAATATTACGTATTTTTTAAACGATTTTCTAATTTCCAAATTATTACTAAAAAATACGTTATTTGCGATTAATAGGTATTAAATTAAAGGGTTAACCCCGTATTTTATACCCAAAAATTTAAATCCGTATAAATATTATAATACCCGTTTGGTTAAACGTTTATATAATAGGTTTAAATTAGTAAAAAACCGGGAAAAAATAAACGCCGCGTACGTAACGTCCGGTTTAAATATAATAGCGGTATATAAAATAAACTTTACCATTTTTTAGTAAATTTTTATTTTTTTTAAAATCGCTTTATATTTATATATTGGAATAAAACCTTTTGGAAGCGGTATTGGAAAATAGCCTTTACTTTTTATAAGCCTAAAACGTATGGCAATTTTTTTAATATAGGAATTGTACAGTAATATAACCGTACGTTATTTTTTATTTCGCAATACGCGTATGCCAAAAAACCAAAAAAACGGTTTTTAACGTAATTCGTATTTGGTTTTAAACCTTATAATTACGGTTTAACCTTTTCGCGTATATTTTTTGGAATATAAAATAATTATATTGTTTACAAAAAAAATTATTATAATTTTATTTTATTTTAATATATATATATATATAGGGTTTGTTTTTAACGGAAATAAACCCTAAATGTTTAAACGTTTGCAATAGTTTTTCGTACCAAAATTTGGGTAATTTTCTTATTCCGTAAAACGTTTTTCGTAATTTAAATACCTTGTTTTTATTTCCAAAATTTTCGGGAACGGTATAATAAATTGGTTTATTAATATTAAATATTACGTTAAAAAACGCGTTATTTATATTTATTTATATTATTTTAAAATTAAAATACGTTATAAACGCGAATATTAATTTAAAATTACGCGTCGCGAATATCGTTACGTAAATATTTTTAAACGTATTGGGCGTTTATTAATTGCCCCTAACGATTAATCGAATTTTATACCGTTCGAAATATCCGTTTTTGTCGAATTTATACGTAAATACCTATATTAAAAGGATTGGTTTTATTTTATATTTTAATTTTAATATTATTTTTCAAATTTGTTTATTTTTTAATATAACCCATTCCAAACGCGCGGTTTATATAAATTACGCGTAATTTAAATATTAAACTTACTTTTTCCACGTTTTAAAAATTGGTATTAAATCGTTTCGGTATAATTTTATTTTTAAATTAGGCTTTTTTTATTATATAACCGTTATAACGGTTTCGTATAAAATTTTGTAATTATAATTACCGCTTTTTAACGCGTTTTATTAATTAGGTAAAAATATTATAAAAAACGCTAACCATATTTTAAAATTTAAAATAATTATCCGGTTTAAATTATATATTTGTTTAATTTGTACGTTTATATTTCCGTTTATTTATACTTTTTTTTACGGGAAATATAATATTTGTAAAACTTGTATTTTTATCGTTTCCCGTACGTTTTTTACGTTATACGTTTTTTTTACCCCGTTATTTACGTAATTTTATATCCGTTTTTAAAATTTTTATTATAGGTTTAAAATTACGTAAAAATCGCCTAGATTCGTTTAAACGTTTTTTATTAACGTTTTAAAATTTTGGCGTTAAAATTAGTTATTTCGTTTAAACGTTTTTAAAATTTTATTATTCGGGGATATTTTTACCCCCTATTTTAAATTTATCCGGTATTGGATAATTTTACGCCGTTTTTTCCGAAACGAAATCCGGTTTTTAGGCCGGGATATTTTTTTCGGATATAGGCGTATTAATTCCTTTATTAAAAGGAATTAATATTTCGGGTAAAAATTTTATACCGTTTAAAATACGTATTCCAAATTCGGTATTATTATTTTTTATTTTACGCGTTATTTTATTATTTTACAAAATGCCTATATATTTTGGGGCTATTAAAATATATTTTTTAAATTCGTTAATTTTTATATAAATATTTCCAAACGGTTTCGGCTGGTTAACCGTTTTATTTAAAAAAAAGTCCGTCTATTATACCAAATTTCGTTAACGTTATTAATTTACCGCCGGCGTACGCGGTGACCGTTTCGGCGTCCGGATTTTATATTTTTAATACGTTATTTACAATTAAATTAAAAATAGGAACGTTTGGATTTACTATAAGGTTTGGCCTATTTTTTAACAAACCCAAGTTTTTAACAATTTTTTCCCCCAAGGTTTCCAATTTTAAATTATAAATTTGGTTAATTAAAAATTCGTATTTGTCGGTAAATTTTCCTATTTTTTTAATTTCGTATATTATTTTTTGGTAAAAACGTAATTTGTTAAAACGTACGTTACGTAAAATAATAATTTTATCGAACGAAAATACCCATATATAATATATTTTAATAGCTTTATAACTTACCAAATACCTAATATAGGTTTTAAAATTCGTTTTAAATATTATTTTATTTATATTTTTTACCCTAATTAGGTTTAATACGTAGGTTTTACAATTATAAACGTAAATTTTTAACCAATTTGGGCGTAAATCCTTTTTTAATTTAATATATAATATAGGGATATAATATTTAAAAAACCGTTAAAATTATATTAATAGGATTTTATTGGGGTTAAAACCTTTTTTATTTATTAACGGGTTTATATTAATTAAATAAATTACCGTTATAACCACGTTAGGTTATAAAATCGTTGGAAAGTTAACCGTTATACGTATTTTAAACGCGCGTACAATTATTTCCTATCCTAAACGTTTTATTTAACCGTTGGATTCGTAAATATTAATTGGGGGAATTTTTATTTTAATCCCCAAATTTAAACAGTGTTTTTAATAATAAATATACCCAACGTAAGCTATAAAAACAAATTCGTTATCGTAAAAAAATTTAATAATTTAAAAACCATATTATTTCGTTACCTATTATTTAAACCCAAAAATAATAATAACGAATTCGTTATTAATTTTCCCGTTAAATGGAATGGCCGTTAAACGCCTTATATATTCGTTTTTAAATAATAATAAATATTTTTCCCCTATACCGGATTTTTTAAAATAAAATAAATCCAAATATATTATATAATAGGAACGGTAAAATTTTTCCCGTAAACGCCTAAAAACTATTATTTTCCCGTACGTTTAAACGTACGTTTTATATTCCAAAAATAATAATTCCTTAATTTTTACATTTTTAACCCGGTAAATTAACGTTTTTAACGTTTCCGGATTAAAATGGCCGGTTTTTTTATACTAAATTAACGAATTATTTTTTTTTTCGTCGAACGTTCCTATAAAATTTCCTTATAATATTTTAAAAATTTTCATTTACCCGTTAATTATTATAAAATTTATTATACCGGTAAAATTTACAGGTATAATAAATGGAATGCGCAAATAATTATTAAATAATTTATATTATAAAAAAATTACGTTATTTCGACGTTCCAATTTATATACCAAAATATTTTTTTTAATATTCCCAATACGGAATATATAATCCAAACCGTTATATTATACGTTTTTTTTTTTAAACGAACTTTTAAAATAATATTTACGTAAAAATTTTTAACGTAAACGACATTATTAAATTTTAATACCGCCCCGTTGGTAAAAATTCCTTTTATTATACGTTTACTATAGGCAATAATTTATACACGTTATATACCGTATAATATAAAACGCGGATTATCCTTTTTAGGCTTACGTAATAATTTTAAATTTAGCCGTTTTATATCGTTTACCAGATATATCGAATAGTAATTATTAAATAATATATTACCATAATATTAATTATACGAAATGTTTATCGACGTAAAAACGTTAATTTTATTAACGTTATACGTTTAAAAATTTGGAAAATTATTTTAAAATTCGTTATAAATTAATAAATAAGCCGTTAAAAGGATTATAATAAAATTTTTATTTTTATAAATTAATTTATTATTTCCGTTTAATATATCCCATTTTTCCGGAATTATACCGGCCGTTATAAATTTGGTTTTAAATTTTTTTAACGTTTTTTCCGTAATTTTTTTCGTGTTTATTTATATTTAAATAAAAAGGGTAATTTACGGAATTTTATTCCGGGGTTTTTTCCGGCTAAAACGTAAATTAAGGCGTAATAATTTTCTGTTTATTAGGGGTAACGACGATTATTACCGTAAAAATATTTTTAAACAGGTAATTTCCTATTTTCTTCGTAATTCCGTACGTAAATCGGTTTTAAATTACGTTTTAAAATAAACCTTCCAAAAATCGCGTATAATTTAACGAAATTACGCCTTTTACCTATTAAAAGGTTAATAATATCGTTATAAAATGCGTTTTTAAACCATTTAAAAACGTAATTTAAAATAATAAAATAATTTGGTTTGTCCAATTCGTTACGTAAATTTATGGCCTATAAAGGTTAAAAACGTTTTCCGGCTTATACGAATTTCCGAATTATTATATTTTTTTTAAAATTAACGATTTGGTAATTACGAACCTTTTCGTAGGCCGAATTGTAAATTTTAAACCAATTCGTTTTATTATTTATAATACGCGTTAAAATTAACGTAACGCGGTAATTTTTAATCGCCTGTTTTTTAACGTATAATTTAAAAAGTACAAACTTTTATTATAATATTTTAACCGTTTTTTAAAACGTATTTCACCCGTTACGGTACGCGGTAAATAAAGCCGTATTAAAATAAATTAAATCGGTATTTTTAATAACTTATGAATATAATAAATTAACCCGTTTAAATTATTTTTTTATATAATTATTTAATATTTCCTTTTTTTTAAAAATTTTATTTACGGCGTTTTTTATTTTAAAAAAAATAAGGTTTATTGGTTTAATAAATTTTTCCAATATTTTCGGTATTGGTTAACTTTTTTCGTAAAACGTTTTTACGATTTTACGTAACGTTACCTTTTACGGAATCGTATTTATATTCCACAATTTAAATTGGACGTTATATTTTTCGAATTTAACGCGTTTAAACCGTTCGGTAACGGTTTTTATAAATTTTTCGAATATTAAAAACGGTTTGTCGGTTTATAGATTCGGGTTTATTAATTTCCATATACGTAAAATTTCGGTATTTTGGCGGTAAATTTTAAACCATTTTAACCATCCTATTTAAAAATTAAATATTATAACCGATTTTTGGAATTTTTCGTTAAAAGTTATAGTAAATTTAATAAATTTGGAAAAATAGGGGCTATTCCCGGAAATAACCTTTAATTTGTAAAGAAAAAAAAAATAGTTATTATAACGTTATTAATATAATTTTTTAACGTAATTTGCGTAAAGTAAAAACTGCAATAATTTATTACTGTACCGGGCTTATAATTGACGTATATTAACGAATACGTGCAGGCAGAATTAATAGGGTAAAAAAGCCATATATTGGGTTGAATAGCGTTATTTAGCCAAAAAAGCGCGGAGGCTTTTTTATCCTGCTTTTAACGCTGATTTAGCGCTCGCTATCATATGATGACTCGATTTATCGGATTATCTAATGCGACACTTTTAAATGTCAATCAACCTCCCGATCTTGCCGGAACATCTTCAACTCTTGCCATTTTCATCAAATATTTCGGAAATAGTTTATAGACAACACCCCAAAATTACAATATGGCATTCAAATCCCGCGGCGGCCTAGACAAGGTCTGGCTAGGGTGGTTTATCATGCAGATAGTCGTCATAGGCTGTGAGTATTATTTTTTCAGCTATATTTTTTCCCCCATCGCGAGCGAAGAAAAAAAAAAAAAGAGGTTCCCCCAACAAGAAACTAACGAAAACCCAACCCAAACTCGGTCAGTGATCGACGCGGTCCCCTTTTACCCCAAATGGCTCTACGCGTCCCCCGAAAGCCCGCTGTACTTCCTTCAACGCATCCATGATTTCTATGTCGGCACGTACCGGGACCTGATCGTCACCGAGTGGCACAAAGCCGTGCCCGTGCGGCCCTGGGTGCGGCTCAACGCCTACATCGAGGTGGGCTTTCAGCTCCCGACGGCGGTGTACGCGGCGCTGCGCCTGAGAAAGGGCCGTGGGACCTCGGGTGGCGACGAGCTGCTGTTCCTGGTCTACGCTTGTCAGACTTTCTACAGCACCCTGCTCTGCGCCCACGACGTTTACCACTGGGACGAGAAGCTGTACACCATGGCTGAGAAGCACTTTCTTGTGGGCGGCTTCTACAGTTCTTGGATGCTTATTCGTAAGTAATCTTTTTGCTCTCTCTGGTTCACTTCAAACCAGGGCAGCTCGGGTGTTCCTTTCTGCGATGACAGGCAGATCGACTAACAATGTCTGCAGCGCTTACAATGTTTGTCGACATGTACTTGCGTCTTTACGGACGCGTGAGTGCCTCTGATATTGCAAAGAAGACAAAGTAAACCTGTTGGCAGATTTTGCTGCTCCCAAAATATTGGTCCAATAGAAAGAGCTCAGTTCGCAAGAGCTTGTTTATTATTCACTCAGTTAAACAGACCAAAAAGGGTCAGAGCCCTTTAAATTTTGCCTTTCCCGATTCAGCAAGCAAATCGTCTAATCACAAAACGTTGGCAAGTTGGTACTCATGCATGTAGGCCAAGACACCATGACAGTATATTGGCTCTGACATGACCACTGTAACACAAATGTCATTGTAGCGATACCACCCGCTTAGTCTATCGCCCTCTTGATTGGAGCCATACCCCAACCATTACCAACACCATTGCTCAGCCCATGGCCTAACGGAGTTGCTCCACCCAGCGCTCTTCCACGGAGTCTCTGAGGCAGCACGTAGCCCCAGAAATAGACGCAGGAGCATGTCATTCCCGCCAAGAAGGCAGATATGGCATAAAACACAGTGCTAGCATAGACATGCCCTCCCATGCCTTGCCATTCGACATGGCCCTCCGTTTTTGGTAGGGCCGGGGTCGGAAACCACCTCACGCTAAAGCTGAGCGGCAGCGGGTCGCCAATAACGAGACGCCTGGTCTGAGCAGCCGGACCCGTGATGTGGCTAAGCGGCGAGGTGCTGTAGGCGGCGCCGGAGTCCAGCACTCCGCTGTCGTGCGGGTGGATATGGTGCTTGGGCGTGCTGTGCAACAGTACGTTGAGGTGCGTACTGATGTGCAGGTGCGACAGCTGCAGCGTTCCAGCCAGCGCAAAGACAAGTGGTATGTACTCCATCTTGAAGGGCTTCTCGCCCACCGCCTCGACGTGCGGCCACGGCCTGGATGGCAGGCGGCACGCCAGAGGCGCGTCCGAATGTATGTAGAACTCGAGTAGGTGGAAGAATGGGTCTGTGATCATAGGGATGGTGCAGTTGAGCTCCGTCTCGATGCCATAATTGAACTCGAGGGACTTGCCCGTTTCGTTACAGGTTGGGAAGGGAATCCATTGGAGCTCATGGTTTGGAAGCTCAATATGTTCGCCGGTTTCTCTGTCAAGCTTCGAGTCAGCGGGGTCTGCCTGGTGGGTGTACGGAGCATTTGTTTGGCGTGCTCCGTCTGTGCGTGTACGTGTGTGTGGTTGCAGCCAAGCTTTCCGTCTAGACAGATAAATCTAGATACCCTAGGACTGATAGACTGGTGACAACGGCTCATTACATGTCGCTGCCCACCGAATCTCAATCGCACAACGGCCGCTTCTGCAAGAGCACGGATGTAACTTACGAGCTTCTGTTCAAGCACTCCACTGGGATGGGTGCACCAAAGTGGTATGATGGCAGGCTATCCGCGGTGGCTTGTGCAGCGCCAGCAAACGCTAGCAGCAGGGAAAGCAACAGCACCACCATGCTTGAAGTGGGATGAGCCATTGGCTGCATGCGCGAAGTCTTTCGAGTCGCGCAAAGGCCCTGTAGAGGGAAATCAAGGACACGGGTACATGATAGGTTGGTCCAATGATTGACTGACTGCCCTGCAGTTATTGCTTTAGCTTGCGCGTATGCGAGGACGCAAGCAGCCGCAAATGTAATACGAAGTGCAATCAAGGTGAAGGTGGCTTGTGCTCAGCCTGCGCGTGCTAAGGGGTGAACCGCATTCCCTCTAGCTAGAGTAGGTGGGTCGCTAATCCTGATCCGGTATTACTGTCACGTGCGCTACCGAAATTCAGGGGTCATAATCACGTGTGACCTTGAGCTCCACCACCCTCTGTTTTGCCACCGACACAACCTGACACAAGACACCACACCATCCACACCGCAGCTATTATGCCCTAAGTTCCGGAACGTTCTCCGCACAGCCCTAATAACCTGACAACAAACAGGGAGAATCAACAAGCCCGGGGATGTGGTTTAGTGGTATAATGCTTCCTTAGCAACACCAGCTTAACAAGCTCGTTTATGCATTCATGGAAGAGGTCCCGAGTTCGATTCTTGGCGTCTCCAGCTCATTATTTTGTCTATCGCGACTCTTTTGTTTCCTTTGTCGTCGATCCAGTTAATATTTTGCTTTGGAGAAATTGTGGCGGAGGCGTTTGTGTCTTTGCGCTCACCTGGCTGTCTTTGAAGCGGTGATGTCCGTCGTAGTATGAGGTGGACTTATGGTTTTAACTAATATAGGAGTAGTAGCTCTTATGTGATTAATATGTTTTCGAGACACTTCATCTGGTCTGGAATTTGACGAGATATTTTAGTGCCCCAAGGCATCCTTATGGTCACAAGCTTCCCGTTGAGGGTGTAGAGCCGTAACCCCTAGGAATGTCATTTGTGGCTCATACAGTGGTGAGTATTTGTCAATTTGAGCTCACGGTATCTATAACTTGATTCAATGTGAAAACAGATTCCAATGCATTTCAGCCGTTCCTGAATGCCGCCAACATAATTTGCATACCAGATCGTAACCTTGAGACTGGCGCCATGATCCAGATCGGCCTTGCCATGAACATTCAGGGGCAAAATTGGCAGATAAATAGGCCGCACTCCCTTCAAACATTTCCGTCCCTAGCTACACAAGTAAGCTTCATAATGTCCAAACTAGATAAGTGAGGAATTCGTAGCAGCCGTTTGGCCAATCTTGTCTTGTTTTTATTATTATGTCTTGTGTTAACAAAGGCCTGGTTCCGTGGTATTGGCCCGCGTGCGAGACATCAGTATTCGACCAACCTCGGTTACTCTGCACAATGAATATGAATTGAAATCTGCCAACAATGCAATTCGTGATTTCTGAGGCCTGGATCCTATACTATCAAACAAGTGTTGTACATGCATTCCCTAGTTAGGTTATCACCTAGAGCTCATCTTCCCGCGTGAGATCCAAATCACCCGCACGGCGACCCATGTCAAACCTCTTCTTGTTAGGTCCAAAGAACTCCGAGAATGTGTCGTTGAGCAATTCATCAGAAAGCTGCATGTGATCGCCGGGACATGTCCTCAGCTTCAAACCACCGTTGCGGTCAAGCTCGCGGAGACCGATCCAGTCCTCAGTGTAGAGCTTTCTGGCGCGAAGAGGAATAACCTCGGTGCCGTTGACCTCCTCAAACCACGCCGTCTCCCTCGGGATGACGGTGGTATCCTCGGCAAAGGCGAACATGACAAAGTTGACCAGCTTGGCGAGGTTCTTCTTGTAAGTCTGATTCTTGAGCACGCGCTCGTTGTTGATGTCGGCGAGGAAGTTGCTAGACTCAAGGTACTTGTCATAGTTGTTGGCCGGGTCGCGGAAGTATTGTGCAGGCACCAGACGGCTCTGCACAAACTGCGAAAAGGTGTTGCCGCGCAGGAGTGCCATTGCACCCTTGCAAAGAAAGTCCGTGGCGGAGCAGGCCTTGAAGTCGACGATACCGTTGTGCTGGGAGCCAAAGGTGACCAGGCTACGGACGGGTGGCGAGTTGCAGCGCTCGACATACGCCCGTAGGAACTGGCCGCCCTGGCTGAAGCCAAGCGCGTCGATCGCCGGGGCCGTCGAGAGGATGGGATGGCTGGCGATGTCGTCGCAGGCCTTTTGGACCTGTTCGGTCAGGTTGCCGAAGAAGGTAGCGCTGCGGTCCTGTGATGCATTATCGTCCATGCGGATGAAGTAGACGAAAGTTCCAGGGTTAGCCGCCTCGACAATCTCGCCAACCTGGCGAAGGCCCTGGGCCGAGTAATCATCGCCAAGTCCTAATGAGTAGATAGGGTCAGTTGGGTGTACGAGAGCGTTGCGACCGATGAAAGATGAAGCTTACCGTGCCAGATCACTACCGGCAGAGGAGTGTCGTCATCGTCGTTAGCAAGGGGCTTTTGCTGGGGACGAGCCAGGGTGGAGGTCACCAGTGACCCCAAGAACAAATGCTTCAAGTAGTAGGATAGCGACATCTCGATTGATGATTTGTAGGATAAACAGAGGAGATGAAGAGTGGTGTTATTCCGGGTTGCAATTGCAATCAAGCTTGGGCGGCAAGGTTTCAAGTCAAGCCGAGGAGAGGTAGGTGGCGAAGCTAACGTAATAAGCAAACAGTACTTTCCTACCTAACAACAATCTTGAGTAAAATCAAACCGCCTTGGAGAACGGATGGGATGTGATTTAAGAGTTCAAATTTCAAATCCAAGCAAACAGAGAGTCGCAATCAAGTTCAATGTGAATATGAGACAACTCAGAAAGGCAAGACACAGCAGGTCGGCGCCTCCCGAACTACCCTACCTTGCTTACTACCTTGGGTATCATATGCGGCCAGAATTTTACTTTTGACACCCAATTCTTACATGGCCCGCACAGTCGGCCTGAGCTAAGCTCCGAAGCTGCACTTGCTGTGACGCGGTTGATCCACTTTAAGTTGACGCTTACAAGCGGGGCATCAAACACACATACCCCCACCGCGCCAGAATGATTTGCTATCTCCACGTGACACTTTTTTCCATTTCCGCCCGAAAACCCTACGCACACGGAACGCCCTGTGGTGTAGACGATTTTTGCTAGATCTTTTGACGACAGCATCACATCCCACCCCATCACGACAAGCTTGCACGACCAAATTTCCCACCCAGTCACCCTTTAAACAGATAAAATGGCCAAGCTTTCGTAAGTTTGAATCTGATCAGCCAGTCCGTGTCATTTCGAGCCGTTACGAACCCGTTTCCTTGCGCCGAGACCCCGCCTACCGAGTACGCCAACGAGACGAGACGCCCTTCAAAAATTCAAACAACGAAACGACTGAAAATGAGGAGGATTGGGCTGCAGAGGATTACTAGGCTGGCTCAGTGCACTCATCGACCACGACGGATGGTGTGATTTATGTGGATTGGCAATCTTAAGGGCAAACAACTCGGCGCAAGCGGCATACGGCTCGAACGGCTCGACAGCGGAATAATACATTGGAATGCTTGACAGCATTTTGGAACATGGCTGACTGAAATCTGGTCAACAGGCGTGGTGCCCCCGGTGGCAAGCTCAAGATGACTCTGGGTCTCCCAGTGTAGGTGCCAACCTTACACCCATTTACACATACCCCAGACAATTTGTCGCGAGTACAGCATCAAACAAGTCGATTTTACGAAGCTGCGACCTCGAAAGAGAAAACGGTGCTGACATGGCGACAATAGTGGTGCCATCATGAACTGCGCCGACAACTCGGGTGCCAGGAACCTTTACATCATCTCCGTCAAGGGTATCGGTGCCAGGCTCAACAGGCTGCCGGCTGGTGGTGTTGGCGACATGGTCATGGCCACCGTCAAGAAGGGCAAGCCTGAGCTGAGGAAGAAGGTCCACCCCGCCGTCATCGTCCGCCAGTCCAAGCCGTGGAAGCGCACCGACGGTGTCTTCCTGTACTTCGAGGACAACGCTGGTGTCGTAAGTTGCGCCCAAAACTGTGGAGGAAGCCTAAGAATCCTACGAACGAGTCGTCCGGTCATCCGCAAGTCTTCTTGGCCGAGATACCACTTGGTTTATGGCATCAAATAAATCACAAATTGTCAGATGCAGGATGGCTGGTCGTCTTGGACGTCAGGAATAGGCTGCGCGATGCTGTTCACAAAAGCAAAAATAAACTAACTTGACTGTAATCTAGATCGTCAACCCCAAGGGTGAGATGAAGGGCTCCGCCATCACCGGCCCCGTGGGCAAGGAGGCCGCTGAGCTGTGGCCCGTACGTTGGACCCCATGATTCACTCCTCTTCCTCGAACTCACACTAACAAAGGTTTCTATACAGCGTATTGCCAGCAACTCCGGTGTCGTCATGTAAATGGGCTTGTTTATCGAAAAGGGAATATAGAAGGGACTACCACAGCAGATTCAGGGAGGTGTGCGAGGTTGCGTGGATTGGTTTACGCGCCAGGGGATATTCCCTGGGCTTCGCGAATTAGAAAAGCGAAGGCTTTCATAAGGAAAAGCCGAACCCAGGGTCCGGCATCGACCATTTCTACCCTGCGCCACGGTTCTTTTTTTGGCAGGGCTTTGCATTTCGGTTGGACGGCGGCGTGTTACGGAAAACTCATACCATTGCCAATGATTTCAAGGACGATCAAGACCAATAAGGCGTTTTTATTTTTGTTTTGAAACCATTTTCCGGTCTGCTGAACTCTTCTGCTTTCAAAACGCTGCTGTGATGCTTGGGGTGTCTCGGTTGATATTGTTCGATTTCTCTACGCTCTTTTCAGCGCACTAACAACATAATCTGACAGCAGTGCGATCATGTCGTTGACTAACAGGTTCTTCTGACAGTTCAAAAACACTAAATGACAACATATATCGCGGTTTCGCCCCGAGAATGCACATATCATGAGTAAGTTGATCATTATCTCATCAGACATTAAAATTATGGTATATATATACTTCTAGAATCCCAAGAGAATCAACCCGCTTCTGTTTGCTCATCCGTGCTGTTTATTTCCGGATATACAAGCAAAGAAGCCGGAATGATTATCAGGTCAAAATTATTCAAAGAACTTGAAGCTGTAGCCGGTGTCCTCATTGGCACCCGGCACGTTGGAGCGGGTGTAGGTGGTGTTCCCCCACCAGACGAAGGTGCCGGAGAACCAGTCGCGGTTCACCCAGCTGTAGTAGGTGCCCTTGGGCACGCCGTGGAAGACGAAGGGGATGCGGTCGGTACCGCCGGGGCTCTGCTGGATGTCACCATAGGGCAACACAAAGGTGTTGTGGCCGGGACCGTCGATCTGGAGCGTCGCGTCCCACCCGGACATCATATCGGCCTGCGTAGACCCGAACAGGCACCCGTTGGACTTGTGCCAGTCCCACACGTACGTCGGGTCGCCGCCCTTGCGCAGCCGCAGCTCGCCTAGGCAGTACTTGTTCTCCCAACTGCCGTTGGCCGAGTACACGATGTGCAGCTGCCCGTTGGGGTCCACGATGGGCTGAGGGCCTTCGTTGACGTAGGGGTTGCCAGCGTCACGCTCCCACTGTCAATGAGGAATTAGGTGGTTAGTGGTTTTGTTTCAGAGTCGTTGTTTGTGTGGTTTTGGTCGTATCATGTAAACGGTTTCACCGGAGATATCATGGAGAAAAAGAAGAAGAAAAAGAACTTACAGTTTCGCGAGGCTGCGAGATGATGTAGCGGGCACCGGTCGGTTCCGTGGGCGAGTTCATCTTGCAGATGTAAAGGTTTTGCTCGACGTTTGTGGTGCCCTCCCAACCAGACCAAACGAACCACCGCTGACCCTCAAAGGTGAAGAGGGCGCCATCGATGGCCCACCTATCGTCGGGCAGTTCGAGCTTCTGGGCGTCCGTGTAGTTGCCAAAGGGCTCGTCGGCGCTGATGACAAAGGTGCGCTTGGCGTCCCCAGTCTTGGCGGCAAAGTAGATGTAGGTGCGGCCCGAGTCGATGATGATCTCAGGGGCCCAGACCTCGCCCATGTCGGAGCTGGGGGCCGTCCACACGCTCTTCATGTTGCCGTTGTCGGTGGTCGCGCCGCCCAGGCCCATGATCGTCGACGCCCGCCGCACGGCGACGCTGTTGCCACCCGACTCGGCTGAGTAGTACGTGTCTCCCACGCGGATGATGGTTGGGTCGGCGCCGTCCTTGATCTTGGTCGCCGCCGCGGCCAGGCTGATGAGCATGCACAACGTGGCGAGGAGGACACTGAGGCCCCTCCTTGGTGAGGGGTTGCAGTGGAAGGGCTGCATATTTTGTCGGTGGTGAGTTGGGTAAAATATTAGGTTTGGTGAATATTAGGTATTATTCTTGGACTGTTTCTAGGTAGACAGCTAGATAGTCAAAGAGTAATAAGCTGTAGCCTGACTTTTTGGAGTCATGAGCATGACTTCCTCCCTCTTCCTCTCCTCCGTCCAGGATCCGGACATGATGGCCATTATGTAGTCCTTACTACGACTCGGCGATATGGAGCCAAAGGAAGATCCAAGGGCCCCTCTTTCACCAGGCCTCGAGCACCTCATCCACATAGGCATGGGCATTCGTTGCGGATCCTCGTCAACGAAAAGGATTCATCCTCGCTCTAAGCTCAGCCCAAGTGACATCACCCCCCTGTCATTCATCTTTTTTGGGGGCGGGAGGGGCGCATTTGACAAGTAGGCAGCCGCGGAAAAACACTCCGTGTGAGCCCGCAACGTTACCGCTCATTCCTTCCTCCGTCATCCACCACCCGTCCTGAAGGTAATCCCACAGGCAGAAATTCAGATATCAGCGGGAAATACCGACCGGGTTTCCCTTACAAATAAGCATTGTCCATGGGAATGTGCCAATCTGCACTGGATCAAGTAAACATAATGCTCTCTGTCTCCAGGGGTTGCTGACGCCCAGTAAGGCGCAGCAGATTAGACGAAGGGTTGGATAGAATAAAAAACTGGGGCACAAGGGGAAGGGGTGCCAAAGTGCGATCTCATCTTTTTTATTATTAGGTTAACAGTGGGGAGTAGTGACACGCAATACAATCTGCATAATTGACCAATCAAACAGACACTAGGGCTTTTACCAATTCTTACAATAACTTGTGGGCCTGGCTGTTGATAACTACAAATTCTCGTATTTTATCCGTCAAGTGGGGATATAAAACGCACACAGAAAATTTACCAGCAAATTTATAACCTAAAAGAGATTGTCTTTTGTGACATTTGTCCAACTAACAAAAAAAAAAACTCAAGACTAATAAAGCAGCTTCAAGCCTACACGCGAAAAAAAAAAAAAAAAAAATCTCTTCATTATTGTTGCTCACTCTAGTTCTACTGTATGTGGTTGTTAAAGTAATGAGCTTTTACGTAGTTGCTAATACTCGGCGTATTTGGCGATGGGCGCTACGAGGTAATTTGTCCCCCACTTGCCGTATAAGCCACAAATTATTATGGCATTTGTCAACACTAATTGCTACTCTATCTGTTACACCTATTCGTTATACCTACTAACGTTAATCGCTATTTTAATCGCTGTCGCATTTGCAGCGCCCCTTCAAACTGATCGCCATTTTAATCGCCGCACCACTATCTCAATCGCTATAATTTTCATTGTTTTTCTCTCTTTTTTTGCTTGCGGTATGGGGATTGTTAGTGAAGGTGTGGCGCAATTGTGGTTTTAGTATGCACGCATAGGTGTTAGGTGTGATTCTAACGAACCAACAGCAATAACAGCAAGTCGCGATTTGAGCACACTTCCTCTCATACATTGCCGTCCTGTAACACTCCCGATAAAAGGGCTTGAACAGGATCAATTCAAGAGGATCCCATAAGATGGTGGAACCCTCTCCTACGTAGTAGCTTGGGTGGCCCCTCCCCGTTTTCTCCACCCCTGGACCGCTGGCAGTGCGCTTTCCAGGGCTGATGGGATGAACACCACTTCTCTCTTTTTTTCAGGCAACAAAATTAGACCATGTCCCGATTTGCTTATTTCTCTAAGAGCAAAAGAAAAAAACATCAGATGAACGAATTTTGTTCACCACCGCTCCTGTATTGCACAGCCGCAAATTTCTTGGCTTAATGGAATGGCAACCTGCTCTCTGTACGGGCATCGCACAAACGGGCAAGAAAAAAATTAAAAAAATTAATAAGTACAAAAATAATACAACCGGGAGTTTAAAAGTTGCGGTGTAAGTCGATTGCATGAGCATCGGGAA
This sequence comes from Pyricularia grisea, assembly GCF_004355905.1. Lineage (NCBI taxonomy): Eukaryota > Fungi > Ascomycota > Sordariomycetes > Magnaporthales > Pyriculariaceae > Pyricularia > Pyricularia grisea. The sequence goes on along the minus strand of NW_022156716.1, from coordinate 4,591,407 downwards.
AACACCCAGGATCAACCCTCGAGCAAAACACAAGTTAATGGACCCTTCCACCCTCAATCATGCTCAAAACAGGTGTCTAGCCGCTGGAATTGCCCATGATTTCATGGCAAGTAAGCATTATTCCCAAATGAAAGGGTCACCACCACATATGGCCATGCGCATGCGAGACTGGGGATTTCCTCGGGTCGTCCGGCATAATACTTCATCATCCTTTCCCCCTTACACTGTAGATTTTTTTTTATTCCCGCAACATCAAACAGAGTTCAAGATACCACGTAGATACTTGGTTGGTTTTTTTTTTTTTCTTTTTTTTNGGGGGGGTGGGTTTGCCCTCTGCAGCCCCAAATTTACCACCTGTGTGGTTTGTTGGCAAGGTTGGATTGGAGGAGCATAATGATTACAGCCCCATCTAAATGGGAGTTAAAGACGACGAAAAGGGGGTCTGACGAAGAATACACACGTGCAAAACCACTCACAACCTGTAAAGAAAAAAATAGCTCTCAGCAAATCCTTTACCCTGTCTGGACAGTGTTAGAGGATATTCAATATCCAATATTCCCGATAAAGGGATTCGTGTACAGCCTCCATCCTGAGGGCCGCTTTTGAAATAGATTTTTTTTTTTCTCGTTGTAAGTTTTTTTTATGCCAAGTCTCTGGACTCCTGGATTTCTGCCCGATTCGCATAAGGAGCAATTACACTTCTCCTATTCATCTTTTTGGCTCGCGTTATGCCTCCAAATTTGGCCGTTCGCCACCCATATGTACGTAATATACTGTACATGACTGCCCGACTACCTACCAACTTAACCCACATAGTCCCATCGATACCTTGGACAAGCCGACAGATTCCCCCTCAATTCAGAACAAATCAAAATTCATGTAAGCTGCAGACGACAACACCAATACTTGGCATCATATCACGTCATAAAACTGCACAACACATACCCCCTCAAAGTCCCCTACCTACGTGGTCAGATACAAAATGAAGAACCAAAAGTTAATAGACGCTCGATTGTATTTTTTGTATTCCCCTGTAAACAATGACTCCAGCCTCGCGTATGTTCCTATGAGCCACACAACTACTTTTTACTCCGTAGTTGGTTCGAGGTAGTGAAAAAAAAAAAAAAAAAATCCATGCTCCTCAACAAGTGCATCGCTAAACCTTCAAGTAATAAAACAAGTGACACTCTTCCTTTTCAATACATAAAAAATTGCGGCATCGCCTAGACTTTTCCGCCTTCCACTTTGCTCTTTCTCGTAGTCCTCATATTCTTATCCTATTCTCACTTCCATATCTGGGCCTTCAACCAGAGCCAGGAACTTCCTTGGCAGGTTTTCCAGCATCGCCCTGAGCCGGCATCGCAGAGTCCTTGTTTGCACCTGGGGTTTCCTCAGCCTCTTGGGCCTTGGCTTTCTTCAGTCGCAATGTCTCCTTACGCTTCGCCACCGCGCCTTGCATCGATCCATTTCGCCAGCGTGCTGCAACATGATGTTAGTCGACGCTAAATTTATAATATTACAGGGAGACCTGAATATAAAACAAGGGCTGTCTGTAACTTACAGCGCATAGAATGGCTCATCTTCTCGGACTTGGTCATTGACGCATAGTCCTTCTCTGGCTCGTCCCCGTTTACTGCAAACGGCGAGTTGGCCCGTGAGGCATCCACTGATCCGCCCGAAACGGACGTCGGTGCGGTGGCCAGTCCTGCAGACATGAGGATATCGCGATTTCCCACGATGCCCATAACCCTACCGGGTCCGGGCCCACCACTTCCACCGACCATCGAGGGCGTTACATTCTTAATTTTCAGCTCGCGCCCGCCTCTGCCGTTGATACTGGCGTTTGTGATGGGTCCTGGAGATTGTATCGACTGATGAGGGTGTCCAACGCCCGTGAAAATCGCAGATCCGTGCGGCATGGGGATCGTTGGGTGCGAGGGCATCGGTGGCGGGGCACCAGGACCAAAGTTCATTACGCCAAAAGAACCATGCTGCGAGGCATGGGGATAATGTGCCGGTGGCGGAAAGTATGGTTGCTGATGCATTATCTTGTGCATAATACCCTCGCCTGGGTGCGTATGCGCCGGCGCGAGGGGAACGGCCGGCAAGGGGGCAGAAGACGGGGCAGGTCCCTTGCGGCGCGTACGTTTCTTCTTTGGCTCGCCTGTGCTGGGCTCGCCGCCGTTAAGTTCTTCTCGGAAGTTCCTGCCGCGCTTGGGACGGAAGGAGTAGTTAGAGGCAGTGGACATGACCGTAGCATTGGACGACGACGTAGATGGTCGTGACGCTTCCGTGTTATCTTCCGTTGGTGCCACCGACGGGCCATTGCTGTAAAAGTTGCCTGATGATATCTCTCCTCTTGAAGGACGACTGGCTGGACGGACAAGGTCAAGACGAGGCAGCTTCTTGCGTGCCCGTTTGGCACCCGGTTCTAGAGCCTCGGTGTCCGTTACTGCCGGTGTAGATTCTTTGACAGCTGGAGCTGTCTGTTCCTCGACTACCTCCTGGGAGCTTGCCTGAGCATCGCCGTCACCATTGACACCGTTCGCGCCGCGACGCCTCTTTCGAGTTACGGGCGGAGGCACCGGAGGTTCTTCGGCAGGAACGCTTTCCTGAGATGCCTCAGGCTCGCTTTGCTGCTGCGCCTTAGCTCCACGTCGACTGCGGCCGAGCCTGGTAGTTACAGCTGGAGCCGGAGCCGGAGCCGGGGCAGGAGGTGGAGGTGGAGGTGGAGCGGGCTCCTCGGGTTCAACCTCTTTGGGCTCAGGGTCAGCGGCAGCCTTGCGGCCACGCCGTCCCGGCTTGTTGACGATGGTAGGCACAGGTACCGGAGTAGCTGCTCGACTGGGAGCTCGGCTATCATCATCAAATATGCGCTTCTTGCGGGCGCGTTTGCCTAGGACGCCTTCCTCTTCCGCCTCAGCTGCTTTCTGAGTCTTTGGCCGAGCTCGAGTTCGGGGCTTGCTAGGCCCATCACGTTGGTTCAGCGGCTCTTGCTTTCCGATCATTAACTCGCGGCTGTCATACTCAAATCCGTATGTCTGAGCCATCACCTTGTCATTCGCTCGAGCATCTGCTTTATCTTGGTCTCCGTCCTTGTCGATCTCAGTATACCACTTGCGTGGTTCGAGCGTCCGCCGGAGCTGGAAGCCCTTTGGCGCCTGTCTACTGCTATCAAGGGTATCGGGGTCGTAAACACCAAGTGTCTTGTACCGGTCGAGTGCCCTAGAGACACGGTCATCTTCCTTTGGCTCGTCGGCTCTACGCCTGGGTGCATTGAACTCTGCGTCCAATGTCTTCCGGTGCCCCACATACTCGTCCTGCCAAGCGCATAATGTTTGGTTGATCTTTGCCAGGCATTCGTAGAGATCCTCTGTGCTCATAGACTTGTAGTCCCCAATGACATCGATGAAGTCGTCAGCTGATCGCAACTTTTTGTACGAAAATTGCCGGGGCCTCTGGCTACGCTTTTCCGCGTGTTCCTTCCCGGTCGCGTTAGAGTCTTGGCTGGCAGTAAAAGTATCCTTCGATGATTCAAGCTCGGTGTGGGCTTCATCGGTTGGATCCTGTTGGTGTTCCGGAGATGGGGTAGCCGTGTCAGGCTCTTCGAGCTCCGGATACAGACTAACATCGGCAACATAAGGGGTAAGATGTGACCACGGCTTAAGATCGACTGGCTCCAAATCATGAGACTCGTCAGCCTCGTCAGCTTCGACATCGAGCTCGTCGGCACCTTGAATGTCTTGAGCATCTTCCTCGTGGTCCATCATTTCGGCGTCTTGATCAAGATCGTCGTCATCCTCATGCGGGTCAACAGCAGTTAGTTGACTTATCTCAGGCTCATCACCTTCGATCTCTGGTGGCTGCTGCACATCAACATCGGCATCTACAGACTGTGAATCCTCTGCAGATTTCTCTGCATCAACCTGCGACTCAACTGCCTCCTGCTCAACTTCCTGTGTTGTAGAAGCTTCATGAGCGTCCGTCGTCATTTCTTCAGGTGAGCCTGGCTGGGTTTCAGGCAAAGCTGGTTCCGGGACTGCGTCCTCCTTTTTCTCCGTGACCTTGTCAGATGGGGATGGGATTGATGGCATCGCAGACTCCGTGGGTGTGATGGGAGTGAGGCGCGCCGTGGCTTCCTCGCCATCTGACATTGCAGCAATATTTTGCTGGTCTGTGAACGAAACAGGTGGTGATGAGCGCGCGGGCGTACTTCTTGAGCTGTCATTATTCATCACATGGTCTGAGTTTGCTTGGGGTGCCCCGGATTTGTCAGGTTGGGTGAGCAGCAGTAGCGGAGTCCTTTTCGTGCTGCCGAGATCTTGTGCATCTCCTTTGAGCTCTTCAGGAGCAATCGAGCTCGCTTCGCGAGACCTGCTCGCAACGCCCTCGGGCTGCTGCGCCTTTTCCATAGATGCATCTTTTGTCTTGGTTTCGTTTGAAATTTCTCCCACATCGCTAGCAAGGGGCTCTCCAGGTTCAGCGACTTTATCATCTGTGTTTTTTATGCCTACACGCGCATGTGATAGTTGGTCGCCATCTTGGTTTCCACCGGTCTCAGAGCGAGAAACTTTGGGGATCGGTAGAGTAGGTTCATTAGCAAGACTTTCGACAACCTCATCAACAATACTGTTAACGACCTCATTCGCAGCATTGTCTGCTACTTGTTGGTGGTGACGACTGAGGATGTAATCAGCCAATTTGCCGATGTTGCTGGAAGCAATCTGTGGCGACAGCGCTTCCGCATTTTGTGCGGCCGAATCCTTGGAGTCTTTTGAATTATTTTCTGGTGTTCCCGAAGTAGATTCTTCGGCTTGAGACTTTTCCACGTCCCGACCTTCGATAGCAGTATGACCAGTAGGCAATGTTTTGGCATCAGTCTTTTCTTGATTTTGATGGGAAGACGACAGATGTTCCTCTGCATTTGTAGGGACTAATGAGTCGTCTTTGGCCAAGTTCTCTGCTGGTTCTTGCGCCACATTGTCACCTGGAGACGTGTGGCGTGAGGGTTGATTCTGTTCGGAAGGCTGAGAGATACGATGCTCGTCAACCTGCATCGGCGAATTTGTGTTGTCTTCGACTGCCTCTTCAGTTTTGACAGCCTCTTCTTGTGGCGGATCGTTGATTGTTTGTTGTCCCGAATCCTCGTCAACTTTATCAGAAGACTCGGCACCGAGGGCAGTTTCTCGCAGATCATTATTGTTCGGCAATGCCAGTTCAGCGTCTGAATTGGTTGTGTCAAGTGTATCTTTCTTGGACTCAGTGTTCAAAGACTTCGGACTGCGCTGCTCCATGTCCTTTGCACGGGCTTCTTTGTGCTTGCGCGCGAACTGAGATCCAGGGTGGCAGCTTTCCAGGACGAGATCTTCGGCATAGACCGTGACGATGAGCCTCTTTGGATTTCTTTTCCGGGTGATGATACCGTCTCGCTGAGCAGAGGAAGCACCATCCTCGGGCAAATGTGTGGGAGACATATCATCATCTGATTGGTCGAGTGCTTCTCTGTGCTCTGATAGTGGGTCTTGAACGCCAGGTTTGGGCGCCGACATGGATAGATCTCCAAGGTCAGAAGAACCAGATTTAAAACTCTCCAAGTCGTCAAAATCAGAATCTGAGTCTTGTGGGTCCTCCTCATTGGGTTGAGGAGCCGGATCTTCGGCCGTGATATCTGGATCGCTGCTCCGGCCGTCCGACGAGGACTGGGCGGATTCCAGGGCAACTTGGATTTCATCCATTACGTCGTTATCTGAGACCTGTCCAGAGCGTGGAGAGGACGACAAATCTGGCTGTGGGGTGCTGAATGACCTTGCAGTTGACCTTCGTCGCCTAGTAGCTAGAGACGGAGGGGGTGATGTGGCCTTGAACCTTCCTACACGTGCCTTTTTGGTGACAGATGGTGCAACATCGTCCAGGTCGTCATAAATACTACGATCATGGGCGATGATCTTGCGCTTTCTGCCACGAGATGAGAAGGCGATGTTAGGTTCAGGGTCTGACTTGAGCATGTCGAGCGTCTCGGTGTCAATTTGGCTGTAATCAACACGAGCGCGCCTGCGTAGGGAATGACCGCCCTTTGATACGGATTCGTCATGTGCGTTGCCCATGGCAGCAATGTCACTGCCTGCATCAAAAGTGCTTCGGCGTGTTGAACGCGTACTGCTTACGCCTCTATTGTTTGCAGGAGTGGTTGGTTGAGGGATCTGGGTTGAGGGAGTGGATAATGTGAGAGAGCGTGTGAGGTTTGATGAAGATTTTTGTGGCGCCTTTTCCGACCGCACATGACGAGCCGCAGGTTGATTGTCTGACGACGGCAGCTTCGGTGTAGAAGGTTTAACCCGACCTGTTTGAGAAGAGGATGGTTTTCCAGGCGTGCGGGAGCTTGTGGAGGTGCTTGTGGGAGAAGACAAAGGAAATTGTGAGGGAAGAGCAAGATCTGTACTGTTGTTGTTGTTGGAGTTTGCGGGTGTGGTGGATAATACTGCGCTGCTGCCATTGCTCATGGCGGCATCAGTTGCAGTGGAGAAATCGTCAGTATTTTCAAAGCTCGCTTCATAAGCACTTGGCATATGATAATGCGAAGAAGAAGAAGAAGAAGAAGAAGAAGCACCGCCCCGACGAGAACCTCCACGCCCACGACCTCGAGGGCGACCCATTGTTGCTGTTGATGTTGAGTGTGCGATATTGGCTGCCCTGCTGACTTGGTTGGGTTTGCGTCTAAATGGGCGCGCGCGTGTGTGCGTGTGCGTTGACTGTCAGTCAAGTCAAGCCAAGTCAGTGCCTAGTAGCATTCACCCGTGCAAGACACGTGGAATGACTGACGGTCGGTAGAGAGTGAAAGAATAAAGCAATTAAAAGTCAACAGCACTCAGCCCGCACGCCGATGCATTCACACAGTCGCTATTGTCGAATATTACGTGTGCACACAAGAGCCACTGACGAGAAAGTGAAGTGATCAATGGTTTTCTGGCGGCTTGCTAACCGGTTTGGTGTGTCAGGAGCCGGGAAAAAAGCGTACTGGTGCTTAACGTTTTTGGGGTGCCGGCCGGACGGGATCGCTGGAGACTGGCTGGGACTTACAGCAAAAAAGGAGAGGCAGAGAGCAAGAGTCTGGGCACAGACCAGCCCTCAAATATTGCAAAACGATCGATCCTTTTGAAACTCGGTTTGCCAGCAATTAACAACACGTACGGCCATAAGGTGGAAGACCTTTTTTTGTTTTCTTAAATTAGAGCCACAGTCTGGTGCTCCGAATGAAGATATGCCTTTTTTTTGCAGAAATCTTAAAGGTCAATGTCGCCCTTCTTTCTCACTCAGACTTTGCCATCCTGACCATCCATCATCCATCTCAGCCTGGGTGTAATTTTTGAATGTGGCCCATTTCGGCATACTTCATTGGACGCCGCGGGCCATTCTATACCCACATGTGGGGCCTGCGAAAAGGTACCCCTAGCGTCCGCAAATTCTCCAAGCCTCCCATGTACCTCAATCTAGACTTACTGTGTAGTAGCCCTGGGAGCCAATCAATCGAAGCAAGCAAGCGTCTAAGTGGACGGTGCGCTAACCCTCCAGGTACTAGCGCCAAATCCACAGGCGTTTCTTGGCCATCGACCGTGACGGCATTTCGGTGCCACAACGCGGAGTGCAGACGATGCGACTTGCCGTTTAACGTTTATCATCTACTTCATTTATTGTCCAACCCATATTCAATATCACATACAGGTCTTCAGAACTTCCTTTACCTGCTGCTGATGCTGCAGGCTGTGGCTATATTCTGCTAGGGCACATTTTGCATTCGAACCGCTTCCGGCGAGCATAGATACCTTCTCTGTTGCTGCCGGTTCTTTATCTCTTTATCTATTCTTCTTGTTAACATCAGCTGCGGGCAGTTCCTCATACCCCAATCATGCCTCCCAAGTCTGCCGCGAGGAGCAAGGCAGCCGTCGACGACGAGCTTGGCGAGCTCTTTGAGGGGATTGGCGTCGATAACGCCCCAAAGAAGACCACCACCAAGGCCAAGCCTGCCGCGGCTGGTTCCAGGGCCAGCGCTGACATCGACGACGTCTTCGCCGAGCTCCAGAACCAGATTGATGAGAAGCCCAAGACCGCTTCCAGACCAGAGACCCCTCGCGTCAAGGAGACTGGTACAAAGCGGCCCACTGGGGCTCCTCCTGCCGCCGCAGCTGAGAAGCCCGACGACAAGACCATCGCAACGCCCGCCCGCAAGTCGGCCGAGGGCGCGCCATCATCTCAACCGACGACCGTTCCTACCACCGCTAGCACCGAAATAGATGAACCTGCAGCATCTGCACCTGAACCCGCTGCAGCATCTGGCGGAGGATGGTGGGGTGGTTTCATTGCCAGCGCCAGCGCCACCGCCGCCGCTGCCGTGAAGCAAGCCGAGACGGCGGCCCGCCAGCTGCAGCAGAGCGAAGAGGCAAAGAAGTGGGCGGAACAGGTACGAGGCAACGTCGGCGCTATTCGTGGATTTGTTGGTAAGTAACGCTTGTTGTATTGATTTCCAAGTTTTTCTGTCTTGTCCGACGTTGATTGCTTGTGTAACGCAACTGACCCCTTGTTCTCTTTTCAGGCGAGGAGATTCGCCATCGCGCCCTGCCGACCTTTAGCGACCTCATACATACGCTCGCGCCGCCCATTGCCTCGCACGAACGTCTCGCGATCCACATTACGCACGACCTTGTCGGGTACCCGTCCCTCGACCCGCTCGTATACGGCGTCTTCTCCCGCGTCATGGCACAGGTGGAGGGCGGCGACCTGATGGTGATCCAGCGTGGCCAGGAAAACACGGTCCGGCCGTCTCGGTCGTCCTCTTCAGCCTCGGCCGCCTTCTTCTCGGCCGGCCAGTCGGTCTACGGTTGGCGCGATGGGCCATGGTGGCGCGCCTCGGACATGCCGAGGGATATGGGCACGATCAAGGGTCTTGCCGAGGGCACCAAACTGTGCCGCGCCAGCGCTGAGGCTTACGCTTCCGAATACTTTGCCGCCAAGGGCGGGATCGACCTCGCCCGCCAGCGTGCCATCGAGCCCGTCTCTGACGACAACCCGGTGCGCAGCTCTGACTTGTTCCTGGCGCTGCAGGCGGTCAAGGTTGACGCGAGCAAAGACTTGTTTGCTGGATCTCCCGCCGCCGAGGCGAAGGCAGCCGAGGCTGGCGATGCTTCCGACTCACACGACGATGGCAGGGGAGGCGAGGAGATTGTATTCGCCGTCTTTGTGCTCGACCCCGTCCACGACATCTCCTTCAGCACTGTCAGCCAGGCCGTGCCTGAGCAGTGGGTCCGCTGGCTTGACGCCTCGACGCCGCTAACTCCGACCAGCAGTGGTGGTGACGAGCTCAGCAGCGGCGGTGCCTCTGCTCCAGACAGCGAGCAGGGCTTCTTGGAGCGGGTGCCCGAGGAGATCCGCGACGTGGTCGAAAGCGGAGGCGTTGACCCGCGCGAATGGGTCGCCGAGTGGATCGAGGAGCTTCTTAACCTAGCCGTCGGTGTTGTCGCACAGCGCTACGTCGCACGCCGTATGGGCGTTGGCATTGGAGGTATCGGCAAGAGCAAGAGGAATGTACAGGCCGTAGTTGTGGACGGTGGCGGCGAGGCTGCTCGGGCAGGTCTTATTTGATCAGGTTTAATTGTCTGCATGTTGTTCATTCATAGTCCTTTCTCCGGTTCGCTCGCGGCGTTTGGATTCTCGCAATTGGCTTGTGGTTTGAAGCAAGTTTGGACAGCTGTTCTTGATGCCCAGGATACAAGACAGACTTGGCGGGGGACTCGTTTTCAATTCCGCTCACAACAATTTTATCATGCTTGGGTGTTCATATATGCGCAGCTTTTTGGCTTCCTTCGAGATCTCTACCCCAGCTCATTTGAACAGAGTATTAACAGTCGTAATGCTGTTTGTGGGTCTATCTACCCACAGAGCTGCTAATGTATGCCAGAATGCACCTAACTGCAGGTGAATTCGCATATGATGCTGGTTTGATTTGGGTTAGCCCTTGGCAGGACAACAGCACGCTTCTCAAGCTGCACATGTTAGGGTAAGCAGGATTAGCACAATCATCAAGGTGTACATGTTAGGTTTTGTGGTTTGCCACAAGTATAAATAACCACCGGAATCCGGTCCTCTTTGATTTCAAGCATTTGTTACTTTAACTCCACGCAGACTTCTCATCACATATATACCCTGCCGTAACCACCGTCAAGGCCAACCAGAAAAGATCGGCAATAATCGGTGACATGGCTATACTACGTCTCCTCGTTGTTTCGATGTTTCTCACTTCTGTGGCCCTCGCAATGCCCACCTCCCTCTTGAACGCAACCAGCACCCACAATACCTCATTACCAGCCGATATCCTCCTCGGACCTCCGCCCACCAACCGCACATTGATCGAGCAGATGGACATCCAAGTAACCGACGACGGCATCCTGCCCGAATGCTACAAATTGTGCATGAAAAGCGAAAACGGCAAGGCGAATATCAACATAACCACATTGACCATCGAGGGCTGGTGCTACGAAGGCGTCGACTTTGTCAACTCCCAGACCTGGCTAAATACTTACGTGCTTCCCTGCGTCAAGTACGAATGCGCAGACAACATGAAAGGCAAGGCCAGCCGCGCTCGCGCGTGGATGAGGGATACCTGCGGGCCTTGGGATGGAGAAAAACACGCCCTAAAAAGGAGCAAGACGAAGAGCGAGAGGAGTACCAAGAGGAGCCGTCATCTGGCTATGGGAATGACCATGACAGATGTTGCCCAGATGAATTGAGGATGTAATACCATATTATTGATAAGCATAGAATTTAAAGAAGGATTCCAAGCTTTTGTGCACTTCAGTACTGCCCTTGCACCTCCTCAGAAAAGCTAATCCATCATGATACCGTGGTACACAAGTCAGCAAGCTCGGTGGGTAGATACCACCCAGTAACGATGTTGCGACAGCCGTTGTTCTTCATGAGTTGTAGTAGATATTACAAAGGGAGCCGAGAATATGCATCTTTATAAGTAATGGAATTTAACAGAAACCAAGTTTTGCTTTTCAAATTGGTGACTATCCTCATTTGAAGTCGACCTTCAACAAAAGGACGGGCGTTGCGTGGAAGACATGGTAGCAAGAAGTCCGCAAGAACGAACTGGAGAAAAAAAAAAAAAAACGGATTTGGGTCAAGCTATGATATCATATCAAGTGAGCTTCAAAATTATACGTAACCTAATTTAACGGTCATCGGCGGAGCCGGAATACAGAAACGATAGTAACATTGAGAGAAAAGTATATATATAGTAGAAGCCCTTGCCAGAATTTGGTTGTTTCAGAAGACTATAGGTCATATTCTTGGTATAAGGCTCCTACAAGCAGTTACTGCTTGATCGATGCAAATTAACTTATACCAAGCTATGCATCGATGTTTAGGTGCCTGTACGGGTCATCACGTGATTGCGCAAGCAGCTGGTAAATACTGTAGTCAGACAGCTGCCTTCAATGTTTCCGTTTCGCACAAAAGAGACAAAAAAACAGAAGAAGAAAAAGAGGGAAAAAGAAACGGAACAAGGAGGGTTGAAGAGGAATAATAAGAAAGGAAGACGTCATCGTCCTATTTCAACTGTATTAATGAGTTGTTGCACCGAAAAAAATCATGTTTCCGTTTGAATATGCAAGGCTGACCAACATGGGACGACATGGCAAATCAGTGATTCAGATGTGGCTGTGGTGCGCCTCATAACTGGCGTGTCAGCCCCTCATTTTTGCCTACCTTATCTTACACAGAAACGAACGCTGAGCTAACAATAGTAACATCAGCTGCCACACCAATAACCCCCCACCAACTCTCCACATTGCCCCGCCCCACGTACCTGATCCCCAGACACAACGACACCCCTTGGAATCCATTGGTGCTGTTTGGAAGCTTACCTTACCTTTGGATAGCTACCAGCCACGGTTGTTGTTTGGATCGCTTCTAATTCTAGTCTGGAACCTAGTAACCTACCCGTTCCTCCAGTTCAACGGATTTTCCATACAAAGCGATAACCGAGCCAACCGCCGATCTCTTTATAGCACGGCAGTATTCGAGATATTCACACCGTCAAAATGAGCGGTTATCCTGGTCAAGGTTATCAAGGTCAGGGCTATGGCCAAGGCTATGGCCAAGGTTATCCTCCTCAGGGAGGATATTACCCGTGGGTTCATATTTCATTCCTTGCAGACATTGAACAGAATCACTGACGTCTTGGTTCCAATTTTCCCCCCTTCTTTTCTTTGGCAGACCGCAGCCTGGTTATGGCGGATATCCTCCACAGCCGCCTCCGCCACAACAGTACCAGTATGGTCCGCCTCAGGGCGGCTACCAGTACCCGCCTCAGGGCGGCTCTCACTACCCCCCTCAGGATGGATCTCGGGCAGTATGTACATCAAGCTGATGAAGTTCTGAATTTCTTCAACTCGCATTTGAAAAAAAAGGGGGATGGGGAAAGCTAATAAATGGGTTATCCAGGGACCCGGTGATCAATCCCACCAACCGCCACAGGGTATGCAACAATTTGGACACGGAGCACCTTCGGATTATGCCTTCCAGTACTCGCAGTGTACGGGCAAGAGGAAGGCCCTCCTCATCGGCATCAACTACTTTGGTCAAGAGGGCGAGCTCCGCGGCTGCATCAACGATGTTCGCAATCTCTCCAACTTCTTGATGGAGTTTTACAACTACCGCCGTGAGGACGTGAGTTTCTCCTTGCCGATTCCATTCCGTGACAACCGGGCGGTGCTCCACATGCGCGCCGTTCTTTCCAGTCACAAGTCTCCTCCTCCCCGCCCCCTCCTGTGAAGTCGATGCCAAGCAGGGTCCACGTGGAGAGCCAAGGCTGACATACACGTGATTTGAAGATGGTCCTCCTCACAGATGATGCGCAGGATCCCATGTCCCAGCCCACAAAGGACAACATCACCCGTGCTATGCACTGGCTTGTTGAGGGCGCGCAACCAAATGACTCTTTATTTTTTCACTACTCTGGTTAGTGTCTTTGTATTTTCCCCAATATTGCGGGCAGCACCAACACTAACTTATGAGCAGGCCATGGTGGACAAACTGAGGACCTCGATGGGGACGAGGACGATGGGTACGATGAGGTGATATACCCTGTCGACTTCCGGGCGAACGGTCACATTGTCGACGATGATATGCATCTTTGGATGGTGCAACCCCTCCAGGCGGGTGTTCGTCTGACTGCCATCTTCGACTCTTGTCACTCCGGTACCGCCCTGGACCTTCCATACGTATACTCAACCAACGGTGTTCTCAAAGAGCCGAATTTGGCCAAGGAGGCCGGTGTTGGTCTGCTCGGTGCCGTCCAGTCTTACGCTAGGGGCGACCTGGGCGGTGTTGCAACCAGCCTATTCGGCTTTGCCAAGAAGGCTTTTAGCGATAAGCAGGCGCGGGAAAGAACCATGCGCACCAAGACATCGCCGGCTGATGTTATCAGCTGGTCAGGCAGCAAGGACGACCAAACATCGTAAGTCGCCTTTTACGTCCATTGTTGCTTAACTGTCAGTCACAATTTGATTAACCATGTCTCCACTTGTAGTGCCGATGCCACGATCGCGTCTCAGGCCACGGGAGCCATGTCGTATGCGTTCGTGTCAGCTCTGAGGGCAAACAGGCACCAAACCTACAACCAGCTGCTCAACAGCATCCGAGACATTCTGGAAGGACAGTACAGCCAGAAACCTCAGCTGTCCTGCTCACACCCACTGGATACCGAAAACGTGTGGTTTGTCATGTAATATGTGCACACTAGACCAACAGGCTATGGACAGCTCAAGGCTGTTTCGGTTCAACATGAAATCATGCTTAACACATGAGTTCTTTGGAATTGTTTTGGTGTTCACTCTATGAGGGTCGTCTAGGGCCACAATTATTGGTTTCCATGCTTTATAGGCGTTTTATATGTCATCTGTCACACCGTGACAAGGGCCTAATTATCCAATCTTGCCTGGCTGACTTCAATGACATTGGTCACTTCAAGTTGGATCCGTAAGGCTTTTTGGAGCAAGGCTGGTCGAGACAGTATATCTTGATAGTGATCGACTGCAGGTTTCGGCATCCTGGACAGGGGCTCTACATGGTAGTTTATTAACAATTATATTTGAAAAAAAAAAAAAAAAAAAAAACAAGAAGAAATGGATGAAAACAGAAGAGAGAGAAACTCAAAGAAAAGTTTCCTGTAATTTAGAGACCGCCATGCCTACCCGCGTTGTAATTGCTCCCAAGACAACAAGGAAATCGTACTACAGCAAATATATGAACTCGGCAACGTCGGAATCATACCCATCTCGAAACCAGATTGTCACTATACACCATCCCCTCCTTATGAATAAACTCTGAAATATGAGAGGTACATTTCGCCCGCCGGCAGTGCCGTAAAACTTCCCGATGAACCATGAAACGCCAAGTGGAGAGAATGATGGTACATACCCGTGCCGGTGTGGTGGTACGAGCAGGAAATGCCGCGATGCGCGATGCGCGATGCGCGTCACATAGCTATGATGCAAGACGAAGGAGGGGTTAGCAGAGTTTTAGCAAGCGAATTACGATCTGCCGACAGTGGCGGTGAGCTTTTAAAATTTTCTTTGAAATTATATACAGCTTCCGGGGCTTCCGGGTGGGTGAGTAGGATCGCATCGAAAAGAAAAAAAAAGTTAAAAACCTGGAAAGACAACGATATCCCAAATGTAAGCAGAAAGATGATCGAGAAGAAAAAAAATATTAAGAGATGACAATAGTGTCATGTGCACAAAAGAGTATCTAGAACTAGTCTAGACTAGAAATAGAACTAGAACTAGACTAATGCATGTTCTAATCAGACACCGAAACTGAAAAGAGACCAGAACTCGAACTAGCTTTTTTGGAACGATGATTCTAATAAAACCAAAAATCGGAGGCTTAGGGTCAGATTGAATGAGACACACCTCCGATTCCTCGCCGGCAAAACCGGGTCTCGGCCTGGTCTGGAACAATCCATCATCCCTTCCTGAATTCCCCTAACGGGGCGCCGGTGGTGTCGTCACGCTCCTGCACCCGGAGCTTCCGCGCCCCCCGAGGCCGGCGCCGTTGACAGGGTTCCCCTCTTGCCAATTGGTGCCTAGGGTTCATGGTGCGGAGAAGGTCAATTGGCTCGCAGTGGTTGCGCAGTGATTGGCTCGAACCCCAGGGAAGTAGTGGCAAGCTACCCCCTACCCTTGTTGATGACTGCATCTCCAACTTGGGGTAAGCCCCACTCTCAGTCATTGAGGCCAGCGATTTCGGCGCTGACCGAAAGAGCTTCTCGCGGCAAAAAGTTTTTAGGAAAGGGCTGCAGAGTATTTAATTGTTAGTGCCTATTTTAATTTTTTTTCACAATCTTTTTTTATGATTTGTGTTCCCTCCTATAGCGTCTATCTTGGGTGTGCATTTTATTTTGTGTGTCCTTCTTCAGCGCTAATTTTCTGTTTCCCTTTGAAGTTCTCGCGGATTGGGGTTTGCAGGTAAACTATCAACACTGGATAAAAAAAAAAAGACTTAAAATCATCTACTGACTCTGCCTCCTGCAGATGCTTTGCTCCACATGACAGTTCAAATATTCCCTCCCCCTTGACCAACTCGAGCAAAGAACGGAATATTGGGGTCATTTCCATCACCAATAAACAATATTCCATTCACTATGAGTTCCGCGCCAACAGAAGGTGGCGGCAACGTTGCCGTCGACCCTGAGAGGCTGAGCAATGAGAAGGGATCGTTACCTGCGGCCGCAGACCACCACGAAGAAGTGCGGTGTCCTCCGCACACAACGGAGAGGAAGCTGCTCATGAAGATCGACTCCAGAGTCATCCCCTGGCTCTGCATCATGTACCTCCTAGCCTTTCTTGACCGAGTCAACATCGCCAACGCCAACGTCTTTGGCCTCTCGGACGAGCTACACCTGGACGGGACGCTGTACAACAATGCGCTCGTCGTCTTCTTTGTGCCCTACATCCTGTTCGAGATCCCCAGCAACATCCTGGTCAAGCGCTTCCGACCGCACGTCTGGTTGTCGATCAACATGGGTGGCTTCGGATTGGTGACGCTCGCGCAGGGTTTTGTCACCAGCTATGGCGGCCTCGTGACGACGCGCTTCCTTCTCGGCGTTTTCGAGTCCGTCATGTTCCCAGCCTCCTTCTACCTCATCGGCATGTGGTACCGGCGGAGTGAGGCTCAGAAGCGCTACTCCTTCTTCTTCAGCAGCACCACCCTGGCTGGCGCCTTTGGAGGGCTGATCGCTGCGGGTATCGGCAAGATGGCGGGCGCGCGCGGCCTCTCCGGTTGGCGCTGGATCTTTATTCTCGAGGGCGCCCTGACCGTCTTTGTCAGTTTCTTCTTCTACTTCCTCCTCCCGGACTTCCCGGAGGAGGCAAAGTGGCTCACCGAGGAGGAGCGCCAGTTCGTCACCGCCCGCCTGCGCGTAGACCAGGGCAACTCGGCCGTGGAGAAGAAGATCACGCTGCGTGATGTCGGGCGAGTGTTCAAGGACTACAAAGTCATTGTCGCAGGTTTCATGTACTTTGGCCTCATCGTTCCAGGTAAGATTGGATGCAGTTAACCTTGCAGCAACTCCACTTAGGGTTCTCGCTAACCTTTCGTCTCAACATGGCAGCTTATGGTTACGCATACTTTGCTCCATCCATCATTGTAAGTCAAGCCACAAATCATACTAAACTTTACTTCTTTGATGTCCTTACTTTTTGCTAACCTGCCCTGAACCTACTCCGTACAAACAGAGTTCCTATGGCTACAGCCCGATCCAGACCCAGCTCCATAGTGTTCCGCCCTGGGTGGCGGCCTTTGGGCTGTCCATGCTCTTCGCCGTCGCTTCGGACCGAACGCGCCACCGCTGGGGCTTCGCTGTGTTCGCCATCCTCATCGCCATCGCCGGCTTCAGCATCCTCCTCAGCGTGCACGACAACACGGACGTGCAGTACGCCGGCCTCTTCCTGATCGCCATGGGAGCCTACACCGCCATGCCCATCATCGTCTGCTGGTTCAACATGAACCTGGGCGGACACCACCGACGCGCCGTCGGGTCCGCGTGGCAGGTCGGCTTCGGAAACATTGGCGGCATCATCGCAGTCTACGCCTTCCTAAAGCGCGACGCCCCGCTCTACATCCCGGGCTACAGCATCTGCATCGCCTTCACGACGTTGAGCATCATTGCCTGCACCATCTACGGCTTCGCGTGCATGTCTGCCAATAAGAAGAGGGCGAGGCAAGCGCAGTCTGGCACTGTGGAAGAAGATTCCGACCTTGGGGACTTGTCTCCTTCGTACAGGTATCTTTTATAATTCATGAGAAGGGGAACCGATGCACTTGGTGCAGCGTAATGAATTCTCTCTCACCTTTGGAGTCATGATATTTGACAGCCGATATAGAAATATAATTTTTTGTTCAACATAACAAACGCTCCCGCTACTTCTCCAATAACCCTTGTTCTTGTTCCCGAAAACATGCTCAGGGGCTCGTCACGTTGACCAGCGGGAAGTTGATCCCCTTGTCGGCGGCTCCGATGTTCCCCAACCCTGCGCAGCTGTACAGACCGACTGCGTTGCCAGGAGTGGCTCGCATATATTGTAGGTCTAGGCATTTCTCTGTTTTGTCACCATCGTCAACCCTCCCAACTTGTGCGTCAGTTTTTGTGTTTGTGATGGCCACGCATTTGGGAAGATACAGAGAGGAACCATCCACTTACGCGGCTGCGGCGACAACTCGAGGGCAATGCGCCCGTCCGCCATCGCATTCCACTTCTGACCCTCGGCTGCGTCGGAGCAGTTTGCCAGGTTGACATTGGCCATGTCTCTCCAGTTTGCTGTTTTTTTTTTTTTTTTTTTTTTTTTTTTTGTCAACAATGTTTATCAGTTTCTCAAACGCCTTCCCCTAAAAGAGTGTTTGGCAGCTGGGGCAGTTACAAGTACAAAACTCACCCTCGAGGCCGGCATCCATGCACCACGTGGTGTTGACCAGCTGGATCTTGGTCTGTCCCGCCTTGATGTACCACTGCTGTTCGGGTTTGCCGCTGAGTTGTTGACTGTCGGTCTCGTTTTCAGCCCCCCATCCTTGTCAGCCAGGCCACGAGCATACTCACTCTCCTGCATGTGTGTGTGTGTGTGTGTGTGTGTGTGTGGGGAATAGACAAACATATTTAAAAAAAAAAAGACGAAAAGACTTACACAACCAAGGTGCTCCCGACTGAAACCGCCTTCGGCTGAACCACAAACTTGGTGTTGACGTTTGACGTTATATAGACCTTGCTGTATCCCTCTGGCGCTGGCACCAACTGCTGGGCGGAACCCGCAGCAGTCGCGAGAGTAATCGCAAGAAGAGGCGCTGAGAGCATTTTTTACCCCTCCTTCTTTCTCTTTCGTTCTGCAAACAACAAAAGCTTGTTACGTTGTCTTGTGGTTGGAAGAGAAGCTATCAAGAATGTAAATGGCCCCAACCGGTCTGACTCTGACCGATCCATTAGGAGAGAAAACGCGTCCATATATATTATGTATCAAAATTATGCAAGTTTGGGTCTGTCGCCCCGGACTGTCGCATCGATTAAGAAGCTGCTGTTTGATCTGGTCTCCGTGTTACATTCTGGGCTCTCGGCATATGGTTTTGGCTACAAAATGTTACAGTCGGGAACATGGTGAATAATTACTTGCTCCAGTGTTTGCATGTATTAATATAAAGCCTTGAGTGGTTAAATTACCCACAGGATAAAATCATCGGCTGTAATACCGTCACTCATTGAAGATGCATTGTCATAACCTGTAAAACATTCTTCGTCGGCAGTGTGATCTGAACAAATCCACATAAACGTAGAGCAAAAGAGGTGAACAACTTGAAAAGGCATTTTTTTTTTCTTTGTTTCTCAGCCTGATGAGCACACCCAAGATGACCCACAGGCGTTACCTTTCCTCGAGACTATCTAGCAAGTAACTGGCAGATCTCATGCCTCATGTCCCAACAATATGTTGAGTATCTTTGTTTTATGCCAACCGGCAAATACTGCCATATCCTTTTTTTCGCCATCCAGACATTCTCATCAAACCATGTGTGCAAAGATGCCAGGTTTGGCCGAGCCCAACGAGCCATTCCTTCGATAGTCAAATCGACGATATCATGTAAAATACAGTTTTACCTGCCAGTCAATACATCATGTTTGATGGCTCACCGCACAGCAGTGCGCCGTAAGCCTGTGTCGAAAAAAATAGCCCCGATCAAATAAACAAAAGGAGAAAAAAACGCCATGACGATGCAATGCTGTATATGCACAGGACGAGATGCTTCGGCCCCAATCGTGAGTCGGGGAAAAGAATCTAGAATCAAATGAACGTGAAAAACGCCTCGGTACCAGATACCGCCTAAAAATGCTACGAAGATCATGAAAAAAGGTGTTAAATGTTACAACGCCACCCCAATGAGGGTGAACAATGAAATGACGCCAGACGAGGCGCGACCGAGGGTTCCCCAAAGCCAGTCATGCGATCGCAAGCTGCAATCATGCTCAGCTTGGCATGCAAGTAATCTCGCTCCTAGTTGAGAAATTGCATGTGCGAGTGACTGGGCTCTTGGAGATTGTGTCCTACGACAGGACGCATTTGTGGTTGTCCAGGAATCTGTCGATATGTAGGCGGCATGGGTACTTCTTGACGTGCGTAATGGGCCTGTGCTTGTTGCTGCTGTGCAGAGAGGGTAAACTCTGGGACAATTCCGGTGTGGTACTCGTGTCTGCGGCCCAGTGGCTGGTAATGCATTTGGGCTGGTGCGACCATGGTGGGGTTCGGGCCAGAGAGGTGATACTCGTGAAGGCTCGAAGAAGGCGGCGGGCAAAGTAGAGTATTGACGTGCCTCACGGGTCGGTAAGGGCTTGACCGATGCTGCAAGTAGACAGATGGTGACTGCGTTATTGGGGTGCGAACACCGTGCTGACCATGCCCGAAAGATTCGCTCAGAGGTGATGAATTTCCTAGAGCAGCGGCAGCAGCTGGTGTGAGCGATCCAGGGCTGTGTCGCTTTGTTGGCGTCGCGTAGTTTGTCATCGGTGGGAAGCCACCCGGAGCAGAGGTGGCCAGTGGGGTTGACACTGAGGTTGGAACCGAGCTCGTCGCCACATTCCCAGAAAAGTTTGTCGCAGTGGTGCTCGAAGGGTACACGGTAGCCATAGCCCTGACACCCGGAACCATTGGAGGGAGGGAGAGAGCTGACTGCTGAAGAGGGACGTGGCTGACTACTGAGTTGTAAGCCGCCTGAGCTGGATTTGGAGCCGTGTTGACCGTCAGGTTTGGAACAGGCAAGCGTAGCGGTTCCAGAGAAGCCGCGGGTCGCTGGCGAGCTTGGCTGTACATGTTTGTAGGCTGTGCAGGAACGCTCTGGACATGCATGGCTACCCTCTTGGAAGGCGGCTCCGTGGGATCCTCATCGGCGTAGGGGCGTTTGTTGAATCCATTCCTAGAATCAGGTTGACCAGATACAGCCGAGGATGTCTGCGGCGTGGCTTGAGCTGGCCACTGGTTGTGGACAGGGTAGGTCACATCGTAAGGACTGCGTGTGGTCGGGGTTGAGTGCAGGGTGGGGGTGAGCACCAGGTGACCAGTCGGCGATCGAATCGAAGCGTTTGCCACTGAGCGTGTAGGCGAAGGTATTGTGAGGGGAGAGAGCACTGGCCGAGTTGCTCTCTCGCAGTACTCCCAAAACTTGGAAAGCTTGACCAGCCACTGCTCCCATTGTGCCTTGGAAACCAACAGGCTATATCGCATGTTGCTCAGAAACTCCACCTCCATCACGTGGATATCCTTGACGGTGATGCCAGAGACCTCAGCCCAGGTCTTGTTTGTGTATGTGTTGTCATCCAAGACTGTCATTGGACAATGTTGTCAGCAAAGGCCTCCTTCCTCGTATACGCCAGGTAAGTGAATCATGATCAGCATGTGACCTTTTTCTCTTACATTTGTTGCCAAGCATCAAGGCTACGGTTAGCAGGCGGTACTCGCTTCCACGGGCTCCTCGCACATCGGGGACCGTAGTCTTCAACCGGTGTATGAAAAGAAGAGCCAAGAGGATGACATTTTGCGTGACCTGGGTGGTTGAAAGCACGCTGTGGACCCACGACTTGAACTCTGGTGTTGGTATCGCGAGGGCATTCAGACTTGGGACCGGTTCGGAAGGCGACGAGGAGACGAGCTTTTCGGCCAAATGGTGGACTGGGCATGGTTCAAACCAGAAAAATGTGGTCATCTAGAGTAAAAATGTCAATAACCTATTTCCCCGCGGCATGTCCATGGTCAAAATTGCCAACTTACCTGCGCCGCCAGTACAGACAAGCTTCCGCCCCTCGGGCTGATGCACATGGGTATCTCTAGGCTCTGCCCAGCCAGGCTGGCAACATCCTTCTGTGACATGCTGACCTGAGAGGTGACTGTTCCACCTGATTTTGGTGTCGAGGCTCGAGAGGGCTGGGACACGGCTGTCTGAGGAGGATATGAGACTGCAGTTGTAGCCTGTGTGGGCTGCGAGTCCCGAGTAATTGGCTGGGGGTGAGAAACCTGTGAAGGTTGCTGTTGTGATTGCTGCGTGGTCGGCATCTGGTGCTCTCTTCCAGACACTTGGTTTGCGTATTGGTGGTATCTTGGGTAGCTATCCAACACAACCTGTCCGCTGCTCACGGACGACCTTGACCTCGGACCAGAATATCCATTCAGTGAAGGATACGGGTTAGTGTCATGCTGGCCAATATTCGGAGCTTGGTAGGTAGTCCCCATTTCGTCTGACGGAGGTGTCCGAAGGCCGCTCAGAAGTAGAGCAGCACCTCCGGGACTAGGGTTCTTGGAGGGTTGTGAGATATCTCGTGTGGGGATCGAAGACGACGAGCAGTTGGGCGACGGAGGGAATTGGTACGCGAGGGGAGCCAGCTGTCTTGAGGCGCCTGGATACATGAGTGACGGTGGTCGAAGCGGTGCGTGGGGTTTCGTGGATTATCGAGTCACTACCGATCGGGATCGTTCGCAGATGTGGCAGAAGTTCGTGGGTGATTCTTTGTGTTGATTGGGTTTGGCGTACAAGCTGAGGCCCGTCTAGCTAGATGGGACAGAATATTGAGTGGCACTTTGTTTGCCTGGCTCCATTCCAGCCGATCAAGAGGGCAGAGACATGTCCAGAACGATGGGCCAGTGAGCAAGTCAAAGGCGGCAAGCGGGTGGAGCACAGAAGATGAAGAACGGTCGTTTGTTCTACACCTGAAAGGCTCAATGATGACAAGGAAGGTCAGGTCGGGTGAATGGCGTGTTGGTGAGTGAGTGAGTTCGAGGCGGAAGCGTCTCTTTGGTCTAGGTTCAAGCCCAACTGGTTATAGGGTCTTTGCTGATCCCAGTCATGTACGGTAGGATCTAAGAGACATGCGTCGAAAAGGCTATGGAGGAGGAAAGATGCCGGTCGTGGTCCAAGTACAACAATGGAGGATGGCGGTGGTGTTTTCTCAACGCGGCGAGAGAGGAGCAGAAAGGCCAATTGTTGCCAGTGCCAAGCATGGATGCGGTCCGACAAAAGTAATATTGAGGATGTTCACCGGAAGGGGTGATGAAAGACAGAAAAGCGTCCTCCATATCCACCTCGCATTCACCACGGCGTCCGGAAGAGAACCCATTCCCTTGTCAAGTTCGGGAGGTGGTGGTAACTTCCTGGTTGCGTAGGTCGGTTGAGGGCCCTGCCCCGGTCGCTGTGGAGGAAGGTACAGAGGTACACGAGGCCTGGGCTTGCTGCGCCAAACACCCACCACACACACCCAATGCGTCCCGCACTGTGGCTCGCATCGAATCCAATCTGATGGGGTCAGGTCAGGTTCAGGTCGGGACCCAGCACACGGTACAGTCGGATGGACCTGGTCTATACGTACCCTACCCTCTTTTAATTTTTCCAACACTACAATGTATGTACGAAAGTACCTTCGTACCCAGTAAAAAAAATATATCAAAATTCCAAGCCTACCTGCCCCTACAGGGGTCCTTTCTGTCTCTTCTGTGTGGCTGCCAGTCCGTACCAGGCGGGGCCATTTCACACGTTAGTGCAGTGGCCGGTCTGTTGCTTGCTGCTTCCTTCCTGGTTGTCCCTCACGACCTATTACCGTACTATCCATGCCCGCTAGCGCCGCCCCGTTGGGTGATGCACTTGTGTTTCTGTTGCTCGTCTGATTGGATGAAGCCGACCTGGGCAAAGTCGAGCGGGCATCGCCTAGGTAAGGATTATAGGTAGGTAAACTTATGGGAGGGAGTAACAGCGACAGTAACAAGCACAATAAAGCACAGTCATTTCTTTTCGCTTATTACACACACTCATACGGATACAACTCACACGACAGGAATTCTGCTTGGGTACATGCGCAGTGCCTGGCTGCAAGGAATTGATGAGTACAATATATAGCTCATTTCCCATGTTTTGTTCTATATGAATAGAGTCTCATTTGCTATGCTTAGCACATATTTCGGCCCACGTCTAGTTCCGATTTTTTTTCCCTTTCTATTTTTCAGGATTTTATGTTGTTTTTTTTAGCTGTCTTGTCACAAAACAATAAAAAAAAACCACACATCTCCGGTCATCCAATACAGTTCGTCGCTTGTACCGTCGTAGTAGCCATGACCCTTCGTTTACTTTTTTTATTTTATTTTATTCTACCCCCTTCCCGGTCAGCCAAGCGATCAGGCGGCCAAGTGGTGCCAAAAAGCCTAAGCAGCCCGGGCGGCGTAACCTTTAATGCAGAAGTCATACACACAAATGAAAGTGGGGGACAAGCGACATGCCACCTTCCTGCTCAAACTCCGCTGGTACGAAGCCGAGACGGAGGAAGCACGCACACATGGACGTTGGACGGTCAGTCGAGCGATAAAAGTGGAGTTTCGATTGTGGCTCGCACAGTACGGATAGGCGATGGCAGTCCGGCCCAGAACCAACGAGACCAGACCAAAACCAAACCTGACCAAGAAGCACACACAAGGCACAGGGGGACAGGGGGTTCGCCGATTTTTGACATTAAAGGATTCAAACCTAGGCGCAAGCTGGAGCAGCTTCTTCTGCAGTTTATTTTAAAATATCGGGCATTTGGACTTGTTTCTTGAAATAAACTAAGAACATCTCTTACAGTACACAAATTGTCATTTTCTTGTCGTTTCTAGTCGCGTTTGGTCTGGTTTGCGTCTGGTATCTTTTGTAGTAATTTTTTTTTTCTGCTTTGTGTTTTCTTTTCCGTTGTCATAGCCGCCTGATCTGATCCGGTATCTTGGTCTGCCTAATTGTAAACTATGCAGTGGGGGAGGAGCAAAAAAAAAAAAAAAAAAGGAGCAGGGAGCAGTCGGGAGATACGACACAGGTTACGCGCAATGCTGCACACCCTTCGGAGTACAAACCGTCCGTCGCGGCACCACTCAGGCTTCGTCCATTCCTAGCCTGCGACATGGAGATAAAGACAAGACACTATCCTGACCAGCCAACTCTGATATTGAAGATTTTACCAATTTACTGTAGTTCCGCCCATCACCTAAAACAAATTGAATTTCAATTGATTGGTTCCTACTCAAGAGAAGCTTGGCATGCCAAAGTTACCCAAAGCAAAAAATTAGAGAGCAAAGAGCCCCTCTTTATTAATGTGAGATGGGGGGAAAAAAAGAAAGAAAAAAATGTCGGTACATCCCTTCCAATGGGTCAACACAACAACAACAACACCCTTTATCCAGGCAAGATAAGGTCTAGGTTGCCGACTCGTCATCATCCCTTTTAGCAATCAATCAACCGCACTCAACCTAGATGTGGAGGTAAGGTAAGTGCTGGGCTTCGCGTAAGATAGAGTACAGTATATATGTTTGTGGATTTTGCCTCCTGACACGCGGACGAGGTTATCCATTTCGTGTTTGATCTAGTCGGCTTTCATGATCCTGATTATCGTGTTGGCAGCTCAGGTTGCTTAGTAGTTCAGCCAAGTCTCACGCACCTTGCTATGGCATGCTTGGAGAGAGGGGTTTAAAGGGATAGTCAGGTGCTAAGTAGGCGAAAGGGATGGTGTCTGTGCAAAAAAAAAGAAACATAGGAGTCCACAGACATAGCCCAGCCCCTTTCAAATCCCGTCCAGATCCTTCACACGGAGGGAAGGGGCTTGATGGATGAAGAGCAGACTCACACGCACACATATGCACAGTGCTCGGTTTCTCACTTTGATCAAAAATACTACGGTCCAGCGCTAGTAAGCATACTGCAGTTGAATCTGACCAACCACAGATGCTCTCATGTGCTATTCTTGCGACGAACTAGGCAGGTATAGTATGGCGGGTTTTCATTTCATAGAGTTGGGGGCTGGTCACTCGTAAAGCGTCAGATTAATATCATTTTTTGTTGATCCCAAACAAGGCAGGGAATTGGAGCAAGAAAACTTTTTGATTATCTACCCAGACAAATTCGATGTGGATTGTTGCATGGCATTACGATGTCATGGATGCTAACATCTTTACCAGGTTGTCAAGGAACCTACAGAATTGTTCTCGTTTGTTTTTGGTGATGCGTCCGCCCATCAATATCGCCCGCCAAATTTCGCCTGTTTTGTGCAGGGGGCCTTTTTGCGGCGGAGTTGTACAGTGCGACTTGGTAAGCCGCGGGCCATTAAGCAGGACCCAAACCACAGATCAGGCTGCAACCCCGGGATGCAGCAGACGGCTTTTCTCGATGTATGGTGTTCCGGTTTCACGGAATGCACTCGGCGCGACACTTTTTGTTTTTCTCTCATAATTCGGATTCCAAATGTGCCCTGTTTGTTGCTGCATGTCTTCATGCATCCAGCCTTGCTGACTTGACCCAGCTCGACTGACGACAGAAGTTACAGTTACTACTACACCAACTACTGTACTGAAGCGATTTTTGGCCAGTGAAAACGTTTATTTATATTCCCTCAAAATGTAGATATTGACGTTGCAGTTTATTCTAGCGTACAATTATTACCGTACTTCAACCACGAAGGCATGTAGAAATAAATCCTAGGGCCTTTCTGATCTAGGTCTAGGTACAAAAGTGACCGGTTTTCTTTGCCCGACAACTTTCAATGCTCTCTTCTTTTGGTTAAGGTTTATCAGAGATGAGCGGCTTTCTCGCCAAATTTCTTTCCAGTTTATTTACTGTTTTAGGTTTAGAGATGAGCGGCTTTCTCTTAATCGCCAGGCTTCTTTCCAGTCTCCTTTCTGGTCTAGGTTCAGACATCCGCGGGTTTTTCGCCAGACATCTTCCCAGTGTCTTTTTTGGCCCCACAATCGCATAGGGCTTATGATAGAATTCATTTTCTACATATCCGCCAATGACATGTCCGTGATAGAGCGTATTCTTGTCAAGATGCACCCATCCTTTAAAGTTTGACCATTCGATTTGCATGTATTGAGTGTTGAGAGTGTCCGCAGGGGACCTGGTTGAAAAGGCAGCTTTGTCAACCATGTAAATATAGGCGTCGTCGTTGGGGTGCAGCTCCTTCCAGTAGCGATAACCATCACTAATTTTCCTCCAGGGGTATAAATCTTTGTTCATAATCATTTCGCCAGGGAGATTAGATGGTTCGCTATTAAGTGAATAGCTAAGTATGCCGTTGCAACCTTGTATAATTCCAGGTGCGCGATAATCAAACAAAAAGATGGTGTCACGGTCTTCGTCCGGATATCTTCCATTGGTGCGAACTCCCCAAGGGTTACCAGTGGAAACGGAAGACGAAACGCCTGCGTCAGCGGTAGTGAGGGTTGCAACAGTATTGGCCAAGAATAAGGCGAAAGTAAAAAATGAGTAGTAAAGCATGATTACCAAGAGATGCCAGGTTTAGTGAGCGGAACGAGTGTAAATCCAAGAAGCGATCATAAGTAAATAACAGTTTTGATAAACTTAATGAAACCAATAATTATGAGCAGCTTCTCTAGAGCCTTTATATTACTGATTATTGATTAGGTTAACTTACAATCGTTACCTTGAGATAACCGTTACCAGGTATTCGCCAGTAAACCTGCGATAATTTGGGTACAATTAATTTATGACATTCTGCAAAAAGGCCGACCGAAGACTTTCTTGGATATTAACATCTAGCTAACTCAGATTTCATCCATGGGCAAGCTAGCTAGGCCGCACCACGGGGGGCACGCATAGGCCACCGATATGCGTCAAATTTAGAACGCATTGCTCACTATCGGACACGCCGCCGTCTGTAATGCCTAAATGCCCCAAAACCCGGCGGCGCGTTTTGCTGCTTTGTTGCATCCATTTCTTGTCGAAAATGGTCACCGTCTTCTCTCTATGATGCATGTTACTACCGCTGCTTGCTTGCTTCGATTGTTTGCGTCACCTTGTCATACTCTGCATATCGTCTGTGGTTGAGCCGTGTTGATCAAGGACGGATCTGCCGAAAGCCCTCGGCTGTTTTTGTTTTCTCTTGTGTTTTATTTCTTTTTCCACCCCTCGCTTTTCAACCAAGTGTGGGGATCGAATTTATTCACTTCCCAGCATCCGCCAGTGGCACAACTCATGCCCAGCTGATACAGACCCCTTTTGCAATCCTACTATGGTAATTAATCGACTTCTTCCCCGCCAATATTGGGTCCTCGCTGGCTTGATCAATTCTGGTTTTGAGTGATGGACAAGTTTCGTGGAATGAAAGCCGGTACTTCCGCAAGATCCGCTCGTCTAAGATCTAAGGGATTCAGCAAAAAGGATAAAATAAAAGTGCAGATTTTGCTCTGAGTCTACCTAGCTCGGTCTCTACTTTGTACACAGTGCACACATGCTGGCCCAGGCATGAATCACTGCTCGGGCCTGTCTGCTTTTTTTTGTCTTGAGTGTGCGTGGGTTGGTTGCTGATGGTCCTTCTGGTGATCTATTTGTCTCGTCTTTTCTGGACCAACAAACTTCCTTGTTATGTGGCGTTAATTTTCCCACCAAGAAAGCGACGTAGTGTGTTGTCAGAGCGGCCCTCAAAAATCCCTCCCAGACCAGTCCGCACGGTTCAAAACGTGCTGTGATAAAAGGGAATGTTTCACAGCTTACCCACCGACCAAATAAGCCCAAATCACGGGCTGGGCAAAGAAAAAAAAAAGGAAAAAAAAAAAAGAGAGTACTGGTACTGTAGTAGACAGCACAGTGAAGGCGACCGAAACGCAGCATGAGGCACGGATCCAATCAAAATGTCCGACAGATCGGCGTACACCGCTGTCATGCCATTTAGCTTAGCGAGGCAGTGAAAAGTGATTCTTCATGGCAATCAATTTGCGAGATCTCAATCCTTGGATTGTGAGGCCAAACTGTGACTCGGCTTACCTATGCCGGGTCATGCACTAATGTTTCCTTGCATTTCTTTCTCTCTCTCTTGCTCTCTCTCTCTCTCTTTTTTTTTTTTTTTTTTTTTTTTTTTTTTTTTTTTTTTTTTTTGATTGCTATGCTGCAGCGTCAAGAGTCACAGTTTCGGGGTGTGTGTAGTTACAATTCACTGTACCTATATCGTAGTCGTAACCTTGGCATTACCAGTTTTACGCGCTTGGCCGTATGGGGGCTAAAAGTGCCGCCTCCTTATTGATCAACCAGTTACAACTCTAAACTTCAGAGGATTCCGTAGAGCCAGCCAACGACACAAGCAGATGAATAATTACCATAGCCGGTCCTTCCGTTGTAAATTCACCCTAGCTGAAAATAAAGGACTTTTTTCTCTCTGCACATTGGCGAGGAAAGAAGGTGGATCTCTACCAGAAAAGGCACTTGGTACCCGTGGTGATCTATGGCATTGGCAAGCCGTTAATCCGAAGCGGCGAGGACCAAGCAAATCCACCCGCCAGAGCGGCACAGTCTCGTTTGCTTTGATCTCCCTTGCAACATCCTGAACGCTTTTATCCATTACTGAACTTGGCAATACTTGGTTTTGTACTTTGGTACATGTACTACCTACCACCTTTGTCAAGTGGTCTCAGGTAGGTGGTTGGTGAAATAGATGTACATACGAGCAAGATGGGGTAACATAATGCGTATTATGCTCCACTGTGAAAAAACGTGTCACTGATTCAGTGCCCCCTTTCGAGGTTCCAAAGACTATTGATTAACCTGGCTTACCTGGCAACGAAAAACGCCTTCGCTCTTAGTACCTAAAGTAAGACTGTGGAGTCGGTACATGTAATTACATCACGAAGCACCTTAGTCTACCTGCCTTATGAAGTGTCCTAGACATGTACTGGCTATTGGACCTTTGCAAACCCCCCTCCACCTTCCGCCTCTACAACGCGTAAAATATGATCGCCTTACTTACTCAGTCAAGAGTCAGCTAATCCAGAGTTTAATTTACAGGGACAAAAGAAGGGCTGGTCGTGAGTACTGGCTTTGATAAACAAATAATACTTCATCCGACAAAAGCAGGGGTACCAGAATCACCAAGTCCCTGACTTTCTGAGCATGCAACCTTTGTCTGGTCCAAGCTCGCTCACACGCACACACACACACACAAGCGATAAAGACCCGCGTTCGCGTTAATTGATTTTTACCGTTTTTAGATGTTTCGCGTCACAGACCCCCTTGGACCCCCGTGGACTTGGTTCAGAGAAAGAAAGCCCTTCGCTATTCGCGGCAACCCTTGCTAACCTAATGTCGGTCTACAATTCTGGGACCTAACGGCATAGAGACAGACACGCGAATTGCGGAGACATATCAGCCCTGATTTATAGCACTACGGTCCAAGTGGCACAAGTTACCCCGTGAGCTAAGGGGGGTTTATTGGGGGGGTTGTTTCTGCAGGTATAGTACTGTAGGTACAGTACTTTCCTTCCTTGTGGCTTCGATTGGTAGCATTCTGGATTGAGCAAGAATTCGCATCCCTTCCATCAACTTCCTGGCCACCCTCAATTAGCCTCGTATGTGGTGGCACTTTCCTCGTACGAACATGGGACCCCAGCAACCGAGTAGCCAGACAGATCGACTCGAGATGAAGATGGGACAACAATAGCGCTATGGCTTTTCCCTCAATCCCTGCCTACCACCGACCGACCTTTTGTTATCCGCCTTTTTCTTGGTACCGTGAGAGCGGCTTGAGATGTTACCCTCGCTGTCAAATGGATCCAAGAGCTCAAAAATACCTCCATCACTTTTTATTTTATTTTATTTGCACTGTGTTAAATGTTGCTCTGGCGGGACCGGTTAGACTCGTCCGGGTCCAGCTGGAAACACAAAAGAATTCCCAGCACGCTGGGCAAAGATTGGAAGGTAGGTAGGTAGGTACCTACCTCAACTACATGGCGGCAGCGAATAAAAAGAAGAAAAATCAAGACAAAGCTATATCCCATGGCATTTACCCTCAAACGGCTGTCAAATCTGGACTCAAATGCTGCAACATGAGACCCAATATTTGAATTCAATTTACCCTTTCTCCACTAGCAAGCGACCACTTTCACGAGCTGCAAATGGCAAATGTTAACAGCAGCTGCTATTATCTCTCTCGTCCCTCACGTCCCTCAATAAGTCTCCCTAAAAAGGTAGGTTGCCGCGGAGGTCTTTACAGTGGCTCCATCCATGCCACTCGCTCCCATCCTTGAGAAAGTTTTACACCCCCGACGGGCGTTGCATTGTAAAAAGCGTGTACACCGAAGCCGATGGTTGTTGGCTCCGGGTGAGAGAGAGAGAGAAAAAAAAAAAAAAAAACCCCTGCCTTGTCATTCATCCAAATCCGCCTCTGGTGTTGCATGCCATGATAGGTAGACCGTGGGTGATGACGCCTTGTTTTTTTTTTTTTTTTTTTTTTTTTTTACTACGGGGCCCTGACTTTTTTTTTTCTCCCATGTGCCAGGATGCTCCGACCGGATGCTCCTCTATTAGCGTGCGGCGTCAAACACACGAATTACTGACGATCATAATCGGGCTGGAAGTACATCCACAGACTCCTCTTTCTCATCTAAAGCCTTTTTCATTTGTCAATTTTTATTTCTTTCCTCTCTCCTTCGCCCCCGCTCTACCCTCTGCAGGGCTTACAGTAAATAAAATGTCGTGTGTGGTGTGGCCCTTTGTATCCGAGTGGACGTTCCACCCGCCCCCTTGTTCCAATCAGCGCATGACTGACAATGATGGCTGAATCTGCTGGGTTGTTCGGCTAGCATCTAATATACAGTACAGTACAAAATACAAACCCCCAAAGCCTTGCACGAAATTGAGCATGGGCCCTGGGCAGACAGACAGTCAGTAAGTCGCCAAATTGTCTACAATAGACTGGATGCCTCTTGCAGCCGATGCACTCAAGCTGTGGCACGGCGTACACCGCCCTGTGGTTTCCGAGCCTCTGCGTCAAAAAGGCAGCCGGACCTTGCACAAGGGAGAGATGTGATATGATACGCATGCAGGAGAAGAAAGTCTCTTGGTGTTTTTTTTTTTCCTCATGTGCAGCAAATCACCAGGAAGTTGCCTGTCTCCCCGTGGACTGACCGGCGGTGATCAGCAGAAAGAAAATGAAATAAAATAACAATCAACTGGTCCTATCCCACCACACCGCACATCACACGAGCTTTCTTGGGGTGGCCCCCTATACTCGGTACAGGAGGTTTCAAAGAACCTAACAGCCACACAACTCACACACACCCCCTCGCGTCGTCCTGTCTTACCAAGGGCAACGCAGGCAAGGCAGGCTAGTCGCCACCACCTAGGTGGTAGGTACCTTACCTAGGGTAGCTTTTTGGGCCAGTAGGGAGCCGCTGGCCAGGTGTCTTTTTGTTCGTTTCCCCATCCTGCTGACACTAACTGGAGGGAAGCCCTGCAATGGAACACCACCACCTCCTACTCAACAAAGCCGCCCCAAGCATCCACCCGACGATAGAGTCACTTCTTTTTGTCAGGTTTTCTTGCTTGCGGAGGCAAGGAAACCCAAAAAAGACTCAAGTTTTTTTCTGCATTTCCGAGCAGGGATCATCGCGCACGTAAGCTCACCGTATCGTTTGCCTTTGTGGACTTCGTGTCTGCCGACAAATTGACAATGCTGGGCGGGCGTCAAGAGACAGACAGAAAAAGATCATAAGCACAACTCTACTGCGTAACCTTCTTGTCTGGTCTGTTGTCATGCAAACGCAAAACGAGTCAACGCCAAGAACAAGCTGGTTGTAGCATTTTTCTCAGCTGACCCAGGAGAATGTTTCCAAAAGCCACTGCTGAGTACCTGGAGAACCAATCGCCGGATTGCATCTCCTTTGAAAGCTCCCTAACTCGCGCAAACTATCAGCCATGTAAGGGAACGAATTGGGTTTTAAATCTGCCAGCCCAGTTATAAGAGCGGTGCTTTTTTTTTTTTTCTTCCTTTTTTTTCCCCTTATACGATACGTAATCAATATTTGATTCTGCCGTAGTGCACCTAAAAGGGTAGTGCAATGTAAGAGGTGCGGCATAGCGGCTGTCCCATCGAAGCGAACTACGGAGCATAGCTGAATTCAAGGGTTGCCGCTCCGGAGTGGCAAAGCCGCTAGCTAGACTGACTTGACTACTACCGTATATGTGCACCTTGGCACTCTCCCTTGGCTTGCTTGACAATCTTTTTGGTTTTATTTTATTTTATTTTCTCGTTGATATGGCCTAACACAAAGCTTCTTTCTCGCCATCCCATCTCGGAGTATTGCGTTTATTGACGTGCAGTATTGTTTTTATTTGAAAGAGGGGGGCGGGAAATGGTAAAAGTTGTCATTAGTGTCACCGCATTAGTCGTCTCAGAGTTAACTAGGTCGGTGACCTGACGACGACATCGCAGGAACATGGGCACGTATGCCGGCGGTGGCGAGCTGTCGGCCGTGGCCCTTGTGAGATTGTTCGCCGTTGGTCCAAATTCGTCCCGTCGGATCGGAATGTCTTTTGAAGAGAAAAGAAGAAAAAAGAAAGAAAAGAAGAAAAAAAATCGATTGAAACCAAAAAAGCAACAGGTAAAAATCAGATCCGCGCGCTACGTGACTCTCCTCCGGCAGCCGGCCTGTGATGTGATCCCTTCCCCGAGGATCGAGATGATCTGGCGACTTGCTGATAGGCTCACATGTTTGGGGAGTAAGATCCGACATACTATCCCGGCTTTTTGGTAGACGTAATCATTGATCCAGTATCAAAAACATTCCTTGCATGGTTTTTAATTCATTTTGTTCTTTCATCGATTTTTTTTATTTTTTATGAAGCACACCGCGGTTTACACTTTCATGACCTTGCAGTATGTACGTACCTTCTCCAGGTGTTGTACTTGTAATGTGCCTGACCATGACCCCGTTTAACAGTACCATGTAAACCAGCTACCCCGCATGCGGTCGGGGCGGAGCGAGGCTGCTGACATCAGCCTATTTTGGACCCAGATAAGCCTCTCTCTGGATTTTTCAAACTTGAGAAACTCTACTGGCTGTCATGCCATTGATTGGTTGCAGGTCGTCGTTGAACGAAGGCCTGGATTGTCCATTTCTGGCGAGCTGATGCCATTTGCTGACCATAACCTGTTTCTAGGTGCCTAGGGACCACGCGGATCATTGTGACCTTAGTCGTCGGTGAAAGCCTTGAGATGGAGGCGTCTTGGCTGGTTTTCTCTGTGGCAACAAACTACCTTGCTACCTCGTAAAACAAGAACATGAAATTCACACCTGTCGGTAGGTGGCTCTAAGTAATCATAGGACAGGCAATCTGAACAATACTCGCACTTGTTCTTGGCTGGCTAGCGGTGCCATGTCTGCATGTTACCAAGAGAGCTATCTATCGTTGCCTACCTCCTAAGAACCGTCAAGGCCAACGGGGAATCATCGTAGTGTAAGCAACGTGGGACGTCTAATTTTTTATGCAAGTAAATAATATGTATTGCCTTGCTTTTTTACACATCAATGTCGGGGCAGCCGGCAAAAGATTGCCCCGATTTCTTACCTTGTTTGCTGCTCAAGGATTTGCATGAAGTTGCTGATGCCTATCTTTGGTATTTAGGCCCATGAAACCTGTCATATTCTTTACTATACTTGCTTAGGAAGGATTCGGCGGTCTTCTCTCTTTCTGATATGTTAAACGCCTATGACATGAGCGTGGTATGCCTACAATAGAGACATGTTCCAGCTTGCTCGGGTTGTCAAGTCCAAATATCTCTCGAAACGTTCTTTGCTCATTCGCCAAGACGACGACCCGTCGTTGGGGTTGGAGTAACACACATACACAGCCACACTCACACACACACACACAAAGAATGATTAGTGAGATCAACCCCCGATCTAGTTAACATAACTGCTTGGGCTTCCTCGGTATATGAAAGACTATTTTTGTGTCTTTTGTATATGCCGATGTTCCAATTTTGATGGCCTCACGGATCACAAGTGCTGTGATAAAAACTCAGGTTCAACATTAGGTTTCGTGCATGTGGATACAGATTTACTATTGGACACACGTCAAGCGCCAAATCATTTGAACGGTGATGATGAAGAGGAAAGCACACAGCAAGTCGCGCAACGGTTGTAGGAATTGCAAAAAGCGACACGTCAAGGTCGGTATCGTTTGTCTCTAGATTTATTGTACGTATCTATGAAAACAAAGAAAACTATTTGGCTGATGCAAAAAGAGTTTGATGACTCACACACATCGACCAGTGTGACGAACAAGGGCCGCCGTGCCTCAATTGCGTGGTGCGGGAGACGCAAGGTACTTGCGCATATGCCCAGCCACCGTCACAACAACAACAACAACAACAACAAATAAGGAGCTCGACATCGACCCTATCGCCGGGTTTTGTTACACCCAATGGGTCCCACAGCAGCACCGACGGGGGCAGGCCCCCAAGGATACCGGTGTCGCCCGCCGGGAGCTTCCTCTGCCCTTCGACTTCCGGATCGTCGTCGTTGACGTCGTCTGCATCCGAAGCGGCGGCCGCCGAGGCCCGGCGGCTGATGGACGTGGAGCTCATGCACAGGTGGTCGACCATAACGTACAAGTCGTTCGTCTCCATCGCCGAAGACCGCTACTATCTCCAGACCCAGGTGCCGCTGGCGGCGTTCAAGCATGAGTACCTGCTGAACGGTATTCTGGCCCTGACGGCTCTGGAAAAGGCCTTGACAGAGGCTACCGACAGCACGCCTCCTGCGGACGACGAGGTTGTGGACGAGGCACACGTGCCGTTGAGCGTTTTAGACTCGGCCGGCTCGCTTGAGAGACCAGGAAACGAGATCCGGACCTATGTCCGCGCGGGCTTGGATTATTACGGCAGAGCAATTCGGGCATTTAGGGAAAAGCTGTGTGGCACACTTGGGCCGGAGGACCAGCACCCTTTGTTCTTCATGGCGATGGTGGCACCGCTCGTCAACCTAATCATACCGCGATCCCTCAAGTTGTTAAATCAAGAAAAAGCCGAAGGGGGCAACGATTTCTGGGAGGGTGGTGGTGATGACGGCGGGGACTCGCAAGCGCACAGCACAATCGCACAGGCGTTGGGGATATTCGAGCTGTTCCACGGGTTGAGTTCCATCATGAGGATGGATTGGGGTGGCATGCTCAACAGCCCTGCCGGACCATCAATAACCGCAGCCCTCAAGCTCGGCCCGCCAGACATCCACTCGCTCGACCAAGACACGGACGAGGCCCTGAACACGCTCATGGCCGTAGCGGCCTCGCTCGCACCATCAACCAACGGCTCGGCAGCCGGCCAGGATCCCACTGACCAAGAAGAAGCAAAGCATAGATACAGGGCCATCACGGCCCCGGCGGAAGAGCTCATGGCGGCCACCGACTTCGACCGCCTCCACGACGGGCGGCTCTCGGGCTCGATCCCCGAACCGCAGCCGAGCCTGGCGACCATGACCATCGCGCTGGAGCTAAGGGGCGAGATCCCGCAGCGCACCAAGGCCGAGCAGCGGCGCGACATGTACATGAACGAGGTGTTTTACCTGCGGTACTGTTTCGCCGAGATACCTGCGGTACTGTTTCGCCGAGACGCAGCGGGCGGCGTACAAGTTCTCGGGCTTGGGGTGGCCGTGCATGGGCGGGCACGAGTTCACGCGCGCCCTGGCGCACAGGGAGCCGTTTGCGCTCCTGCTCCTGGCCTTTTGGGGTGTCCTCATAGGCCGCGAGAGCAACTCGACCTGGTGGACTGGCTCCATCGGGGCGGACTTGGTCGCGGAGATCTCGGAGGCACTTGTCCTGCTCGAGATGAGGGGCCAGCTTGGGGATGGCTTTGCGAGCATGCCCGAGTGGAGGACCAGCGTGTCGTGGACGAGGACGCAGATCGGGCTGACAGCGATCTCGTGAGGGGGTCAGCTTTTTGTCAAGGTCGGAAGCGGCGTGTAATACTGCTATTGTTTGACTTGTCTGGTAACATGGACTTAATATCACCACTCTACGGGGTTAGTATCACCACTCAGTGATTCAAGACTGGATGGTCAAAGGCATTAGAGACGGATGGACGGCCATTATTTGGATTCGCGCGCCGTATATAGTATTTGTTGACTATTTA
Organism: Pyricularia grisea; assembly: GCF_004355905.1. Lineage (NCBI taxonomy): Eukaryota > Fungi > Ascomycota > Sordariomycetes > Magnaporthales > Pyriculariaceae > Pyricularia > Pyricularia grisea. The sequence goes on along the minus strand of NW_022156716.1, from coordinate 4,554,902 downwards.
TAGATCAACAACGATTATCTTAAGAGGTCAAGATTACCTCTATGGGCCAGCCTCTGAGTCTCATGTCACCGACAAACTTGATGTGGAGTGGTTTGGTTCCGTGATCGGCTTGCTCACTACAGCAGAAAACAGTATTTGTGAATGAACTCAAACTGGTGTTGTGCCGTTAAAAGTCAGGAAAGGTGTTTCTAGTCATCATCGTCGTATATTAACTTTGAGATTGCGGAAGGAGTTGAAATGCTGCAGCCATATGAATTTCCTACGTAATTGAGCGAAATGGTAGCCAAAGGTAGATTCGAATTATCATACGATACAAAAAAATCGGGTTTCCTGCTATGAAGAACAAAGGGGAAAAAAAAACCCTCCAAAACCATGCAGGCAGGAATTGAGATGGAAGTATACCATGTACGAACTGGAAATCTCATGAACATGAATGGTTCGGTTCTCTGTCGTTCAAATAAGGTCGCAGACACTGCAACATTGTGGACACTATAATGGATTGTCATTCTTCACATATGGTTTGACGAAATATTTTCTTACAAAACTTGTCTTTTTTGCTCATACAACAATGGATCTGGAGTAGAAGGAGAGGAGCCATCGGGAAATTAACCCAAAAATCAGACGCGATATCAACTGGACGAACAGCAATATGCGCGTTTCGTTTTGCGGAGCCGAGAATAGCCATCTTGGCGGCGATCTTTTCTTGGCTCTTCCTTTACCTAAATTCGCACCACCTTGATTAGGTAGCCAATGAGAATTTCTCTTGCCAAAGGTAACACCGATCATTCAGGTCGGGCATATCATTTCCCATACAGGCCAGCCTCGAACCTGTTGACTACTAGGTAGGTAGGTAGGTAGGCTGCTGCGCCTGACAATTGTTGCTAATAACGGCAGCATTAACAGCTTGGTAGTCGCACAAAGGACTCCCATGCCTTGTCATGTCAGTACCGTCGACATACATGCAATCCAATCAATCGATCAATCAGCATTGGGTCGTTCAACCCCGACCCCGCACGGATATGCTATCGCGCAGCTCTTGGCAGCGGTCGATTACACGGTACCGGGATGGTAAAGCAAGGGCATGGATGATTGGAGGTCTTTTTGCTGTTACTTGCAGGATTCATCACCTGGAGGCTTGGTCAAAACTTCTCAAACCATACCAAGATACCAAGTAATTGAGTGGTGCTTAACACCTTCCAAATCTGACACTCCATTACCTGAGGCCAAGGCAAGTGGCATACCAAGAACAGCAGGCACGGGAGGCGAGAAAAAATGAAAAAGCTTACTCGCTGCCACGGCGCCTTATCAGTTAGCGGGCTTGTCGGGCAAAACGTGCTCGCTTTCTTTGTCTGGATTTCTTGCCAACGATTCGAGGTTGGTCTAGGCACTCTTGTCAGAGTGAAGTGAGCATCTTGGTGTTTGCTTAGGTGCCTGTCTTATCAACTCACCTACCTTAACTATTTATTCAAATATCGACTGATCAATTTAACCAAGATCCCAGCCTAAGCTATTCCACGCCTCATACAACGTTCCATCATGGCAGTTCCAGGACCTGGATGGGTGCTATACATCTTACATCAGAGCAGTGATAGGTGGTACAACCACTATCTATCAAAAATACCCATAAAACCTCTCTCTTGGCACTTTCTCACGCGACGACCCTTTCATGTTCTTTTGGGCAAAGATTCCGATTTCGATTGCAGTTCCATGTTCGCCAAGCTGCAAGAATGTAACCCACTCCACCCAAAACCAGTGCTTCAGTGATACGGCAAGCGGCAACCGGGTGGCGGGTATGGTATTGGCGGGTAGTACAGCATATGGTACAAAACCCTTCGACGTAGCTGTCTTCATTCCATCTGCCATTTTATTTCCTGGGATCCTCTTGATCTGCATGAGCCCAGAAGCAAAGAGAGACGTCGTTATCAGATCTGGACAAGGCGACTTCCTAACCAATACTTTATCAAAGTGAGCCAGTGCAGTGCACATAAAGCAGATCGTCTTGCAACAATGTCGACCGCTCCGGAGCTCGACTTGGCCGAGGCGGCCAGGGCGCATGCGCCTAGCATGGCCAAAGAAGGCATGACGACTAGGGGATCAACCGAGTCCCTCAGGGCCGCCGATGGCGAGATTTATCCCACAGACGAGGAGTTCGCGACTCTCCGCCGTGTTCATGGCAAAGTCAGCTGGCTGATCTACACTATTGGATTGGTTGAGATGTGCGAACGTTTTGCGTACTACGGTACCACCGCTGTCTGTAAGTGCTGATTTGGATGCTGAAAAACGTGTACTGGTAAATCACTTGTATATCTACCTCAGGTGGATTTATATGCTAACTTCCATACCTTCCTCTTTGCCGCAGTCGTCAACTTCATTGCCTATCCTCTCCCTGAAGGCTCCACTACTGGTGCTGGAGGTACCGACAGGCAAGCTGGTGCCTTGGGTCTTGGTCAACAGGCATCCACGTCTCTAACACTCTTCAACGCATTTTGGTCCTACTTCATGCCGCTTCTGGGTGGTTACCTTGCCGATACTTACTGGGGCCGTTTTATGACCATCCAATATGCCATTGTCCTCGCCACCATCGGTCACATCTTGATCATCGTGGCTGCTATCCCCTCCGTTATCACCAACCCCAGCGGTGCCCTCGGGGCCTTCATCGTCGGCATTCTCTTCTTCGGCACTGGTGTCGGTTGGTTCAAGGCCAACATCTCTCCGCTGATCGCTGAGCAGTACGAAATGCAACACCCCCGCGCCGTCATCCAGACTTTACCTTCTGGCGAGCGTGTCATTGTTGACCCTGTCGTCACAATTTCCAGGTATGCTGCTGTTGAAGAAAGAAAAAAAAGAAATCCGAGTCTCGACAACGCTAACAAATAATTGAATTTTCAGAATCTACATGCGTTACTACTTCTTGGTCAACGTCGGTGCACTGGTTGGACAGATCAGCATGGTGTACGCCGAGAAATATGTTGGCTTCTGGCTGTCTTACTTGCTCCCCACCCTGTTGTTTTTCCTTTGCCCCATTATCATGGTTATCAGCCGCAAGAGCTATGCTAAGCGCCCCCCTACCGGGTCTGTTCTCGGCAACATGGCCAAGCTTGTTGCATTCGGCATCAAGAAGGGTTCCATCACAGAGTTGAACAAGGACGTCTTCTGGGACCGTATCAAGCCCAGCCGTGTTACTGGTGCTGACCGACCCAAGTTCATGGACACAATCGACGACGCTTGGGTTGACGAGGTTCGCCGAGGCTTGTCTGCCTGCTATGTCTTTGCCTTTTTGCCCATCTTCTGGCTGGCATACAACCAAATGAGCAACAACATGATCAACCAGGCCGCCACAATGCGTCTCGATGGCATTCCGAACGATGTCGTCACCAACCTGAACCCATTTTCGCTTCTCATTTTGATTCCCATCTGCGACAAGCTGATTTACCCGGCCCTCGCCAAAGCTGGCCTCCGCTTCACTCCCATCAAGAAGATTGCGTTGGGATTTGTTTCGGCTGCACTTTCAATGGTAATTGCTGCCATCATCCAGCACTTTATCTATGTCAAGTCTCCCTGCGGCTACAGCGCCTCGGAGTGTATCGACCCACCCAACCCCCCTGACATGAGTGTCTGGATTCAAACGCCCGCCTACGTTTTGATTGCTCTGTCAGAGGTTTTTGCATCTATCACTGGTCTTGAGTACGCCTTCACCAAGGCACCGCGGAACATGAGGGGAATGGTTACTGGTGTTTTCTGGTAAGTTTGTTTTTATCGTCCTCCGAGTTTTCGCTAAAGAGAAGACGCAGAGTCTGACCGTATTACCATCAGGCTCGTCAACTCAATCAGCGCCGCCCTCGGCTTTGCATTTGTCGGACTTGCTACCGATCCACTTCTCGTCTGGCTGTACACCACTGTTGCTATCGTGAGTGCGGTTGGTGGCATTGCTTTCTGGTTCTGCTTCCGCAAGCTTGACAAGCAGGAGGATGAGCTTAACGCCCTTCCCGAATCGAACTACAAGGGCCGCCACCATGATGGTCCCATGGACGTTGAGAAGAGGGTTATGGAAGATGAAGCCGCAACAGCCGCGCCTGCTGCTAAATCTGCCCCTGCCCCTGCCCCTGCCCCTGCAACCGGTACTGCATCTGAGGCGGCTGCCGATGTCGATGCCGTGACCCCCGTGGAGGCCGACAGCACCGAGAAGCGCCAATAGCAGACCCGATGACGTTGCATTTCGAAGTTGGACGGTCTTGATTGACTTCCCTCTTTGACTTCGTTTCTCTTTTTGCTTTTTATCTGGGGCCTGAACACTCGTAATCTCCCGGGGGTGACATTTCGGGCCTTGACTGTTATCAGTCTAGTGTCTTTGACCTGGCACGTTCATTGTTGAAAAAGGTTTCTGCTTGCTTGAGAATTATACCCAAATACCCAATATTTACCAAAGTTTTGTTTGACTGCTCCTTCGTTCTCTGCTTGACTATTTCTCTAGGATTGCTTGCTTATGACGCTCCCCTCCAGTGCTTCCTTGAAACTGGTGCGCTTCACTTTCACTGGACCCTTGATCTGATCAATCCTACCTGATTGAACATTGCAAACTGAATGGAGCGTCCCTGGTCTGTTAAGGCTAGAACGATTCTCGGGACACGAGCCAGATGCATCACGCAGCCCTTTGTGCAAGGGTCCACGTCTCACTATAAATGCAAGATTGACTATGGATCACTATCTCCGAGCATCTCGACAGCCCTTTAGCCTGTCACGCCAAAGTGGAGGGGGACCCAACCCAATTTACTCATTTTGTTTCGGACAGGCCTTGTACTCGATCTGTTGAGAAAACAAACAGCCCCATCTGATTATTTGAAAGTAGGTAGTGACCGCTCGAACCGCCGAAGAGACTGTTGAACAGTAACCGAATATGGAAAAAAATACGTATCTCCTGGGAGCCACCGGATTCCAGCTGGAAGTGCGGGCACCAGCAACGCAGTACTTCGACTCAAGGGTTCTCCCAAGCCGCTTGGCCAGACGCTAGCGCAGGTACGACCCGATCCCGGCAATCTCAAGAACGGCCATTGCTGACCCACTAGGGCCACGACTGGCGGTTTCAAACCATACCGTTGATTATCCCATCTAGACCTAGAGGCTGGTGCCCACTGTACTTCTCCCCAACCTTGCCGCTAAAGAGTTCCACCCCGGGAAGGGCATGCGTTCGGATTTTAACTTGATTACGGCCTGGCCGCCGAGGTGAGATTTTTCTTTGTGCCAGGATTGGAGGGGGAAACCGAAGTCATCACTTTGGCCTGTTTTGCAGCGTCGCGCCAACATTGGAGCTAGAGGTTTTCTAGCGCCGGTTGGGTTATATTGCTTGCAGCGAACCGTGCCAAAATAACAAGATAGTTTGTTTACCCGCCGGCGAGATGCACTAACATCCTAATAATAGTCCATGTTCCTCCTCAGTCCTCTGCAGGAGCGTAAGCTTCCTTTTGCAGCCTTGGAGGTGTTGTTCTTTTCTTGTTTTGCCTTTTTTTTCACACACCAATATCTTTGATCGTTGACTCTAGGATAACGAACTCGACTGGACCGGGATCCCAAAGCCGGGGATGATCTTCTAACGTCGACTGCAGTGCCGAGCACAAATCACCACACGTTTTCACGCCAAGATCGACGACGAAAAAAAAACCCCCCAGAATTGACACAAACAAGAAAAAATGGAGGATAGGGGTGGTGAGATATTTCTGGTGGCGGTTATTTTTCTTGGGCTGTGCTGGTCCGCAGTCCTACTGCGGGGTTACTGTCGGGCTTGGGTGATAAGATCTCTTGGAATCGATGACCAGCTTATGATCTTGACTCTGGTGAGTACGAAAGTTCCTGAAACATGAGTCTCTTGATAAAAACGGAAGCCATGGTGGATCCTGGCGAAGATGAAGGTCAGGCCACCTGGGACGGTATAGACCTTAACTGACCCTTCCATGTGCTTATTATGGGCTAGGTCATATTCACTTGTTACCTTGGAGTACAGATCCAAGCGGTTCATTATGGCGCTGGCCAACACAAAATTGATCTTGATCCGCAAAACTATTCCAGCGCGATGGAGGTCAGTTGTTCTCGGGTCTTTCAACATGTGGATGGTGAATTCCAATGCTGACTCTGAATATCTTCTTTACCCACCAGCTCATGTATGTGTCGCAGATTCTCTACATTGCAAGCACATGTATACTCAAAATCTCGGTCGGCTTCTTTCTCCTGCGAATCTCGGTCAAGCCTTGTCACATCTGGGCCGTGCGAATACTCATGCTAGTCAGTCTGCTGTTTGGAGTCAGCTACCTGATGGTCGTCGCAATGCAGTGCCTGCCGGTCTCAGTCTTTTGGGAGATCTCGCCTCGCGATCCATACCAATGTCTACCTCAAAATGTGCTCCTAGTCTTGACATACTGCGGCTCTGTCATCAACGGCCTGACGGATTGGGGATTCGGTATTCTACCTTTTTTTATCGTCTGGTCCCTCAGCTTACCGTTGAAGTCTCGCATCATGGTTATCGCGATCCTCTCATTCGCCATGGTTGGATGCTCGGCAACAATCGTGCGTGCCATTCACGTCCCGCGCCTGCTGGACGCAGATGACTTTTTGTACACCACTGCCGACGTGGCAATCTGGTCGACCGTCGAGCCCGGCATCGGCATCACGGCCGCCTCCATTGCGACCTTGCGCCCGCTGTGGGAACTCGTCTGCTTTCGCTTGGGACTGCGGTCGGAAGGACCCCGGGCGACGCTCTGGCTGGACAAGCTCCCTGATGACAAGACCGGGGGACTTGAGGCCGCGCCGGGAGGGAAAAGTGTCGACAACAAGTTGTCGATTTGTTCGGGCGGCCAGGGCGAGCCTGATGATAAGTTGGTCGTCAAAGTTGATGCGGCGTCTTCTATCAACTTGGACGCCAAGGATAGGGCCAGCGAATCGTCCAACAAGAACTACACGCATTATATATCGTCTTCATCGAACGATGGCAGCGAGGATTTAGCCGTGGCTAATACGAGCAAAGAAAGGACCCCCAAGGGCAACGATTCTGAGGGCAAACGGAAGCGCTTCCTTTTTGCATCCCCCTCCATGCTCGGGTTGCAGGTTGTGCCTCAGGGCGTAATGTTGGACACCGCCATCCATCCACATCGCAGGAGCGTGGCCGCGAAAAGCTATAGCGCACAAATGGATGATGTGTATGAGGATATGGTTCATCAGATGAGCGACGCTTTTGGCAACATGGCGTCCAGGCCGGGTTCGGTTGCCATTCCGGTAAGACTTGGATGATTAAAACTGTTGATACAAGTGCATTTATAAGAAGAAGGAAAGGCTGACATAAAACCAAACCTGCTCATCAAACAGCGCGATACTTTGAGTACCGCACAAACTCAAGAGGATCACGATGACGACGCCGGGTCCACCTACTCAGACACGCCCAGGCTGGACTGGAAAACACCTAGAATCTCACGCTTCTCTCTGGGTAGCTACTGGGCCGGACGGATCAGCTTCTGGGGAGGCGGCCGAAGCAGGCTGAGCAGGATCGACAGCTACGGAGCACCGCTGCAGAGGCGCGGCACGCATCGGTCCCAGCGGTCCCAGCGGTCGCAAAAATCACTGCGATCGCGGAACAACCTGAACCGCGAAAACAGCCACAGCAGCCGGCACCTGAAGCCCAGGAGAATGCCGAGCTGGACCAGCAGCAGGCGGTCCGCGGCGAGCATTACTACGGGTCCTCTCCCGCCGCCGCCGATCGAGCCGGTGCCGGAGATGCCTCTCCGATTCTTGAAAAAGACGGAGAGCAGTAAAGATGATGGTGATGATGGTGGCGGGGGTGGTAGTGTCAGGGATAGAGGCAAGATTTGAACGACGACAAGGCCGATTTTCACGATAATTAATTACTGGTCATTAAGCGGCGTTTGGGAAAATGGAACAAGAAAGGAGTCAAAATGGGACAACTTGCATTTTTATCATTTCATTTGTCTCTTTTGAGCGCATTGTATAACATAGTAGCGATTGTGCGCATAGCCAAATCAGAATTGAGATGTTTTTATCCAAACATTTGTGATTTTGATTATAGGAAGAAATGAAATTGGAAATGGAAGGATATCTGAACAGTGACAAGGTCCGATGAAATCGGAATTGGGTGTTACAGTGTGTGGGTGGCATCACGTGCTGTAAAAAACCACTTCAGGCAGTTGCAACAGCGCTCGCTTGCCCGTTTCTTGTGGAGTACAGTACGTGTACACCTAGTCCTGTAACTGACCTGAATAAAATCTTTCATTTCCTAACGACTGATAGCGGGTACAGACGACTCAATCACTTCACCTTCATTTCATACCTAGGTTAAGGTACATCTTCTAAGAAAACCATTCGACAAAAAGACCAGAAATGCGGCTAAACAGCTGTTGCCATGCTTCAGCCCTCCAGATTCACAATTCACTCACATTCGATCTTTACTACCTACCTAGTCATCAGCCTTACCGCATTCAGGCGCCAGTAATGACATAAATCTCTCCAGACGAGTCGCTCGAGACGTAGAGCCTGCCCTTGGCGTCAAAGGCCAACCCGACGGGCCTGAAGCACGCACCGGGGCAGACCCCGAAGTTTGTGTTCTCCATGACGGGGATGGACGCCGTCTTGCTGGTGGCGGCTTCCCTGGGCTGGCCCGTGGCGGGGTCAAAGTCGACGCGCATGACGCGGTACCCGTCGGCCGGGTTCCGGTTCCAGCTGCCGTGGAACGCAACGTAGGCCGACGTGGCGTTGGCGTTGAAGGCCACGTCGAGCGGCGCCGTGTGTGCGGGGAAGTGCAGGCGGCCCTTGGCGCGCCGCGCGCAGTCGCTGGCCTGCGGCACCCCGTCCGGCATGAACAGGTCGCCCACCTGCAGGTTGCTGCTGCCGAGCTGCTGCGTCTCCCACGCCGGCACGCACGACGGGTAGCCAAAGTTGAGACCCTTTTGCGCGTTGGACGTGTCGTTTAGGTTGCCGTGGTAGGCCAGCCGCTCGGCTGGGTTCTCGTTGTGCACGTCTCGGCCGCCCAGCCGGATGTCGTCCATTTGGTTTTCTACCGAGAACTGTTGGCTTGGTGTTAATATATTGAAAAAAATGGGCTCCTCGATTAGGACGAAAGGAACACCACTTACTACGTTGCCGCTGATTGGATCTTCGGCCATTCCCACCACGTTTCGCAAACCCCAGCCGAGTACCTCACCACCGGTAGTGTATTGTACCGGAGCTGCAGTAATTTGCTTGAGGCTGAACGTCTTGATCATGGACCGGCCAGCTGTCTGCGTGGTGGTTTGTGTATCGACGTTTGCCTGGGAGCCCCGAGCAACAAGGAGAACATCCGGGTTCTTCTTGGAGACCAGAATGGCTCGAGTTGGGTGTGTACCCTGGATGCTCATTCCTGTGATGATTGCCTTCCCAGTGCCGACAGTGCCGGCAGCCGCATTATACGGGAAAGCTGTCACGCTGGCCAAGCTAGAAGTGTACAAGGTCTTGCCGTCTGCGCTGAGATCGATGCCGTGGTTGGTCTGTGATGTTTTGTTAACCGACTTGACAAATCACATTATAGCTGGAAACAGAAGCGATATACTTACAGATTGGGCCGGAGTAAGTGCAGTGTTGGACGAGACGCAGACGTTGCCACCCTGCTCTGTCAAGACCAGACGTCGTACTGTTGCCGTGCCTCCTTCGGCGACCAGTAGATTCCCAGCGGAGTCGATCCGTATGTGACGGGGACTTTTCAGGCCCGTTGCGATGACGCGCACTTGGTAACCTGGACCCATCTTGGGCTGGAACCTGGACGTGACGGCAGCGCAGTTCTGGGCTGCCGCCTCCGCCACCACGAGCCACATCAGAGCCGCGCTAGAAATGAACGAATGCATTTTGAAGTCGAATCTTGAGCTGAGAGGCTGGACTATGAGGCTAGGGAGTCTGATCTTGCTTTGAAACGGATCAAAGCTTGAGGCTTTGCTCCAACGCAGTTCCACGAGAAGGGTTAGCAACTCGGAACTGGAACCCAATCAAGGGGGTGAGCCCACAGTTTATTCATTCGGCGTTCCAACCTATTTTTCACGCGTTATCATCAACCCCTTGCCACTATGTATTCAACGTCATTATTTGATTGCAAGGCTTTACTGCCGTTAGCGTCATTAATTGCGGAAGGTTGCATCGGGGAATCAAGTCCCGGAGGGTGTAGACGGGTTCCTCGATCCAGAGTCGGTGAATTCCTGAAACATGGTACCGCCCCGTCGTCGTCCTTCTGTGTGGGCAATGGCCGGGAAAATATAGAGATTAGCCAGCTGGTTAGGTCTTGGCATTATATCGCGGCAATATGGACAGTTGCACAGAATTTGGAGATCTGCCGTTCGGCATTGCTAACTGAGTCTGCAAGCGTGGCGATCAAAGCGGTGTTTTTTGGTACTGTCCATCGGCATCGGTCATGCCTCTTATCACTGATCACAAATAAGCCTGGCAGGTCCCGGCCGTCTCCAATGTGCCGGTCCCGGCGGACAAGATACTCATGGCGAGAGACTGATTATGGGCGTTCAAAAGAGCACAAAACATGCATGGAACGTCAGGTCCTGACTTTTCATATATATATATATATATATATATAAAAAGGGAAAGTCATCGTGTTAAAAGCAACTGATAGATCCTTGGAGATGTTTTGCCAAATTCAAACATGGCAAATCTAACCAGTTCTTGGCGATGCAAGGGTAACAGGGCTTCAATTTAGTCACAGGGTGGCTGGGATAGACCTCGAGTGTTTGTTGCCCGGCCTAAAGCTCAGCTGGCTTGGCCGGGTGCTCTCTTGTCAGACAGACGCAAGAGAAAGAAGACTGTACTCAACGAGAGAAATGGTTTTATCACTTCACTACTTGGAAGTCTGTCGACTTTTTGAAGAATTTACTCTCAATTTTTGTTCAGAATTCTTTCAATTGCGACAACCGCATATTGATTTAAATTTAAATCACTGATCTCATTCCAGAACTCACAATTTGAAACGAATGCGCCTAGGTCGCTCCTACAAATACTTATCTCTCACATCGCGGGGTTTTGTTTGCAATAGAGGAGGATCCTTTGGCTTAACTCAAAAACAATCAAGCTTTCGGCAATTCACACAAATGCCGCGGACTACTCGACAGACTAGATCCAAGGCGGTCACGGCAGCCTCGGCGAAAGCAAAAGCACTAGCCGCAACAATCGCCGCATCATCTGCTACGAATCCCACCACACCACCAGCCGTCACTCCGCCGCCGCCGCCGCCGACGCTGCTCTTCAGAGACGCGGCGGCGTGGGAGTCGTGGCTGGAGGAGAACCACAAAGGCACCGAGGGCCTCGGCGTTGTGTGGCTCAAGATCGGCAAGAAGAGCTGTCCGGAGCCGACGGTGACGTACGACGAGGCCGTCGAGCTGGCCCTGTGTTTTGGTTGGATAGACGGGCAGCGAAAGGCCCTGGACGAGCACTTCTTCATCCAGAGGTTTACCCCGCGCCGCAGGAAGAGCATCTGGTCCAAACGCAACGTCGCGAGGGTTGGGGTGCTAAAGAAGGCCGGGAGGATGCGTCCGGCGGGTCAGGTCGAAGTTGATGCCGCCATGGCTGACGGTCGGTGGGACAAGGCTTATTGATGGGGGAGGGGGGGTTGTTAAGATTTGTCTTGCTTACAAAAGTTGCGGGGTAGGCTACGATATGGGCTTATTCTGGGTCAATTTGGCTGTTTTTGCCAAAAGTAGTAAGTAAGGTACCTATGTAAGCTTCATGTAACATTGTTGCCTGGAAAGGCACTTGCCTGCCCAAGCAGATAAAAAATAAGTGAGCTTGCTCGTTCTATTGAATCCACTGATAACCCACTGATTAATCCAATCATGCTTTCAGCACCCTACAGGTGACATGCCAGTCTAGATTGGGTGGACTTATAAATATTTCCTGTGCAACCTACCTACTTTTATACTCACCTGCAAGAAAAGGTTCAACTTCCAACTTATTCTGGTTTGTGTTTCCTCTCGGAAAATTGGCAGCAAGCTAGCGAACAAATATCAAACACCAATCGCAACCAGTCGTCAACCTGAAGATGGCATCAAACTCGAAGCCCTTACTTGGCGATGTGCTCGTCACAGGAGGATGTGGCTTCCTGGGCTACTACATGGTCCGTCAGTTACTCGAAGACAGTGAATGTGGTGCTGTGCATGTGCTAGATCGTGATACCACCCACAACCGCATCGACGGCGCCAATTATGTCAAGGCTAGCATCACCGATGAGGAAAAAGTGCGGGCGCTCATCATCAATGAACTACGTCCGCGAGTCATTTTCCACTGTGCATCGCCCAACTTCAGCTACCCTACCCTCAGCGCAGGGACAAATGACCAGTATGTCAGCAACGTCAAGGGCACTGAGATACTGCTGAAGGCGGCAAAAGACAGCCCACACACGGAGGCATTTGTGTTCACATCGAGCGTGGATATGTACTCGGGCGCACCGCACAACAACGCCGACGAAACACAAGCCACCTGGAAGGATGACGACTGGAACCCCGGTGTCGACGCATATCGCCAGAGCAAAGCCATCGCGGCAAGGCGAGTGATCGTAGCAAACGCCAGCGATGGAACCGGGCCGGGCAAGCTCAAGACTACATGTCTTGCTTTGGCGCACATGTATGGCGTCCGCGACTCTCAGCTTACACGGGCCATGATCGACAATTACGCTGCAGAGGGCACGCCGCTCGTGATGATCGGCAAAGGTGAAAACATGGTCAGCGTCGTGTCTTCGGAGAATGCGGCAGCGGCGCATCTACTCGCGGCGAAAGCCCTACTGGACCCATCTCGTGCCAATGGCAAAGTCGCAGGGGAGACGTTCAACGTGGCCGAGGACCCGCCCATCTTGTTCTGGCACCACATGCGGACGCTCTGGAAAGCGGCTAGGGGAGAGGCCGCAGTGAAGCAGGCCTGGACGATGCCCGGGTGGGTGATGGAGTTGATTGCTTTTTGTGTCGAGTGGATGCTCCGCATCCTTACGCTTGGATTCGTGAGGCCGCCGACCATGCTCAGCAGGACATCCGTGAGCTACGTTTTGTACTCTCACACATATGATTCTCGCAAGCTGAGGGATGTGCTTGGATTCCACCCCAAGTCCTCAGACCACGACAAGATTGTTGATGAGGCGGTTAAGTGGGAGTTGCAGAGGAGGCAAGAGTTGAAGGGGAGGAAGCAGGAGTAGCGTAACACTGAGTGGGATACTTGGCTGTTTTTGCCCTCTGCAGTAACGTTTAGCAAACACATTAAATAAGAAGCCCTTGAATCACGGGTAGACAGGGGCATACAACACCGAGGTTAGGTGATCTAAGGCGGGCAGGTATGGGAATTAGGTACCTACCTACTATTCAGGGCTGGCAACGAGCAGAAATGAAAGGCACGGGTCCAATGAGAGCTGCAGGAGGGAATATCACGGCTTGCACCTTCCAATAAATGCAGAAACGCAACGATGAAAAGGTGGGTTCGGGCTGGCGCTAATTGTCCTTTTTCTCATTCTTGTGGTACATAAATCTAGATATTCAATCTCTGCTCCCTACTTAAAGTATCTTCAAGGCCTCCGTTTTCAACTTTAATTCTGCCGTGCTGTACCTTGTTACTGTCTCTCTATCCAAAAAGAAAGTAACAAAAACATACAACACCGAGGATTCCCCAATGGTCACCCACCTGAATACTAGTTCGGGCCTCACTTGGTACGGGAGCAAAAGCGTTGGATTCGGGATCCAACGTATCTGATAACGGATTCTTTTGCCTCCAGAAACGGTCGGCTTTGCTCCCCACACTCCCGCCAAACCACCGCTCGCTCTACCACCACCTGACGGTGAATATGCAGGCGTGTCGTTTGGGTAAGTCTGTGATCAACCAAAAACTACACATTATTACAAGGAATCGCAAACATACGGCTGACAGACCAATACATATGACCATATCCGCTGGAATATACGGGATCCCGTCCGAGCTGGCTCGAGGTTGGGTACAAGGTGAGTAATGACCCGTTTGTCAGGCATCCAGCTCACCATAAGTAGAGCTTGGTTTGCGTAGGTGGGATCGGAGATTTAATCCATCCTATCCACGCCAGAGAACAGAACGCTGTTCTGTTCTTCACTTCACATGCACAATGGGATCCTGAATTGGGGAGCGAAGAAGTTGTGCCCTATTTGGCCCTCGTCGCAGTAAAGGAACCAGATGGCCTGGGCGACACTGACTTCCGTGTCGCCATCGAATCCTTGGAAGTCAATCGCCCAGTCCACAATTCCAGCAAATCCCTGGCTTTCATAAAGGTTTCGGTGATATTGGTGTGAGAACGGAGACAGTTGCCGGCCGGGCAGCCGTCTATGGCGTATTTGGGTGCATAATCCCACTGGCCATGAAGGTCATAAGTCATGTAGACGATATAGTCGGCCACCTATGCCATTTCCCGAATGTGATATGCCTTGAGGTACCAGAACGATGCCGGAGCGCAGAACGAGCAGTAGACAGCTATCTTTGACACTGACTTTCCCCCCTGAAAGCCTACAGTATTCACGAAACCGCGTGCCAATATCGACTATCATCGACTAACGGGTTGCTTACAATCATTCTACGATTTCAAAAGCGGCTTGACAGGAGCGAGCCGTTCATATGGCTGAATGGTCTGCGTGAGTGACCGGAGGATAAAAATACCTCCTAATTCGAGAGTGAGGAAAATATCCCCGTGTACCCATGCTAACGGATAATTTTGTTATCGGATACCATAGCCGGCGCCGGGAAGACCGTGATCTTGCAGGTTGAGCACGATCGTATTTAAACAAGCTGGGGTTCTGTCATACTTGAGAAACTGACAACTGACATAATAACTTTCTTTTTACTTAGCTCATATGCCGTTGACGTCGCCGCTGTACACGTTTCGCATTGTGCGTCAAAGGGCCTCCTCGATGCACTAGTCTACTGAGACTTCCGCAATGAAGACTCCTACTCCCTCGATGAAGTTTCAGCATGTTCCACTCTGGCAAAACGCCCCCTGGAACTGACTTCTTTGGCCTCATCCACCAGCTGCCACAAAGGCTAAAGAATGAGCGTCTTCGTCACCAGTCGCAACCTGAATGGGATAGTAGTGTCCTGTCAAGCTGCTGTCGCATCCGCATTGAGGATAAAGTTCACGAGGTTGATAAGAATACAAAACTATACATCTAGAGCCGTCTTGAGTCAGATGAGAATTTTCGCTAGTTGCCACAGAGTGTAGTTTCTATGATTTCAGAATCTCTGATCGGGAAGTCTTCGGGAAATGAGTCTAAAGCCACCAAACTTTCCTTGGAAGCTTTGATTATATGAAGCTGACCATCTGAGTTCAACTCCACAGTACCCGCTGGGTAAAGTGTCAGATGGAAGATATCGCTGGGCTCCGACCAGTTAGCTAACTCAAGTACGCCACAATAGATAGGTGGCCGTACCATTTGCGCAAGGCTGGGGACAGAGACCGGCCGGTTTGCCAATGCTCTCGTCGACAAGTTTCTTTTGGCCGACAAGAGAGGCAACTTCATGGCCTGGGTCCAATTCCTTAATGTAGACTCGGACTTCAAGTGGAACATCTATCCCCGCCATGGGACGGCTCTCTACTACGTCGCATCATTTGGCGTCGGTGGCCATGTCGAGAGCCCTATTACAACAGCGCGACAAGGGCGGTACTAATACGGTCGCTGGCGGCCGACATCCCGATCTTGACGCGCCTGGCAGTCGCTTCGGCGGCACAGCACTCCACGCGGCGGCCATCCGGGCCACGTGGCCGACCCGGGACGGACCGACTTCAACGAGGCCACACCCATGCACAGCGCCGCGTCCCAGGGCGACGCCGAGGTCGTCTGGTTATTGTCGTCCACAGGTGCGCTGGTCCAGGGAACGCGCGACCAGACGAAGAGGCCGACGCCGCTCCAACGGCTCGGTTGAGCCGGCGTGATGAGGTGGCGGGCCTCATGGAGTCGTACATGGCCGCGGATGGCGAGCGACCATTACAACAAGGGGAGCCAGAAGAAGCAGTGAGCGCTGCCGCTGATTCTGTTGTCCACGAGCCCGAGCATGAGGAAGACATCAAGGACGATGCGGGCGAGTGGGGAGCAAGGGAGCTGCGTCGCGTGCTCTTTCTAGACGGAAAACATGGCCAGCCCTCCAGTGACGCCCTTCAAGTGGACTGCGCCGGCGGGAGCAAAATCCTTGCCAGACGCGCGTCCAAGGTCTGGCGGTAAGGTAACGACTAGTCCCCGGCTTTTATGAGTGGAGACACGGCCTTTCTTCGTCTCTCATAGTAGGGTGTGAACTCTCATCGTAGGGTACGAAGTGGGCGGTCGCCTTGTTCCATTGGGCGGGCTGTCATTCGTGCCCAAGACTGGTAAATGGAACTTAGTCGTAGGTGCTTGGGGACCTGAATATTAATGACTAGGTAGGTAAGTACTTTGGGTATGAATAAGAAAAATAGGATGCACCCTGGTTGCTGAAAATCGCCGATTCTGTATGATATATATTTGGCGCGACTTCAAGAAGCAATCAAAATCGCAGGACAACGACAGGTACTGAGATGGGGTACCACGTGGGACATCATGTGACCCGAAAACAGCTCCGTGCAGCGGTGGAGCTCTCTCGGCTCACGTCTCAAGGCTGATCTTCAAGGATGCAATCAGTCCGCAACTAGCAATCAAGAAACAGCAATTGACCACTAAAGCACAGTCAATTGCACCTCAAAATGGGACACCCAGTAGAAGAACCGCCTCGCAGTATGCTACCGACCGTTCTTTGCAAATCTTGACCGAGCTCGACCGCGTCGCCATAGCTTGTAGTGCGCGCATGCTAATGAACAACTGCGAACCAGAGGCGACCCGTGAGGAGATGCGTGATGCTATGCTCCCACTGGCATACCGAGACAACTGCGCGAACCTCCTGATCCCCCTCAACCGATGCCGCAAGGACACGTACTACCTGCCATGGAAGTGCGAGGTACGTCCACCAGCGCCCCCCGAGAATCCCTACTTCACCGAACCGTTCCGACGATTCCCCTTTCCCGCTACACTACTACTCTTCTCGGACGACTCAGAACTGCGTACGGCGACTAACATGATAAATCACAAATAGAATGAGAGGCACAGCTACGAGAAGTGCCAGTACGATGAGTTCAAGCTTCGGGTGAAGAAGATGGACGAGCTCCGCGAGGCCAAGGGCGGTGCCAGGAGCAACTAAGGATGACAGCCTGGGATGAGGATACGAGGAGAATGGCTGGGGTTGCGAATGAGCTTGCCCCCAGTGAGCGCTGTAAATATAACCTACGGGACGGGATAGACGGTCGCTTCAGGACGCCGCCTGCAATCCAAATATCGATTTGTCGGCACCAAAAAGTCACTACTGCAACGCAACGTGCGAGATGATGTGAAAGACGGACCCAGCTTGCCGCAGGCTAGCAAGTGTTTGCAACATCGCCTCGAAGGATATTCGAAATCCGTCCTTTCGAAGTCGGAAGAGTCGTTTTGTGCTGTCCAAGACTGCCTGGATAGTCAAGCTATTCTGTGAGTACTCATACCCCCGATTTGCTGTATGTCTTTGTGATGTGTGTTGAGCATAAAAAGCTGAAGCTTCCTGCCTTGGAAACTTTGCTAGCATCTTTCTGGTGTATGTGGCGGGAACTGAACCCAGGCAACGTCTATGGTCCCTTGATACTTCATCCCAAACAACCTTATTTTCACTGTGTCCTTTCCTTTGGTTTATTTCTTTGTGTTCTTCCAGTCATCAAGGTTTGGATTCCCGGTGAGGAAGATTGGGCGGTTTGTATTCTCAAGGCGAATCAAATTGCATCGATATGTTCAGAAATTTACCTAAAGCTCTATTCTGCTTGCCGCTTGCAGCGTATGAGCACATGCCAGCCAAATGCCTTTGACGCGTCACGTGGCAGTGATAAACAATACTACCGTCATTCTGTTAGGTAAGCAATTCATGGTCGCGCCTGGTTCTGTACGCCCACATTTAGAGGGGCAAAACCGGGAGTCAGACCACCCCGCGCCTTACAGCGCGACAACTGTGTCTTGACTTGACTTGCCCAGGCAATTTATCATTCAACCAACGCTTGTCGTTGAATTCCTTTGCACAAGCTAGCTACGTGGATCTCGACTATACAAGCCCAATAGTCATCCGTCAATATGCCTAAGAATAAGGGAAAGGTATACAAGCAACGTTCATGTCAAAAATTTCGGCTCTGATTTCGACCCGTGACTGACCATTTGTTTTTTTCTATGCGTAACAGGGAGGAAAGAACCGAAGGAGAGGAAAGAATGAGAACGACAACCTGAAGCGCGAGATGCCTCGCGTGACCATGGTCGACTCAGAGAACGAGCCCTGGAATGGTGTGTTTTGCTTGACACGCGATAGCCCTATCGATACCCACTCCCGAGACGATTGTTAACAAGTTGATTCCGCCCTTCTTCCAGAGTACGCCACCATAGTTTCAGCCAAGGGCGGTGGTAGCTTCAAGGGCATCTGCTACATCCACAAACAGCACATGGCCGACTTCAACGTGCCAACAAGCAGCGCTCCCGACAAGGAGGGCTTCTACGTCACTGAGAGGCATCTTCAGATCCGTGGAAAGCTCCGAAAGAAGCAATGGTACGAGGATACAGACCAAACTTGGAGATGCGCCTGGCGTATGGACACACGACTTGGGGCATTTCGCTGATTCAAGAATACAGGGTGCAAGCCGGTGACTTGGTCCTTATGCAGGTTTGGCCTAACGAGGTATGTGGCGATTCTTGATCCGGGCTTGAGATTTTCTGCGAACATTACTGACATGATAGCCGTGGGAAAGCGACACAAGGGCAGTATCGTCGAGCGCTACCCATCCGACGAGGCCAGAAAGATCAAGGAAGAGCGTAAGTGGTTTCCCAAGCAACGGGATATTTCTTTATTTACATAGTGCTAATACTTTATCAATATCAACAGACGAACTGCCGAGCTACGTCAGGATCAACGAGACGGATGTTGGAGGAGAGAACAGGGACGACGACGACGGTTTCGAGTTCGCTGAGGTTGCAGGAGAGGACTCTGACGAGGATTCATCAGACGACGGCAAGGGACCGATCGACATTGATGATATTTGAAAATGTACACGGAACACAGGCTCAAGGATTCGGAAGAATGATAGCTTCATCACTCGCACAGACTCTGAGACAAGTGGAAATTTGCACTCGATTTTGGTTGCTGTGTTTTGCCTTGAAAAAAAATCGGTATCGGCTCAATGCTAGGAACCGGGAGCAAGAGTGGATGGGAAAAGTTACAATTGAATGATAACAATTCTTACCCACATCGGCCACCACAAGCAATCAATATTGTCTTGCCTCCATTGTCAAATTAAAGATTGTAGATATAGTTATTGGTGTAGTTGTTGCCTTGATCTATTTCTAGCTTGCCTACCTAGACATCGACAGCTCATAGCCCCGTTGCCAGCCGTGTAGACCCTAGCCCCTGTCGTCATTGCACCCCACCAATGTGGGAAAAACAACCCCCGCCCCAAAGACTGGCGGTGCGGTTGCGGTTGGTAGGAGGCACGACTTACGTAGTAGTTTTGTTCGAGTTTGGGCAACGACACCGACTGCCTCGGACATGCCAACTTCAACGACAAGTCCCTTTCGTATACGGTTGAGGGACTGCCGACCGAATAATCAGTCTGGCAGCGGTGGTTGAAAAACCTACCTAGTCGCTTGAACTTGACTTTTTTTTTTCTTCTCTCCCCTACCTGTTCACTTAGGTAACATTTTGCACCTTTTACCTTGCATACCTTACCCTACCTAAACTACACAAGCCCATCAGCCGAGTCACGCCCGGACAAGGCATGCGCCGGACCAATAACGACCGGGCAACGCCCTCCCCACGCAGCGGAGCGTTTGCACGAATGCCAGTGCGGCTTCCCACAACCTCGTCAACACCGCCAACGCCGACCTCGACAGAGTCCACGATGCCGGAAAAGGTCTCTGTACTGTTCTGCTGCCTTGGCAACATTTGCCGGTCGACAATGGCCGAGGGCGTCTTCCGCGACATGACGGCAAAGGCGCCCTACAAGGATCGGGTCGGGAGGGTAGACTCGTGCGGCACAGGTTCGTTACCATTTTGATTTATAGCATAGCCAAGGCGATGCGGCCTTTTCTCGACATGCTACAAAACATGCAAACAGTCATCTGACAAATTTGCACCGCGGGGCTTACATGAATGCACACAAAAAAACAACAGGCGCGTATCACACAGGCGACAGCCCAGACGACCGGACCATGGCGACTTTGGAGGCGCACGGCATCACAGACTACCAGCACGCGGCGCGCAAGGTGTCGCTCAAGGATTTTGACACGTTCGACTACATCTTCGCCATGGACCGGTCCAACCTGTCGGACCTGGAGCGGCTGAAGCGCAGCAAGCCCGACGCAAAGGCCAAGGTCATGCTTTTTGGCGAGTTCTCGGGCACCGGCAAGGCCGAGATAGTCAGCGACCCTTACTATGGTGGTCACCAGGGCTTCGAAAAGGCCTACGAGCAGGCGATGCGGTTTTCAAAGAACTT
Source organism: Pyricularia grisea (assembly GCF_004355905.1). Lineage (NCBI taxonomy): Eukaryota > Fungi > Ascomycota > Sordariomycetes > Magnaporthales > Pyriculariaceae > Pyricularia > Pyricularia grisea. The sequence continues at coordinate 4,534,330 of NW_022156716.1, read as the reverse complement.
TCTGAAGGAGAAGTTCCCGGGGGTGGAGGTCGAGTCGGAGAACTAGACCCTTTTTTTTTTTTAACAAACTGCGATGGCAAAAGGGGGCCCAAAACATTACGATACCAAGACAAAAGAAAAAAAAATTGTAATCACGCACTCAGAAAAACACTCATGGCATAAACCCCTCTCTTTCTGTAGAGCAGACCCGAGGGGTAATACAGGACAGCACGTGATAGAGACGAGCAGGTCATAGATGATAATGTTTACATTTTGCTTCTTCTTCTGCTGGCCCCCAAAAAAGAGCCGAGCCGTCGCCCGCATGCATTGCATGATATGGGGCAGGCAGGCAGGCATTGCAGTATTGCCAGGATATAACGTCAGCCCTCTAATGAGGTGGAGGGGGCCAAGATTATGAATGGGTTAGATGGCCATGGGATGACATGGGGGCGAGGTCCATTTGTCAGACCTTACGATCAAGACAAGTGCTTGTTGGGTTCCTTGGCTGTAGGATACCATTCTCTGATCTTTATTATTTGGTTATTTTTTCCCCCTCATCAAATCTTGTCGAGTAGAATGTAAATAGCTTCATTTACCACAAGTCTCTGACACTCTGGAGGGGTAAGACGGGCAGGACGCGGCCGTGCGCCCAGCTTATATGACATTTTACAGTACCTACGTTACCTTACTCCATACCCTACCACACTACGTCGTACCTAAGGTACATAGTAAGTAAGCTTTGCTACCTGAGAAATTGTACCCCACCGTTGCTGAGCCTTGCCCCTGGATAACGGAGGCTAGCTCTCACCCTCAGTGTCATGCCAAACTGGTCAGTAAGTAAGCGGGCTGCTATGAATGGGGCGATGCGATCAAGAAAGACATGGCCAAACTTGCATGAAGGTATCTGGATGCGACGGGTAAGGATGGTAGTTAAAAAAGACATGGGGTTTGACACAAAATATTCTGAAAAAAAAAGGTAACTTCGTGTCAAATGGACATTTTTTTGGGGTAGGGGGGATTCGGGTTGGGGCTTTGAAATCCCTGGAATGAAGAATCTGTTTTGTTTTCGCGCCCTGGTATTGGCGGTGGTATTTCCAAATCTGGCTCACTGTGGCGTGGGTAGGAATCGCGCGCGGCTACAGAGATTTGATGGATGCGCGATGCCGCTGCCTGCCCTTGCGGCTGCAGGTGCCTAAGTACTGTACATACAGTTACAGTACCCTCAGGAACGGGCTTCTTCCCTCATCGGCCCGTTTGTCACTCGCCACGTTGTTTTTAGCTGCAAGATACTTTCTACAGCCCGGAGAGCCTCGCCCAGGGATAGCGGGGGGACCCCTCCCCCTGCGGGGACTTTTGAGCCAAGGTCCCCGCCCTCCATCCTAGGGTCAGCAACACTTTGCAACGGACGCGAGACTACGATTTGCGTTGTTCGGATTTGCCCCTCAGCTCTTAGTTAGTGCTAGTTCTCCTTCCTGGTGTGGTTCGCAAATTTGGCAGAGGCTAAATTTGAATACCTTACCTCTCTACCTATCCAGGCCCCATTTTCTATCCCCTTAGTAGTCTTGTTAAGATCTTTAAACCGGAGGCGAGCTCCCTCCTGTCTCGTCTCACATACCTGCTGAATGTATGCTGTGGCTTTCCATTCATATATTGTGCTGCTTTGTCTTTTATTCCACGTCGCCTGATCTCTAAGAACCGTCTTTTTTTGTCCCCTCACTTTCTCTCTCTCCCTCTCTCTCTCTCTCTCTTCCCCCAGACAAACACGAAGACGGGTCTGCAGAGTCTCTTTATCTCGCGCGTCGCTTGTGTTACCCCTGAAATACCGAGCTTCCCCGCCCCCTCGCACCTCTTTGCTTCACATCAACGATCTTTTGCGCAGCCTAACCTCTTTGCGACGCACAATCGTTCGCGTACTTTTTTGCCTGTCACCTTCCCTCGGTGACTATCCCGAGAGAAGAACAAAAAAAGAACTCATTGAGCCAACAACCCTCAAGCAGCATAAAAAAAGAGGTAACCCCACTGCAATCATGTCGGATCTCCAGGGTCGCAAGATATTCAAGGTGTTCAACCAGGACTTTATCGTGGACGAGCGTTACACTGTCACCAAGGAACTCGGTCAGGGAGCCTACGGCATCGTGTGGTACGACTTTATCCTGTCTTCATCCTCCACTTTTTTTTTCCCCATCGCGCGGCCGCAATCCTGAGAAACCAATAGCGCGGCCTTGGTTGGGCCTTTACTGCTTCTACAAAAGATCTGGGCTGATATCTGACACCTTGCGGTTTTCCATTTTCTAGCGCCGCCGTTAATAACCAGACGTCTGAGGGTGTTGCCATCAAGAAGGTCACCAATGTTTTCAGCAAGAAAATCCTGGCCAAGCGCGCCTTGCGCGAGATCAAGCTCCTGCAGCATTTCCGTGGCCACCGTAACGTCAGTTCGCATAATCTCCTGCGCTTGGTGCTGCCAATCAGTCGGCGCAAATGATCGCCCGGTCTACCTAGACGATTGTTGACACGGATTCATGCGCCATAGATTACCTGTCTCTATGACATGGACATACCCCGCCCAGATAACTTCAACGAGACCTATCTCTATGAAGGTATGCACTTGTCTTGTAACAAGGAACCCCCATGACTGGATACCACCTCCACGGTCCTGGGTTGACAATTAAGGGGCGTTTATATATACGGATCTTGCTAACATCTTGACCCTCATATAGAGCTGATGGAGTGCGATCTGGCTGCCATCATCCGATCAGGCCAGCCATTGACCGATGCGCACTTCCAGTCTTTCATCTACCAGATTCTCTGCGGCCTCAAGTACATACACTCAGCAAATGTGCTGCACCGCGATTTGAAACCCGGAAACTTGCTCGTCAATGCGGATTGCGAGCTGAAGATTTGCGACTTTGGTCTTGCGCGTGGCTTCTCGGTCGACCCTGAGGAGAACGCCGGTTACATGACTGAATATGTGGCTACCCGATGGTACCGTGCCCCTGAGATTATGTTGAGCTTCCAGAGCTACACAAAAGCCAGTACGTATTGTCTCCGGGGAGCTCCGTGGCTGCCAACCAAGGAATCGCATGTGTGTTGCGCTGTATGGCATTGTATCTGTGACTAACTTTCTCTGCAGTCGATGTATGGTCGGTTGGATGTATTTTGGCAGAGCTGCTAGGAGGCCGGCCTTTCTTCAAGGGGCGTGATTACGTCGACCAGCTCAACCAGATCCTTCATATTCTCGGCACACCAAACGAGGAGACTCTCTCGCGAATTGGATCCCCGAGGGCCCAGGAGTACGTCCGTAACCTGCCTTTCATGGCCAAGAAGCCGTTCCCGACACTCTTTCCCAACGCCAACCCCGACGCGCTGGACCTTCTCGACCGCATGCTGGCGTTCGACCCCTCATCCCGTATCTCGGTTGAGCAGGCGCTCGAGCACCCGTACCTCCACATCTGGCACGACGCCTCCGACGAGCCCGACTGCCCAACCACCTTCAACTTCGACTTTGAGGTCGTCGAGGACGTCGGTGAGATGCGCAAGATGATCCTGGATGAGGTCTACCGCTTCCGCCAGCTTGTGCGCACCGCCCCTGGTGCGGGCGGCCACGGTGCACCCCACGCGCCTCAAGTGCCGATCCCTGCAGGTGCCGGTCAGGGTCAATGGAAGGCCGAGGACCCGCGCCCGCAAGAGTACGTTGGTCAGATGAACGATCTAGAGGCTGAGCTTGCCGGCGGTTTGGATCAGAGGAGGTGAGCGGGTCTCTCTATGGAGAGGGCATGATACACTGCTGCTGGGCAGAAATGACCTCTTTATATATTATCTCTTTTTATATTTTTTTTCTCTCGTTTATTCAAGACGACGGTGGCAAACTGGTAGCCTATCTATTTATTTAGCCTGCTTTGGGTCTGCAGACCTTGTTTGATTTGTGTTCAGCAGCGAAACAAATTCCTGATTAGGTGCTCTAAGGAGTCAAGAGTCGGTTTCTTTTTTTAAATGTTTTCTCAACATTTTGAACTGGGTGGGTTTCAAAGTACACGCAAAGATGAGATTATAGCCACAGTGAACAAAACATGCCCGGCCAGGGTATTCCTCTTTTTACTGCCAAGTATGGTATCATGTTCAATCACGTAGGTCGAAATGAGGTTTTGGCAGCGCGCATCAGGGTCTAAATGTTGTTCTGATGCGAAACAAGACGTAATAGGACTACTAAAAACAATTGCGCTAGTATTGAAAAAAGACGGCTTATCCTAGGGCAATATGCGCACTTTTAACATTCACATCACTCTAATTGGTGTTTGCTGCTCTTTGATAGGTTCACTTGGCTTGCACCGTGACCAAACAAACACACGCCCAGATTAACTTTTTTTTCGTCCCAACACGGCCATTAGCTAGCTTTGTGTGTATTTATCATCTTCCCTCTACGGCAGCGATCCCGCGAGACGAGTCCTCTGGGATCACAAATTCGGCAAACAGGCCCGAGGGCCCCAGATGTCTATCTTACTCGAGCACCTTTGTTCTCAAGAACCATGCGTAAAAAGAAATTAGTTATAGATTTTTTTTTTTTTTTTTTTGAGACATGGGATGGTGGTGGTTGTGGTTTGGGCTTTTTGTTGTTTAACAAGCATAAACCTGCCCCCTCCCCAGCTCATGTTGCGCGCGGTCTGATCTGGGAGGACGCGGAGAACCGTCTGCCTGGAACCCCATGTTTTCATGATGACTACCAATTTCTGTTGTCCGCCGTGTCGGACCTAACAAAGGATATGACAGCCCAATCCTGTCCGGACCACGGGTGGAACAAAACCAGCCATGACCCGGGAGGGAGGATAGAGGGGGTGTATGTGTGGGGGAGGAGGTTCTAGCCCGTACCTCGGTCGGCGTTGCCTGTTACGCTGGCGCAACGCTGTCTGTCGCTGCTTTAAAGTATATTTGGAGACTGAGAAGAAAGAGAAAAAAAAATAAAAAAAAAAAAAAATAAAAAAGATCTCGTCAACATGTGCTGTGTCTCTTACAAAATATGCTCCAGTCAAGAAGCGCCGGTCAGGAATTTGGAAATGTGAGCGAGTTTTGATTGTAGTGGTGCATCAACAACCATCCGATTGTGATTTGAATTTGAGGAAACCAGATGTTGCATGGCACACCGAAGTATAAGCGAATATATACGTCTATTTCATTCTCGTATCCTCGCCCGAAAAAAAGATGTCTAGTAACGGAGTTTAAGACTACTTGTGCCTCACATACTACTGGGCAAATATGATTGGTTTTGTGAGTAATAATGATCAATTTAAAAACTAAAATTCCTCACACCCTCTGCTATCAAGGGTTGGGTATATCCGAAGCCGAAAGAAAAGAAACAACCGGTCATAAGAAAAAGAGAAAAAAAAAGACAAACAAGCCATCCCATAAAATATATACCTGCTGATTTCCGTAGTGTTGTACACGAAGAACTAGCAAGGCTTGATCCGAAGCGAAAAAAAAGAAATAGTGGAACAATGTATATGAGCGAGAGACGAAGAAAATGAGGGCGAGGAAAGACCCCAACGCCACATTAAATGCATTTTGGTGTTTGGTGCTTCTAATACTGTGCACATATTACTGAAACAGACGAGAAGAGGAAAGGAGAAACGACTGCCAAGATGGGCATGAGTTTCGCCTTCTTACTCGGTGTAGAACCAGTAAAAGGCAGTGTACGGCACACTGGCAACGGGCACGGTGCCGTTCTTGCTGCAGGCCTCGCCGACACCACCGGCGGTGATGACGCGGTAGACCTGAGAGTTGTTGCCGGTGTTGCTGAGGCCCTTGCCGTTGTCGTTGAGCAGGAGCCACTTGACGGCACCGGTGTCAAGGATGCCGCGCTCGGCGTTGGCAGGGGCATCGACAGACTGCTTGAGACCAACAGAGAAGCGCAGTTTCATGGTGGACAGGTCAAAGGTGGGGTTGCTGCCAGCGTCGAAGTAGTGGTGGCCCAGAAACTTCAGAGAAGCACCGCTGGTCTGGGGCAGATCGGCAGGGGCGATGAAGGGGTTGGCGACAACGGCACCGTAGGACGAGGGAGGCAAGCCGTTGTTGGGCGAGGCGCGAGTACCAGGGCTGGCAGCCTTGGGGTCCTTGAGATTCAGGGGGATGTTGGAGCCCCAGAGCGTGTTGGCGGACAGGGCGTTGAAGGCCTCCTTGGATAGGCCAGTGTTGGGCGTGCCTGGGTACAGAGAGGTGACGTCGTACAGGACGGCGAGGGCGCCGGCGGCAACTGGTGATGCCTGGCCGTCAGCGCAGGTGTAGTTCTGGATGCCATGACCAACGGCGATAACCCTCGGAGAGCAGCTTGCGTTTGGTGCTGGCAGGTCAACGCCTATGTGGGATGAATGTTAGTTCAGAGAATATAGTATAAAAAAAGGATAGTGGGGATGACGTACCTCCTGTAGAGGGAAGAGTGCGAGCAGGAACACCGCTGGGCTTGCAAGGCGAGGCGGAAACAGAGGCGACGAGCGCTGTGGCAAACAGCAATGTTTTGGAGAACATGATGACTGTGTGTGTGAGAGAGTATGTTGTCTGTGTTGACAGTATATCTATAGAGCTGCTGCTCTTGTTGTGAATGTTGTTGTTGTTGTTGTTGTTGATGTTGTATAGAATAAGCTATGCCAGTTGAAATCTATTTGAGTGGCTTCCTGAGCGCGGTCAAAGAAACAAATGCAGTCTAGTTTGTTACCGAAACGTAAACGGAAGGAAACGACGTTTAAGGAAACCGGTTGCAAGGAATGCTGGAGTTTTTTGGATGTTGAGTAACTGAAGATATCTAGAAGAGATGGAAGAGGTGAGGGTGGGAAGGGAACTTATATCGCTTGTGGAAATTGTTCAGTTCATACAAATTACAAAAGAGCACATCAAAAAGGTACGGAGTACGCGATATGCCTGTCCTTCTTCAGAGGGGGGGTGGGGTCGCGGCGGAGTGTGTAAAGTCAAGGGTGTAGGTTTATTAAGAATCGGGCAAGCGAATAAGTGACAAGGTAGTATGTATGTAGAACAAGGTACGAAGTAGTGCAGACACCAGGTTTCCGTAACGGGGTCTGCAGTCTTTCTCCAGAAAACGCTTGGACAGTGTGCTGTCATGGAGATGAGGGTACTTCCCTCCCTTCCCTCTCTGTCTTTTGTTTCTTGCCCTATTTGGGAGATATCGCGCAGGGACCGTCTGTCGTCGGTGAATGAGAAGGAGGGTTGATGTGGAGACGAACGAGGTAGGTGTCAAGCCTCAGGGTATCATGGTGGGCAGGGTGTGTATGCCAGGGGGTGGTGCTGCATGCAGCTAAGGTCCCTTTCCTGTATGAAGCATGTATCCAAGAAACCCCTCTGTTTTCAATATCAGAATCTTGTGAGATGTGAGAATGCTTCACACTATAGAACGCAAAAAAGGATGTGACTATGCAGGGTGCAGATGCGTTCAGAAAAAGAGATGAATAGAATTGGAAGTAGGGTTTCGAAGGATGTGGTTCGAAACAAAAAGCGGCGCGCAAGTGAAGGGGAAAAAAAGGATAAACCGCAATCTAGGAAGTTAGCTCCCTTACTAGAGTGAAAAAACCCCTGTAGATCAGAGCACTGCTGAACTGTACTACGTACTGTCGTAGAACGGTAGTAATGATTAGTACACATATTTTATTACACATACCTTACCTTAATTACGCAGCACTTCGCATCTTGCCATTGCTTTTTTTATGCACTGCAGATTAACCACGATGCTGAAGCGGCTGGAAACGGGATAGGTAGGCCACGGAATCTGGCCATGGACCCAGTCTTGCTGTATCTGGCCGCTTCTTACTGCTTGACTTTGCCTCCCCAGTGGGTAGGTAGCTCTGACAAGGATAATTCAAAGGCAAGACAGAAGAAAGTTGAGAGCGCAATAAAAATTCCATGTGGAGCAACACCCCAAGTTTAGCTCGCCCCGCTGTACCGCGTCTAAATTGAACCAGGGGTGCGTATTTAAAGAACAGGGATCAGGTCAGGAACGGGAACTCCCCCCAGGCAATATCCAAGTTCAGGTTGCAAAGGGAAAACGGAGCATTCCCGCCCGGGGCAATTTCCTCACCTTTTTTTTTTTTTTTTTTTCTTTTTTCCTGCTGTAAGCAACTGACCGTTTTCATATTGTCAACAAGGAACAGCTAGCTTCCTTGTAAGAAAAAGAGAGTTCGTCCTTAATGGTAAGTAGCTGTCTCCAATCTGTTGCTGGTGGGTTTTGTGTGCGTCTTGATCTGATTTATTTTTGGGGAATTGGGTTTTCTTCGTCTGATCAACCTGATCGTCTTCAATATTAGTCTGTTACTAGATTTGTTTGGTTGATAATTTCTGGCAAGCCGCTGACCCAATTTGGCCCGTTTACAAAGCGGTAGCAGGAAGCGCCCGTCAAATCTTTCGACGGGCGCAAGATTTGACGGGCGCGACTGGAAATTGATTGACACTGGCGCCCGCTGACCTTCGATTGGATTTCCCAAAGGGCTGAGCCCCACTGACACTATTGGGGGGTCTTGCGGAGTAAGGTACGAATACCGGTAATCGATTAAAGAAAGATCCGCAGCGAACGCGTCGTCGCCTCGCACCCACATCGACACTAGCCCAAAAAAAAAAAAAAAATACTACCTACGTACTTGTTGTAGAGACCCAAAAAAAAACGAGTATGTATGTTCTGACCGCTTTGGTCGTTGCGTGAAAACTTGTTTCTTACGGTAGCCTCTTCGTCGCTGAGCTCATAAAGTGCTGATGCAACATCAACTATCAAGTCGGTTGTTAAGAATAGCATCTAAAAGTGGAGGGAAAATTTGGGGTCCTCAGATCGCAGAGCCCACTCGGACAAAAGTTGTTTACTCGCGTGCCATTTCAAGCAAGCCGGAGGGCGTGTTATCCGGAGGCTGAGCATTCAGGGCAAGAATTATGGGAGACGATGAAAACCATGGTTGGTTTTGTCAGACAATCGTAAAAAAGAAGTTAGTAACCAGGTCATGGCTTCTGCTCTGCTAAGGTTAGATCTGGATCCAATGCCATGTGGCGCGCCGTTTTACCGTTTATTGGGCTCACAATATTGGATGACTTTTCTCACGGCTACAGCTACCCTTTTTTTCCCTCGAGGCAAGGACGCCACCGTAATTGTTTGGAGGCTTGGGAGGGTACCATTCTTGCCATTCCTCAATGCTGCATATCGTCGCAATATCGCCAATACCGCCCCGCCCCACCACGACATGACTTTCAGGGCCCAGTTTTGCTGACAGCCTGCCCGATTGGGGCTACAAGTCCGTTGCGTTTATTGTGTGGTATATGCCGCAGTGTGGCCCCGCGAGAGAGAGAAGTTGAGAGAAGGAGAAGAGGGGGGGGGAAACGGATTTCTACCCACGTACACAATTATAGAACGGAAGAGCACGGCAACTTGCAGTATACATGCTTTGCGTAGATAGATAAGGTAGGTAGCAAGATAGGTATATATTTGTTTGTGGTTCCATCAACAAAATTGCGATATACAGTCTGGCGTTTTTCCCCCGCTAAGAGATAAGTACCTTACTATAGGTTAGGTAGGCATCCAAGGTGTAAGTTTTAAGATCGTCAGAGCAAGGTCCCGAAGATCTGGGCGAGATCAGCCACCATTATCTGCCGTGAGAATCTTGCAATATAGCTCGAGTCAACAGCATCATCCAACCTACCCAAGTTCGCCATGGGTACCTGTGCTGCCAAACCCCCTTTCTTTCCGTTTTGCGTGTTGGAAAGAAAGAATCATGTATTCGATACGAGAGGGAAAAGGGGAGAGTTCTGGTCGAAAACAAGGGGCTCAAAAAGAGTTTCGTCTACTAGTAATGACTTGATTTTTGTCGCATTGACACTGACAAGATTGACAGTTTGCGTTGCATTCAACAGTAGAGTTATCCATGCATGTGTCAAACTCCCCGAGGCTGCGGTTCAAAATTGTACTTTAAGTGCTTTAGGGGTAGGCGAGTGTGATGAAATGCATAACCTGTGGCGAAAGAAGCTTCATCGGTCATTCCGTCCGTAGAAACTGAGCCGCCCAGCGTCTCAGGCTGCCCGGGGAAATCAGATGTGCGGCTCCAGAAAGGATGTCACCGGGATTCGATTGAATGTTTTACATGTTTAGGTGATGGCCTCAGGGGTGCAGAAAGAGGAAGGCTGCCGATGGTTTCCCGTCACCGTGGGTCTACCAGGCTCTCTTTGATACTTTGCATATCCGGCCGGTTGAAGCGAAGGGCGTGATGATGGGATGATGATTTGTGTCTTGTTGGTTGGTTGGTTGGTTTTTTTCTTCTTCTTTTTCTTTTCCTCTTTTCGTTCCGACCTCTAGGTTGAGTTGGAGAAGCCCCTGTTCGGCATCATTGTCATGTTGCAATGAGGTTGGTTGCTTACCACGTACTTCGTACTTCTGGGGGTGAGTTGGGGCCACACTCAGACATGGCGGCCAGGTTGGGGAGCAACTCGCACAAAATCGCACAGCATCACCGTTTGCCGCAAGTTGGACATAAGAGAAAACAAACTACTTCATAAATAATATCTTCCAAAATATGCAATGAAAGTCGGCCCAACGAGTCAGCCGGCACCATGCCGACGGATCTAAAGGAACCTGTTTGCATTTCTAGAAGGGAGGGTTGCAAACCGTAGGTCTCGACCCTGCAGCAAGGCAATAAATGACCTGGTTGGTGAGCACTTCATCGGGTCAGAACCCTCCCTCACTCACACCAACCAACCAGCCACAGCTAAAAGCGGCGGCATACAGATCATTTCCTTAAATAGCTGAGGGGGACAAGGGAGAATGGGTTGTCGCAAGTTGGTGGTGGGTTGCAATAGAGCAGGTTGGATGCGAATTAGAAAGCTGACAGCTGTGGATTACAACAAGCAAATACCACGTAATAAAAACCACTTTACTTTGGTCACATACGAACGAAACAAGTACATACAGTACTTCGTAGTAGGACTGCTGCTGCATACAGTAGCTAACATCGTAGTGTAATTACTACGTGGTAATCATGTTGGTCGTGCAAAAAGCCAAGAGAAGCAGTCACTCGAAAGGATCGAACATCAGCGGGGACTTGAACCGTGACACCGTGGTCTGTCAGCGAGAAGCGACTTGTGATGGAGAGAGGGTTGAGGGTTTTGTTTTGTTCACAGTGGTACCGATTATTTCAGGTGGAGTTTTCCCACTCCAGGGCAGGGTCCGTGACACAATCCAGACCCGGTCGGGTCCAGGGCACGTGGGGGATGAAGTTGAATTGGGCTAGCTCCTTGTTCCCGCAAGGCACCGAAGTTTGCCTGAATTTCTCCGTCGCCGCCCGGACCACCAACGCCGTTGCCAAGTTGTTGCATCTGAGCTTTGTTTTTTTCTTTTTCTTGTGGAGCTTGGCTTTTGCTAAGGCTTCTGGCGTGGATTTTTTTTGTCCGTTGTTTCCCCTCACTTGTTCATTGCTAGTGGGCAGTTGCTCCAGTTCATCTGCAGGATGAACAGTCACCCCACACCGCATCCAAGAAAACTCACCTACCATAGTACAGTTTTGTAAAGGAAAGAGGTCAACCGACATTTCAGCGATGCCGCCTCGCCTGTCTATAATTGGAAAAATAATTGAGGGCCATTGAGTACAGTGGCGACTACGCGTGATATGTTTGTTTCTATTTTTGTTTTCATGGTTATCTTTCTTTTTTTTCTTTTTCTTCCTTTCTCTTTCTTTTTTTCTTTTCCTTTTTTATTTCCTTCTTTACTTCTCAAAAGCAATATCTATCTACCTTGGAATACCTACCGATCAGAAATAAGTCAAAGCGGCAAAAGTTGCACATCAAGCCAAGCCATCTGCAAACAAAATCCACTAAAAGTTTCGTTTCAATTATGGGGCCGCAAAGTCGTTCCTGGGCTTGTTTCAGCTGTACTATGTATACCCCCCATGCTTGTTCATCACCTCGCCTGCCCCCTGCGTATTTTTGGAGATCCTCCCAAGAGCTTGTCAAGAAAATCTCAAACTTCCAAGACTTACAGCCTCCTTTACACCAATTTGAATTCCATTTTATTGCCCTAGTCGGAAAAAATTAGGCTTATGATAGTGCGATCAAGTATCCGGGGGAAGAGTGGCGCCTGATCGCCCGGCCGGTTCGTTCCTCCGGTTGAAGAAAGAAAAAAATCAATTGCGTAGCAATTTTCCAGCTTCACGGTTCAGGAGTTCGTGTCATGAAACTACAAGTCTCAGACGAGCCAACAACCAAGTCAGCACAAAAGTTAGAAACATCACATATCTGACATGTACCGTTAAGGGTAGTATCCAGCCAGAGTCTTGAATTGAATCGTATTGCATCCACGCCACGTCGCCGAAGGAGAAGACAAGCAGGGTAACAATTCGCGAATGAGTGGAATCGGGGGTCTATGTCAAGCAATGAATTGCTCAATTGAGCTTTGCCACAAGTGGAGGGGTTCCTGGCAGACTCATGACTACCTACCTACCTACTTGTCACCTTCCATTGATTATGATGATGATTAAATGCAAGCGAACAATTACCGGTAGACACCATTGCAGTACCATCCCGCCCGCGGAGATCCTCTTGGTGTTATCCGAAAAAGGCCACCAAAACGATTCGATGGACCGTATTAGTCGGGGTTGCTACGATGCTAATTACTGTTCAGTATGGTGCGGATCAATATGTAGGCGTCCTTGTAGCAGCAGCAGCAGTCAATCTAGCTGGGTCCGTTTGTTCTAGTATCGGCTTAATCCACCTAGTCTGCTTGTCGATGTAGTGCAACCGGCTTCTCACCTTGTTTAACTCCGGGGAATTCGGGTTCGTTTATCCACCCAGTTTGTTTTTAGTTGATATTGAAAAAAAAAAAAAAAAAAAAAAAAAAACCCTGCAGTAAAGTAGTATGCGACACAAGAGCAAGCATCGCCACATCTAACCATAAGAACACTGCATTCATTTTGCGCCATCCAGCGTTTGCCATGGAATGCCAATTCACAACTAAATGACAGCCACATCCAAATTTTGCAAATGCACATCGTCAATTTTATGCACGGCGTCTGACTTCTTGCAGCAATTGTCATGAATGACCACACCTAGACCGGCTGTCTACTCCAATGAGGTGTAATCTCGAACGAACCTACTGCGGGGTTTGGGCGCTTATGCGTGTGTCCGGACTGGACAGAGCAAAAGGCACTAACGCACCTCGCTAATTAGGCGACTATACTGCGATGTTACCTTGCTTTTTTTTCGACATTCGATATTATTCCATCATCTCAGTCAATTTTTTTCTTCCTGTTTTCTTGTTCATCTTATCTGTCGTTCCTTCGGGATGGCATTGCCGTTCATCAGCGGGAGTCGGACATTCAAGTTCCACCAGACTATCGACTTGGCCGCATATGATATGTCCACAAGATGGAACCCAAGACCCCCTTTACTTCGAGACCCAAGTTCTAGATATGAGTAAGTAGTAATTCGTAAGAAGACTTAAAATGTTGAGGTAGCAACTGTTGAATCTAGGGGACCGAAACCCGATCCAAGACCTTAGAGGTTTTGGACCAAGTCAGTACATCATTGGCAAGGGTGGTTGTCTCTCCAAATACATATCTTGACCTGGAGACGTGTTGAGAGGTATTCAACGAAGTATCATGTCTTGGTTGTATCAGCTTCTAACGTTCAAAGTGCAGCTGGAGACTACCAACTGCACTGTTCATCCTTTCATGCCGTATGCGGTCACTTAGAATGCCCCTCTTGGCCCTGTTTTCTCAGTGCATATACTTCTAAGCCCTGCTTGACTTGCTGTTTGTCAACCTTGCCTTCAGTTGGGTCGGTCGGCTGCTTTTCTGACCACCCTCCGACGCCGTTGGTAGGCAGTTACTTCATAGTCTCGCTAGTCTAGCACATGATCTATATCGGATGTACGTTGGTGGGTTTTCGAAGGTATGCATTTTTTGGGCTCACTAACACCGTCTCTAAAGCCGACTACTGGTCTCCATTGGCCCAGGACTGCGCCGGAAGTAATAGACCGGTCTGCCTGCAGTATCCGGGGGCTCGAATTTTCATTCATCCCTTGCATCTGGCATGTGGACATTCCTTTTTGTTGCTTGCCACTCTTTGTCCGAACGCGGCCCATCGAGTCATCGTCTGCCACATCATCCGCACGCATTCTCCAAATATGATCGGCTGGACTGGCGGTGAAATAGAGTACTAGCCGCAGACGCGCGGATGTTGGGCAACCTCCCTTGCAGCATCTCACCCCCATCCCTCGCGCTTGTGGTCGTTTATTCTGGATCAGCACTGCCTCGTTTGTCGATGACTATGCATCTGCATCCATGGGGTGTAAGATGGCGTGAGAAGTGACTTGTCAACTTGTACTGCAAACTTGCGATATCAAGTTTAGTTTGTCTCCGTTTCTTGATGTACCAACTAGCCTTGGTCAAGGTCGGCAGTTGTAGAGACGTCAGGTAAAATGGTTCCGTTTCCAACTAGAAAACGGTGGGTAAAGAAACAAAGTCTATGAAGTACCTTTATTTTTGGCTGTCTTGCTGTCTGTCTTGGATGTTTTCAAGAAAAGGGAGGAGTTGGTTCTAGGCTTTTGGTTAGGTAGTATTGACGGCTTCTGCATGAAAGTGAGCGAGTTGTTCTCCGGTGACATGCCCATCTCAGTATTGAAACGATATTCTGGGTGCTAAAGATACTGCCTGAAGCAGGCTTTATATCACGGGAAACTCGTAAAACATTACTATACACTCAATGAGATTGCATACAATGCAATTACTCAAAAACATGACAATTCCTTTTGCCCATGAGGGATAACCCCTTGTCTACCTCATGGCTTGCTCCAGAGCTGCCGCTGCAACACCACATCCCGCAACGATCCAAGTCCACTTGTTCGTCACCGCCTCAAAGCCAGGCCAGAAGGAGTTCACTTCCTGCTGGTATCTCTGGAAATCGACCTTCTTGGTCTGGTTCTCCTTGGTGTATCGCTCCTCCTGGCTTGCCTCGTTCTCCTTGTCCCCACCAAAATAGCGCAAGAACAAGTAGTTGGCAATCGAACCACAGACTGCCAATGGGTGGGAAAGAAGGTTGTTCCCGTATAGGAACAGAGGGAAAGAGAAGTGAACAAGTGCATCACCCAGATAGCTGCATTGTTGATAGCCGTTAGTCACTTTCCTTGAACTTTATACTATTTCTTATTTCCAGTGCGATTCTGAAACTTACTTGGGATGCCTAACAAGGCTCCAAACACCGTCTTTGCACATCTCTGTCTCGGTCCCGACGCTCCTCGCCTTGAACCGGTCAAGCTGCAGATCCGCCAAGGTCTCGAGCGCGAAGCCGGCACCAAAGACACCGACAGCCACGGCGCTCATCCACGCGGGCGCTCCAGCCCCAGCAACGAGCCATGAAACGCCGCGATCCTGCGCCGACGTGCGGAAGAGTAGCGAGAACGGCAGGGTGATGGCGGTCTGGAACAGCGCCTCGGGGAGATAGACGCCTAGGAAGGCCTTGAGGCCCCAGAACCGGGGATCCTTCTTTGCCGGCTCGTAGCGCGGCTCATCCTTGCCGCGCTGCACCGAGCGCCTGGCGATTCGCCACATGAGCCGACCGCCCCAGACGCTAAAGGCGGCAAGCAGAAGCTTCTCGGGCCGCTGCAGCGAGTTCCAGGCGTCGGCCACGGGAACCCCGTCGGCGACGTGGCGACCGATGGCTGCCCACCAGGCGTTCAGGACCATGCCGCTGGGCCAAAGCCAGTCCTTGGTCTCGAGGCGGTTGGTGGCGCGGCCGGCGAGGTAGGCGGCGACTGAAAGACCTGAGTGGAGGCCGAATGATGGGAGTATGGTGCTCCTCAGGATGCCGACGTCGAGGAGGTTCGAGGTCAGGCCGGCGTGGGCGTGGCGTTGACTGGGAAGGTAGGACGGCCCTGGGCCGTGAGGGGCCGGCGCCATCGGGGCGGCGCCAGCGAAATCTCCTGTGGTTGACATGATCGATTGGTCGCTTGCACGGAGCAGTCAAGATAATTTCATCGTTCCAGGAATATGCAAGACATATATAAGACAGATTTGGACGATATTGGATGATTCTTCGATGCGTTGATCAACATGTAAGACAGGGCTGGTCCCGCAGTAAACGTCACAATGATCCTGATGTCAATCAGGGGTACGATAACTATGACGAAGATTGACGTAAAGCTAATTCTGGATAACAAACCCAGTAGGAAATCTTCATAATGATAATAATAATAATGATACTCCGAATATCGAACAGGTGAGAACATTGTACCTATGTTAGTCGCCCAAAGCGGTAAAACAAAACATATTATCTATAGTATTTACAAATGCATTAATTTGGCATTTAAGTTTTTTTTTTTTTTTTTTTTTTTTTTTAATTAGACATCATCAAGGTGAAAAACAGGCCAAGCCCATGTCAAACAATACCAGAATACAAGAATACCTTAGAACTACGTATACCCGGTCAGTTACCACGTTTGAACTCAGATCTTAGTTCATACGGTTTCAGGATCTCCCCAGACGCGCTCCTTCACTCCCCTGGCAACACATGTGTGACTTTTGGCAGCTGATTTGGCGACGAAACAAAGTCAAACAGACCGACTGAGAAAATTGAACAAAGTAAAAAAAGATGGTATTGTTTTAGTATCAGTAGCGAGTCAAAGAGATTTGGCCCTTGCGTGTTGACAACCGGAACCAAGTTTTGTTCTTTTGCTTTTTCTTTTTTTGTACGTCGCTTGATTTATTGTATTATAAATCAAAAGACGCGCATCAGCGCCCCAATCGCCTGCCATGCAGTTACCCTGAATGAGACCTGCTTGGGCCCTTTAAAAATTTCATCCCATCAACATGTATGTGTTGACACCCGGCAATTCCGGATGACAGTGCTGTCCTTAGCTGAAAAAAAAAACTCAATTCATGTTTGGACGAATTAGAAATATAAGAGCCTAAAGCTTGAATCTAAAAAGTCACGAGGACGCGATGTGCATACCGTAGGTACATTCTTACTGAAATTTATTCCTAATGAAAATAATGACGGCAACGTTCACTAGAGTGGGTATAATGACGATAACCTTAATATAAGGGAGCGGATTTGATTTCAGGCAAGCTGATGTCATTATTCAATACAGTAATGGGGCAGGGCTACAATCAAAAACCCACGGGACCACCTGCTGCCGGCAAGGTCGGGTCGGGTTTTGGGAATGGATCAATACCGTTGCGGTTGGCACAGGCGATCGCTGTTTGCTTGGCGCAGGCGCATGAGTAGGTAGGTAGGTAGACCGTTGAGGGGCAGATCTGGGCCTTAGCGCACTTTTTGGTATCTTTCAGCTTTCCGACCTGGAATCTGACACCCTTGATTTTTTTTTTTCTTTCTTTGTCGTATTATCTTTTCTTTTCTTTTTCTTTTGCTTCTTCTTGTGAAGTAGTTTTTCTCTCTCATAATTAGCTTGACCGCCATAGTTACCAAACAGGATTCTTCAGCATCTCCTAGCTCTGATAAACCGCCAAACCTCAAAGCTTCCAGTTCTACAATAGAATCGCATCGCGCCTAGCATGCCGGGCTCCACTGAATATGCGACAGGCGCAACGGCAGACCCTGAGGTCGGCTACCCCAAAGGCCATCTCGGCCACCTCACAGAAAGCGAGAACAAAGCTCTTTCGGAATTCAAGGTCATCATAGCAGAGAATGGACTCTATACACCAGGCCCTCCTCCATCACACGACGACCAGACTCTGCTGTAGGTTTTTTTTTTTTTATGGCAACGCTGCTTTCCGGAAGCTTCGGAAGCACTGACATTTCCCGCATCTGCATAGACGATTCCTACGAGCCCGTCGTTGGGTGCCGCGGGATGCTTTCAAGCAGTTTAAAGAGACGGAAGAATGGCGGTCTACGACAAGATTAGATACTCTTTACGAAACGATCGAGCTGGACTCATACGAGCAGAG
Organism: Pyricularia grisea; assembly: GCF_004355905.1. Lineage (NCBI taxonomy): Eukaryota > Fungi > Ascomycota > Sordariomycetes > Magnaporthales > Pyriculariaceae > Pyricularia > Pyricularia grisea. Next base: position 4,516,433 of record NW_022156716.1, on the reverse strand, counting down.
CCGTATAATGGTGCGCACCCTGCAACTGGGTTCCTTTTGTTCAACCCTTCAAGGGTATTTAAATAGCTGACCAACGCGTTGTGTCGCATCCAGTACCCGCAATGGACAGGACGCAGAGATAAGAGGGGCATGCCGGTATACCTATTTGAGATCAAGGAGCTGGACAGCAAGGCTGTAGCTGCCTACGAAAAGGGAGCCGACGACACATTCAGCCGCGCGCATGCCGACGGCTCGACCCCTCCGAAACTACTGCGCCTGTTCGCCCTCTACGAAAACCTCACCCGCTTCGCCCAGCCGCTATGCACCGAGATGCCCGACAGGCCCCACCCTCAGACGCCAATAACGATGAGCAATAATATCGTGGACGTCTCGGGCGTCAGTCTACGGCAGTTCTGGAACCTCAAGGCGCACATGCAGGCCGCTAGCACGCTCGCTACCGCACACTACCCTGAGACTCTGGATCGCATCTTCGTCATCGGCGCACCCTTCTTCTTCTCCACGGTGTGGGGCTGGATCAAGAGGTGGTTCGACCCCATCACGGTTTCCAAGATCTTCATCCTGAACCAGTCCGAGGTCTTCCCCGTGCTGAGCTCCTTTATGGAAGTTGAGAATATCCCAAAGCAGTACGGCGGGAAGCTCGACTTTAACTGGTGCGACCAGCCCAACCTGGACCCGGCCATCAAGGCGCGCGCTACCTGGGAGCCAGGATTCGACACGTTCCCAGAGGGCCCAGTTCTGTGGAAGGTTTTGGACGAGGAGCGCCTCGAGTGCGTCGCCGTCGGTTCCGTTAACCACAAGCAGCGCAACGTACGCGTTTGCACAATGCCGCGGTCTTTCAAGGGAGTCGTGTCGAGCAATCAACCTTACCACAAGACAAAGGCAACAGCACCCGCTTCGGACATTTCAGCCGTTGAGAGTGGTGTGCAGAAGCTCAGTGTTCAAGAGGCAGATACAGATGCGGCAGCTGCCTCTACGACCAAAGAGGAGATTATTGCCGAGAAGGGGGCTAGTGCGGTCGATACCTCTCCTGCCGCGTCCGCAAAGGCCGCGTGATGAATGCCGTTGTCTAGAGAAACAGAACCAGCTCATTATATGGATGACTTTTTACATTGGCGATTTCCAAGGCTATAAACGACTTAGCTTGGAGCCACATCTTTTTAGCTCGATAGACGAGTGCTTGCGTTGTCTCTTATTTTTTTTCGAGTTTGGCTACATTTTGAGGGCGAGAACTTTTTTTTTGAATATGCTTCAGTGCTGTCCTGGGATACAAAACTGGACAAACCGGTTTTTTGTTGTCAATCATTCTCCATCGTCGCGTACTCCAGATAGAATCAGTTGGCGGGCAGTTGATACCGCATATTCCATGGACTACTGTGCCATGTTGTTCATTTACCTACGGTCTAGCATCTGCGTGTTACTTTATATACCACATTTTAGTCTGCCAAATTGAAGCATGACCATCTCATAACGCCAGTCAATCAAGGCATGGTGAACTCTCAAGCATCTATTTGTGGGAATCATTTCTGGAGATGGACAAAAAGAAAAAAAGACGAAACTCATTACACTAAATCTACCAAGACCCTGACATACCTCTTGTCAGTTCTGTCTCCTCCTCCGCCACCTCCTCACGCCCAGCTCCAGCTCATCCCACGTCATGCCATCCTTGACGTGGCAGAAAAGCACACCCAGCGCCTGCTCGACATCCTTGTTGCGGGCCTCGTCGTCAAAGAATATCATCTCGCTGTAGGGGATCCCGGTGCGGTTTTGTATTGCGTCAAAGTGCCGCACCTTGCTGGACGGGTAGATCTCCAACCCGGCGTCGAAGACGTCGAGCGCCCTGCGAGCCTTTTCCTTTGCCAGCTGCTTCTGCGTCGCGGCCGGCGCCGCCTGCATGCTGCCGTTGGCGGCCATGGTGGAAAGGCCGGCGGCGGCGGCGGCGTAGGGCGGGATCTGCAGCTGCTTGAGCACGTCGCGGGCCAGGTCGGGCGCGTGCGTGCGCGACGCCACCGCAAGCCTCACCCCGGCCATGGGGAGCGTGTACAGCATGCGCGGAACGTCGGCGTAGAACGAGTACGTGTCGCCGATCTTGTCCGTCACGGCGCTGCAGTGCTGGCTCTTGTCGGCGGGCGCCACCGCCTTGATCGGGGGAGTGACGTGCGTGTCGACCCAGAACGGCCAGAGCTGCGTGCAGGAGTTTTTTTTTATTTTCATTTGGTTCATTTGTCAGTAAAAGTCCGCACCTGGGCGGGCGCTAGTGAAAAAAAAAGGGATAGTGGTCAACTCACAGTGTAGTCGAGGTCAAAGACGATGAGGCGGGGGAGGGGCTCCTCGTCGGTCAGGACGGGCGGCAGCGAGCTCGGGCCTGGCGCCGAGAGACCGGCTTTGTTGACGGACGACGACGAGGAGAAGTTGGAGGTCTGGGTCGAGTCCGAGTGTGTCGTGGTGACGCTGGAATGCGCCGCCGCCGTGTTGGCTTTTGACAGCTTCTTGGCCATGTCTTCAAAAGGCTCGCCGTTTCCGGCACGCAGAGACTGACAAACCACCAGCAAGATCTCGCAAAGGACGCGCACACCGAGGCGCATGCGCAGGGGGTGGGGAAAAACGCGTACTCTTTTTTTTTTCGTTATTTTTTTTTATGTGTTGTTCTGCAGCAAGTTGTCGCGATGTCGGCGTTGCGCTGTAGTGTGTTTTCGGCCGACCGACATTGACGTCAGCTGTGGGGTTGGAGGGGCGCCGGTGCTTTGCCCCTGAGCCCTAACCCAGGGCAGCTAGACTAGACTAATTGCTTCTTTAGGCAATGTCAAGGGACTATTGTGCCTATGCCTGAATATAATTCATACACATCCGACATCATGAGTAAAGTGAATATTATTCAAAAATTCCAAGAAAATTCTCAAATAAGTACTAAGCCCATGAAATAGTGTACAAGTATTCTAACCGATGTCTTACAGGGTATAGTGCAATAATCGACAGATGCTGGGGTTCCATCAAAGATTCTGGCTAGCATGAAAGATATAAAAGTAAATATAAGAAATAAGAAAAAAAAAAAAAAAAAAAAAAAAAAAAAAAAAAAAAAAAAAAAAAAAAAAAAAAAAAAAAAAAAAAAAAAAAAAAACTCAGGAGTCAAAAATCGCCCCATACGCAGGCACACCCCTAGACTCCAGATTATACACCACCTTCCTAGTGACGGCCTGGTTCGAGATGACGACCACGGCCTCGCACCGACCCAACCTCTTCCGCCCTCCCAGCGCAAACTCCCCACCGGTCCCGCTGGCCGCCCACATTCGATACGCCATCTTGACCAGGTCCGGCCGCCCCTGCTTCCTGGTGTCGTGGATGACGGCGTCCGGGTCTGCCCTGAGGACCGTGTCGACGACGGCCTGCCCAAACGTCTCGAGCGGCGAGGGGGCGGACCAGATGACGCGCACGGGGTGGTCCGGCATCTCGGCGAAGAGGGCCAGGCACGGGGCGATCCCCGACCCGGTTGCCATGATGATGACGGCCTCGAACATGCCCGCGATCCGCATCACCCCGTACTGCGGCACGCCCCGCGTGTAGATGTGCGTAGGGGGCTTGGCGATGATCTTGCGCGTCCAGTCGCCCGCGTCCGAGATGACTACCGAAAACCCCGTCTTGCTTGCGTTGGAGAGGGTCGAGCTGGATAGGTGATCCAGCTGCTGTCGGTGGTGTTGTCTCGCGAGCGCTTTGGCTCTCGCCAATGCCTTGGCTGACTCAATATCTACTACAGCTGGGGGTTCTTGACCAGTTTCCCTCAGTGCCCCACCGGGACTGCATGGTCGCCCATCAGTTGCGGCTTGAAAGCACCCGACACCGATAGGGAACGGCCCTGCTGCAGTCTTGGGGTTGGGGATGACGGCAAAGGCGTGGGTCTCCTTGAGGGGAGCATCGGACAGGCGTATGGCCTGCCCATAGTGACCGTCGCAGTAGGAGAAGTTGAGCTTGACGCAATGCTTTGACAGGGGCTCTACTTGAACTTCGCGTCGCCGCAAACGAGTCCAAGGGTAGATGACCAACAGAGTGATCAAAAACAACAGCCGGAACGATGGACTGACAAGCAGTGCTTGGCCGTAAGAGAGCCCCATGGCGGGCGAGTCATCAAACGCGATGAGCAACGTCTGCGCCCAGAAGAAGACAACAACTGACCATCCAAGGAAGCGATGTACTCCTTCAAACCAGTTATGAATGCTGGCGCGAACTTTGGGATGCGCAAACACCAGGATCAGGGCCAACATGACGAACGTGCCATACGTTACCAGGTATAAGTAGCCCCTGAGTGCGGAGAGCACTTGGCCTCGGTCTCTTTGCTGATGGTCGATCGTGAGGAGGGCCACGAACACCACGTACCAGAGCGTTCCTGCAACGCCACAGCCGCTGTGAACACCGCCGTATGAGTACACCTTGGCGAAGAGGCGGCGGATCCTGAGTGGGAAGCGCCTCGGCCACGTGCCAAACATGATAAACAAGGCGTTGACAATGTGCTCGTTGCGAATAAGCATGGCAACGAATATGTTAGCCGAGACTGCGGTTGATGCCTCTCGGTATGTGAGGCGGCTTGTTCCGATAATTGTTTGGCCGAGGAGTGCCGCCAGGACAGCAACGTTGCAGATAAAGGCGAAAGTAAAAATGCGCCTGTAGACGGATCCAAAGTTCCAGCGAAAGTACCTGTAAAGGCTTGTGCCTTTTTTTGGTGGCAGGGCCAAGGATTGTCTGCGATAAAGACTGTGACGAATACTTCGCAATGTCGATGCTCGGGATTTTCTCTGAGATTCACCTATGTCTTTTTCAGCCTCGTCAATTCTGTAGGGCACTTGTGCAAGATCGCAATGAATGTTGTTGTTGAGTGCAAGGCTCGATTGAGAGCTCGCAAATGTCGGCGCGCATGGCTGTATTCTACCCTCTTCCAAGTCTTTGACGTTGATGATCTGACTTTCACGACAACCAAGGAAGAATGCTCTTGTCGGTCTCGAGATATCCTGGCCTCTCTGGCCTGGAAAGCTAGTTGAATCGTAGTAGTATGCCTCTGTATCTGATAGGTCTTCAATGTCGGGCAGGGGCCTAGTGAGGATATCATCATCCCATACACCAGATCGTCTACCCTGGAGGCTAAACATCGAGTCTTGGTAGGGTAAGTACTGAGCAGCCAAGTAATTGTATAGATTTGAATTCTGAGAGACAGCTGGACTTGCTGAATGGGTAATGAGAAGGCTAAAGGTGACTCGACTCAGTCTGAAGAATAGTGGCAGTTGAATGGACAGCTCAAAAGATGCAGGTTGATAGTGCCCAGAAATTAAAGAAGTATTAAAAAGACTTTGATGTTAATGCTACAAGGATACAAGAGCTTCTTGAAAGATGACGAGACAGTTACAGTAGATACGAGGTTGGTCATTGGATGTATAACTATATAGTACAGCCATCGCGCTGGTCTGATGGAACAATCACTCTCACTCATTGTGACGACTATGCGGATACTCTATAGATGCAGAATCTTTCCATAACGAGCCGAAATCTGACAAAAGGCAATGTATTCTCGTTTCATCATGCAAGCCCTGCATACTGTCGAACGGGAAGCAGTCAAATTGCAGGGCTGGACGCATCTTGAGCTTACCCCAGATACTATCAAGCATTGTGCGATTGAGTACCGTCATGTATGTCATTTACTTCTGGGAAGTGTTGCTGTAAATAGAAAATCGGTGTAAGTCGTTGGTTGGAGAATGCGATGTGCATACACATGTACCTTGGTAAAGCGTCTTTTGGGAGGCAGAATAGGAGAATAATGCAAGGGGTCGTTTTTGGCCTACGGCTTGCATCGCGCGGCTGTTCGGGTCGAGTAAAGATTGGGGGCTCTGGATAAAAAGAGACGTAGCCGCGTTTAGGCGAGATGGAACCGGCCAACAGAAAGAAATGAATGATTGCTCTGAGGTCGGAAACGGTGAGCTAGGCTCTCTGTTGATATCCAATAGCCGGGCAGGCCATACATAGAATCAGACAGTAGGATATAGCTCATTGTCAAAGAGGCAATTCTTAGCTATAGGAAGTCGCTGTATGCAGTGTAAAAAAAAAAAATAGTCGCAGCTGGTTATTAACCACAAAGCAGAACATTGTAGACTTGTAAGGCGCCTGGAGCATGTGGTAGCTCACAATCCAGAAATTCGTGCATTCGTATAGCTCTGACGACTGTTCCTAGTTGCCGATATAGTGTGCATGTGCAACGCCAAGCAGTCCATGGTTCGTACTGATGTATAGAAGATGTGGTGTTAACATCTACCAGACCTTGCCTTCTTTCAACCGGAACTTCTGCAAACAAGGATCAGACAAACATTCCACTCGGCTGCTTGCTGCAATGGACTCTTTTTTGGGTCTAGAACCCAAAAGTTTCGGACGTAGCAGCTAGAAGTGACATCGCTTTCATTTACCGTAGCCAGTATTAGCCTGGATTGGGCGCAAAGGCGACCAATGACCAGTGGAAAAGCAAGAAAGCCATTTGTAGACTTGGCATACGAGCGGTGTATGTCGCAGGTGGGATATTTTGGGCATACAAGCTGACAGGGTATATCGTTCCAAAGAAGCCAGTACTAACCGGCAGCACAAGCTACATCTCATGACCAGGACTCGGTGTTCACAGCTAAATAAAACAACCACCGTGTTGAACGATCCATGTGCGGTCAATGAACGAGTTTTTTTTCGTCGACTTCATGTCATCAAGTTTATTGAGGGTTCGCTGGTTCAACACAGCTCAACCTGATGTGAGATAGGGATAGCCGCTTTCCTATACCTAGGTAACTTTAACCAACTGCTGTGGATTTTGAATGGATTTTGTAGTTGCTACTTGCAAGACAGATCTAGGGGTAATCCGGTTCAGATCTGCTGGAAACCCAACGGTGGGCAAATGTGGGAAGGCGGAACAGAATGCTACTGTGGCAGCAATCTGCATAGCTGGTGCAGGTAGGTGGTAGGCCAAGCACAATACATAAGAATGAGCACGGAAGATCTGTTGTAAGACAAAGATGACGAGGGCACGATTTCAGATCCCTGTGAAATTGTTAAGTTCTCGTTGGCCGTATGACGGCAATCTGACGAATGAGCTTGGAAATGCTGTGCCTCTAACTGACGTTAAAAGATGCCTCCTAGGTAAGGTAAGGTAGGTACCATAATCATCTATGATTGAAGAGAATGGCGGCCTTGCCGTGTTGATATCAACCGAAATGGAGGCGTTCTTTCTATTTAAAGAACAGCGAATTACAGGGCAATTGATTCCTATTTGTAGACACACCCACACTTTGTACACTTATCACACAGTACATTAACAATAGAATAAAACATGATAGAAAATAGGAAAGTACAAAAATAAATCGCTCAAAAACATCAGCATCATTCAGGGGGTTCTCTGGCCCCCTACTACGATGTAGCCTTTGCACCACCCTTTTTCTGTCGCCTAGTCTTCTGCATCAGGTAATCGTCACTCTTGATAGCTGCGAGCACACCATACAGACCACGTACGGGCCACACCTTCCAGAGTGCCTTCTTGGCCCTCGTGCCAAACGAGCCCCCAGCATCCGCCGCCTCCTCGGCATCAACATCCACACGAACCTTGTCATAAACGCTGGGCAGGTAATCAGCGCCGTACTTCTTCCTCAGCGCATCGTACGACGCCCTGTCGTAGTGGGCCCAGAACTCTTCCTCGGTGTAAAATGCCTGCGCGTACAGCCACTTCTTGCCCTGCAGCTCGGCTACCTTGGCCTCGAGCCGCCGGTTGGACCGGACGGCCGCCCGCCTGTCCATGTTCCCCTTGGGCAGATCCCCCCAGACGCCAAAGTTGAGCAGGTCGGGCGCGTCCGGGTCGGCAAACTGCGAGTGCAGGCCGTGGGCCGAATCGGGCCCCTCGGCGCGGCGGAGGCGCAGCGGGCACAGCCAGAGTGGGTAGATGGTGAGCTCCCCGTCCAGCCAGTTGGCAAACTCGACCGCCTTGTCGAACGGGACGCCGACGTCCTGCGTCATGCAAAAGTCGGCCAGCCCGGACTTGTGCAGGGCGCGGTACATGACGCGTGTGTGCAGCAGCGGGTCGAGCACGTAGCGGGTGCCGCGGTTGAAGGGCGTGAGGAAGTAGCGGAACGCCCACCTCGCGGCCCAGAAGCCGCCGCGGTCGTAGCGGAATAGGTAGTCTGTCAGGGGCACGTATTCGGTAATAATCCTCGTGCTGTCCTGTTTCCCGTCTTCGGGTTTTCCGTCAATCTGCTTTTGCCCTCGGCCTTTGAGCCGCGGCAGGATGTTCTTCTCGACGTGCACGTAAAACCAAGGGTCCTTCCGCCTTGTAAACTGCTGTATTCTACCTCCCTCTGGCACGGTGTCCACCAACCGTCCTACACAAGTCACCACCTCTCCAAGCGAATAGACAATCCCGTCGATGTAATCATTTTCCTCCCGTGCCATCTCCTCCCGCATCTTGTCCACCGCATCACCCACACTCTTGGAGAAGTGATACTCCAGCTGAACATACGGCTTCGCCTGGACGAGCCTCAGCTCCATGAGCGTCACGACTCCGAGCGTCCCAAACGCCGACGCGGCGCCCCAGAACAAATCCGACCACTCCCCCGACCTCGACGCCCGCGCGACCTCCCCCGTGGGCAGGACGACCTCGACCCACTCGACGGTAGCGTCGAAGGCGCCGTGGCGGAACGAGCTGCTCTCACCCGACGTGCCCGAGAAGCCGCCGCCGGCCGTGATGCCGGGGAACTCCATGACGACGGGCGGGACGAGGCCGTGCGCCGTGGTGGCGGCGACCAGGGCGTCCATGGGCACGTTGGGCTCGACCACGGCGACCCTACGCTCCGGGTCGATGGACAGCACGTGGTCCAGCCCGCTCGTGTCGACCGTGTTGTCCGCCCGCTTGTCCGACCGCCGCGTGCTGTTGGTCGAACCGTGGTAGATGCGGAACGGCTGCCGCGCCTCCGAGAAGTGCTTGACGCGCGCCGAGATGGTCGCCACTGCTGCGTTGTGTGCTTCCATTTTTCTTTTTGTCTACGTTTTCTTTTTTTCTTTTTTTTCTATTTTTTTTTTGTCAGTTGTGGTTTTCCCGACAGTTCCGAAAAAAGTGGTCTTACACCAAAGAAAAAAAAAAAAGGGGGNGGGGGGGGGGGGCGACTGTTTGTGAGTTCTGCGCGGCGCCCAGAATCTATGGGTTGGGCAAAGGCCGAAGTAACCCCTCACGAACAAAGGATTTTATGAGATTTTCTGATTAAGTTTCATTTGGTCTGTTCAGTCAAGAAAAAAAAAGAAACATGAGACTGGTTCTGGGTCGTCGAAGGTCTGCAATAACACCAGACCAGAATCGAGAAACGTGTGATGTGATTGTGTGTCTGTGTGGTGGGTGTGCAACAACAGCAAACGCCCTGCATGTGGTGTGATTGTACTGTACCACACTTGGGTGAACCAACCAAAACTAACCCCAATAAGCTTATACACTGTTACCCTGGAATGAACCGATAAAAAAAAACGTCCCAACATTAAGAATATTCAATTGACTTTTCGAAATGCCATTTTTCTCAAAGGATGGAAAAGTCAAAAAATCAAAGTGGCTTGTTCATGCGGCACTTTTATCCAACCATACTCCTTCCGTTCTAGAAGCCTGCGGTGATTCTAAATGGCATTCGTGGTTGCATCCCTTATTTATCGATCCCTAAAAACAACCTTATTCATCCAAAACATATGACACAATCTATCCCATCGAGACGCATCCCCCTGCACTTTTTCACAAAACTCCGCCTTTCGATGCCATCCATGCCTTGGCCTCCTCGACACCCAAAGTTGTGGTGAGTATCATACGCGCAAAATCATCCAAATCCTCCGCTTTTGCCTCTTGCAGCACGCGCTGTATCTGACCAGGTGAGACGATTATCGGACCGCAGCCGTCGTCCGCACCCCCACCGGCCTTGTGGTTGGTGTTCCAAGCCTGAGCAAAGTCGACAGCATCCGTGGCGCGCCAGAGGTCGGCCGCAAGAGTCCAGCAGTTCCAGGTGGCCGTCCGACCCGTGCATGACCCTAGAGTCGCCCCCGTCGCCAGCCTCGTCAGCTGGGAAAAGAAGAACGATATAAGGAACGTGCGGCGCACCGACTCCTTAAAGGACCACTGCTCCCAGAAGGCGCGGGTCGGGCCCAGCGGGTAGAGCTGCAGGGGTTTTGTGGGTCTCCGGATTCCCTTTTGCTTCGTCTGCAGCGATGCCGCCTTTTCAAAGTCGTCGAGGGACTGGGCGGTCAGGCAGCTCAACATGAATGTTGTTGACACGTCGGTGGAGCCGGCTTCGATGATGAGATGGTCTTTAAGAGTGTTCATGGACTCCTCGAACGCAGCTGTGGCGACAGCATCGTTGGCCCGGCTGGCGAGGCCCTCGTCCAGCGTCCGCATGATTTGGTACATGAGCAGCGCCTGGGTACGGTACAAAACCTCTGGTGTTGTAGCGACTGACGGTAGGGGATCGTTTATGACCTTGGCTAGCCTGCCTTCGATGGATCGCATAATGACGGCGTCATTTCTTGGCGTGCGAGCCATGTACAGAGCGCATGCAGAATACATATCCTCTATTATGGGTGGGAATCCATCTTTGTAGAGAGACGGGTGGCTCCATGGTGTGCCTGTGGTCTCGACAAAGGCTTTTGGTGCACCTAGCAATATCGGTATGGTGTATGACAAGCGGGTACGTATTATGTATGATAGGATGAAAGAAGTCTCCGAGGTCAGGTTCGGAGCCGGCAGGTAAACCAGGTCTGTATGTGGTGGTTCCTCCGGACGAGCAAGCACTGGATCCATGTTCTGTGGAGGAGCTTGAAAATTGTTAAGGTCCAGACCTTCAAACCCGGAATTAGGAAGACAAAGAATATCATCCAGTGAGCCCTCGCAGACAAACGTTCCATCATCCTTTGGGATGAACTCGGCGGTCTTTGTCCCTGAGAAAACATCTATTGGAGAATTGTCAAACATGGGCAAGCTCGTCAATGATGGGTCGTCCATGAAGGATAATCCATCGACGCCAGTTCCAGTTCCGTAAGTGCCAGGCTGTGACAAGGACTCTGAATCCGTCCCAAAGGCCGCGTACCCACTGGTTGCCTGTGTCTGTCTCTTTTTGCAACGTGCAGGGCGGCTCGACGGGATCCCGCCAGAACTCCTACTAATGGAGACAGCGCTGTCGTAGTGGCATCCGATCTGTCTGTGTGAACACCGTAGACATGTTGGAAAGCCGAGATCGCAGCGTCGTTTGGCCTTGATGCAACCTTGGCAGGCCTTGCGCCGGGGTGGTGGGTTGTCTCTCTCGACAGCCGACTTGGATGGCGTCTTGTCATCGAGAGACATCATGATGTTGCTTGCTGACTTGCTAAAGGAACAATTTTGAGAAGGAGTGATTTCTTTTCAGCTTGATTGATTGCCAAGAACTAAAGCACAATACGCAAAATTTAAAATGCAGGCTTTAGGGAACATTTCGCCTCTGATGGAATGTGAACAAACACAAATTACCTCCATGTCGACGATCGGAATTGCGCTTATCTACCGTAAGTTGGCGGGCATCCGCCATTAGGATCTGGCCTGGAGTTGGAACCAGTAAGCCCTAGGCACTTAAGCGATAAATACGGCGGAGTCCCGCCACGCCAGGTACAAGGTGAATGACACACCTAAGAGAGCGTCTTAGTTGCGGCTGCTAATGGCGGCGACAAATTCATACTGTGACCCTGAACAAGCTAACAGGGGGTAAAAGGGATAATGTTGACCACAGTGTGTGCTGGTGTGTTGATACGGACTACCCATTGAGGCCAATACCTACCAAGCTACCTACCTACCTTACCTTCGTCGTTAGGTGCCAACAGAGCTTATGCACTTGTTTCCTTAATCAAGATCGTCGAATTGAATTAATTGTATTACAGATTAGTTATAGGATACAAAAAAATCGTACCCGCGTATGATTAACAATCGTCATGGTCATGATTTCATTTTTTGCCTTCCCATGTTCCATCCCACTGTTACCGTTACCCAAACAGACCTTAGGCGACGCCGAAAACCTCAGAGGGCGTAACGTTGAAGGTCTGGGCCGGCGCAACAAACTGGTTGTAACTGGCCTCCCCCGTGCCAGTCCAGTTAAAGTAGGCGTTGGGCTGGCTGTCGGCGTACTGGTAGGACACCCTTATGTATACGGGGTCGGAGGAGTTCCTCTCGAGAAGGCGAGCCGACACTCGCCTGGCGGCAGAGCCACCGTCTTTCATCTCACAGACGGTGTACGGAGCGCCCTCGTTTTGTCCATCGCAGTGAGCCTTGAAGGCTGGAGCATTGGGGTAGCCCGTGTACTCCTCTGCGGCAATGTCAAACCCTAAGAGCAATTTACAATGTTAGTTGGGTGAGCTAGGCGACGGAGTAACGAAAAGAAATTCAAACGCACCGTAGTAGCATCCACCACGGGCGCATCCGGCCTCCCAGTTGGTGACGGTCCAGTTGTAGTTGAACTGTCCCGGCTTCATCATGAGAACATCGACCGGTGTGGGGTCCGTAGGGCCGGCAGCCATAAGAGAAACCGCGGTCGGTGCCGTGGCAGCCGGAAGAGCCGCAGCGACGGCGGCGAATATTGTTGAGAAACGCATTTTGACTGAGTGAGGTTGCGAGATTGTAAGGCCACTGCTCTATTGCTGTAAGCACGGAATAAGGATGGTTGTATGTGTGGTAGATCTCAATGATGATACAAGTGGCGGGTTTGACCATTTCCTCCAAGAGGGAACGACACAGTCTTATACCATCAAAAGAATACAACAGTTTAAATATTGCGACCCTGACGGTGACACTCCTTGGCCCGACCACCTCATTTTTGTCATGGATACGAGCTGCCAGGGTTGGTGTTGCCTGTTTTTTTAATGAAGATAAATGCAACCGTCAAACCGTTTCCAGGGATCGTCATGAGCGGCCGAGCGATGTGGGGAAATATAGGGAGGTCAACACTACTGCAACTTAACACAACGTAGTATTTTTGAAGTAATGAAGTTCCGTTCCATGCACAAACACAGCAACCTCGATACTACGACGACCTGGTACTACGAAATAGGTAACAAAAACGGGGTGCGAGTTAGGCGAGGACGGAATACGTACGGTAGGTAGTAAGGAAGCTTGGGAACACCAAAAATTGGCCAAACTGCCTCAAAAAGACTATAACCTGTCAGATGTGGCAACTAGAATAGACCCAGACTAAAACAAGATGCTGCTGGCGTTTGTGCTAATTACGGCGGAGAAAGTGAAATAGCATGGCCTTAGCAAGCTTACACCAGGTGCCGTGGCCCAAGATTTACACCGAGCGGAAGGGCAAATCTAAGTGAGAAAATGGCTGCAGCAATCGACGAAAAACTGCGTCATACCTTGTTGAGAGCGGTCCAAGATGGCGACCCTTAAGCCTCATGTGGCGCTACATGTGGCGGTGAGTTTTGGCGTCACATGGACTCTGGGTGGCCGGGGTTTGTACTTGATCGTCTCTCGATCAACGCCTTGGCCAGGGGCATGGATCCAAGCAACTGTACAGAGGAACGGTTCTATGAAGTAATCAGTGAACAAAACGTGAGAAAAAAAAATATCATATCAAAACCGTCAACCTACTCGTCCCAAAGTGCGATCGTAAGATTACGGAGGACATCCAAAAGACTCAAAAGTGACCCGGGGAGGCTGCACTAGTGTCGTCGACAAGGCGCCGCTACCTAACGTACACAACCTCACCGTCGTAAGCCCATCAAACCCGCCCTATCCGCCTGCGCCGGGCGGTAAAATTGCCAATTCGACCGAACAGATCAACCACCTTTTCCGTCTCCTTTTAACGTTCGACATCGAGCCACACAAACGTTTGCCAAATTCCTACCGCATTTTCGATTTCTTTTTTTTTTTTCCTTTCTTTTTTTACGACCTTTTTTTTAACCCGATTCCTCCGCCACAATGTCTGAAGCCTACGAGCGCGAACGCCAAAACAACGCCCGCCTTGATGAGTTATCCGCAAAGGTGTCGGCCCTCCGAGGCGTGACGGTCGACATTTACGATAATGCGCGGGCACAGGACGTCATCGACTCTACCGTTAGTTGCAACTCCACCAAACCCCCCTCGTACCGGCGGATCTTCTTCGTCGCTCTGTGGTAGCGTCGTGTTGTCTGTCGAGTAGGAAAACGGACAAGAGAGACTGGATTGGAACGAAAGCGGACGGTCAAAGAAAATGCAAACTGACATTCTTGCCCTTCAAACCCTCTAGTCCGATACCTTCTCCACTATGGGTACGCAACTCAAAGGTTCCGCAACGCGCCTCGGTCGAATGGCTGCTTCGGGCAACAAGGTCGCCGTTCTCAAGCTGTCTGGCATCCTGATCGCAATCTTCCTTGTGCTCTACTACGGCCTGAAGCTTTTCTTTTGAGTGCGGGTGTCGGCACCTAGGCTATATGCCGCCTAGGAGACACCCCACCGCCTGAAACAAGCGGTTGGAGAATGAAATATGTGGCCATGCCTGCGGAAATGTAGATGGGTTTACTTAAGAGGGCCTCTCAGCTTCCTCCAGGATGGTATGCAGGAGCGCACGTGGCTTGGGCGACTTGACGTTGCGCGAATAGATCCATAGCTAGCGTGTCTTGTTTAGTACGGGGGGATGAGGGTAGAGGGTTACTCTTCAGGCAGTCAGGACTGCCAAGACAGATGATATCTGGGTTGGGCATAGCAAGGCGTTCCGGGCTGATTAATGAGTTTTAGGATAGTGTAGCTACAAATGTGTGTGTGTGTGTGTTTTTTTTTTTTTTTTTTTTTTTTTTTTTTTTCAATCCCTTGGGCCAGTTGGAAATACACAATTTGCATCTGTTCATTTTGGTGTCCCAGAGAAAATAATGCTAGTATCGTACTTCAAAACGAAAGCACACCGTGTATAGTTACATGACGGAAAGATGTACGCAAGGTAGAATACCAGGGGCAAGACAATACTATTAAAAAATTGGTTCCAAAATCATGGTAACATCTCTGCCTCCCGTGGTCCAATCCGAGCCGGTCAGGATTCCACATCAACCGATATTACCTATGAGCTCATTCGATGTTGCTCTTATTGCCATACGTTGGAAAACAAGTCGTCATTGCCCCCGAACCCGGCCGCAGGCTTGCCAGTCCCTCCTGATGCATTCCCCGTTCCCGTGCTGCTTGCCCATCCGCCAAACTCCTCATCAGCAGCAACCTTGGGCTGGAAACCACCAGAAGCCCCCGGAACAATGCTTTGGCTGGCTAAGCCACCACCGGAACTACTTCCCCAACCACCAAAGGCATCTGAACTGCCGGACGGCATGGTTGTCGTTGTGCTCTTGGCAGGTGCTGCGGCGGCCTCGGGTGTCGACCAGGCGTCGTTAGCACCCCAAACATCCGAGTTCGACCAGTTGCTGGACCCCATTGTCGACGTAGGGTTGGAGGTGGCGGGAGGTGACTTGACCTGGGTCGAGGCTGAGAGATTAAAAACGGAGTCGGAGGTTGGCGCAGGGGCGGCACTGGGTTTGGGAGTCGAGGTCTGGGCGGGAGTAGAAAAGTCAAAAAGATCACCAAGCGCTGCAGAGGCGGGCATTGACGCTCCAGCAGGCTTTGCCTGGGCCGCAGATGTTGTAGTGGCAGAGGGCGAAGTAAGTCCACCAAAACCGCTCGAGTTTCCAAAGGACGACTTCTGCTGGTGAGTCTGGGCAGGTTTTGTGTCGAAAAAGTTCCCGCCGCCAAGACCCGAGAAAGCAGATGCGTTTGACGTCTGCTGCGGTGGTGGGGAGCGAGTGCTGGACATACCACCAAGGCTGGCGAAGGCATCGCTTGCGGGAGGGGATTTGGGGGCGCTTGAAGTCGTGTTGAAACTCAAGCTGCTAAATGCATCATTCATGCCTCCAAATGCACCTGCACCCTGCGACTGCTGCTGCTGCTGTTGCTGCTGCAAGGGTGGCGAGTTCATACCGCCAAATGATCCCTGCGGTGCTTGCTGTTGTGGCCGCGGTGCAGTAGCATATAAAGAAAGAATGGACTGCTTCAGATCCGGTCGAGACTGTCCTCCAGCTCCGCCTGTACCCGTCGTGCTAGACGGGCGAGGAGGGGCAACAGTTTCGGTGCCCAAGAAATCCAAGCCCAGCAGAGAATCCTTTGTGCTCGTCGTCTTTGGCGGGGCCGGCTCGCCCTTGGACGGAACCTTGGACATGGCAGGGCCAGCCGAGTTCGCACGAACGGGAATAGGGTCACCCCCAATCAAATCCTGCTCTGGAGCTGGGGCTGCAGGCGCTCGGCGGATGGAGGTCGGGGCGGAGGACTGACCCAGCGAGGCCTTCCGTACAGACTCTTTCCGGTCGATGGATTGCTTCTCCTTCACAAGGCTCAAAGGAATATCGTCGTCGGCCTCGGCATCAAGCGTAGCCGGATCAGGCATGGGACCATCCATGACCCATCTCTTAAGCTCGTACTTTGTCCTGATAAAGTTCTCAATCTTGGCCTCGGATGGCGCATGACCGGCGGCCAGCTTGGATTCCCAATATTTGTTTGCGCGCGCGTTGCCCCAGCTCAAGACGCTTTGCAGCTGCTCATCCGTCCATGAATCTAAATCGACCGACTTGACTCTGCTGATGTGGGTGCCCATTCCTCGGTGAATACCCGAACAGCGAATGCAGATAAAGACGCCCAGGTTCCAGCTAGCCCATCGTGGATCTGTGCAAGAAGAAGAGTCAGTCGTGTCCGCTATGTGAGTGTTGGATTGAAAGCATCATCAAGAAGCGAGAGGCGACGAACGTTTGTTACGCTTGCAGTCCGCACAGATTTTGTTGGTTTCTAACTTGAGCAGGCTTTTGATGGTCGCCTGATTTTGAGCCGCCCTTTCGGCGGCGGGGTTGGGAGGTCTTCTCGACATGACAGGCGGTCTAGATAGATTTGAAGTTTTCTTTGAATTGTGGTGTCGCGTGGAATATTAAATGATGATGGTCGTTAAGGCTTGGTTGATTTCCAACAATCGGGAGGATGATTGCGATGTAGGTGTTATCGGGGTTGGGCCGCAAAATTGATATCTGGCGGTCGCCGTGTCGCTGACAATAGGCATGTCGGGTTGTTCCACCTCGATGGAGAGGCATTTGAATCGTGGCATTCCACAGTGCGGGGATTGCACAAGTCTCGTCCACACTTTGCGCAGCACCTCCTATGACCAGCATGAACAAGGCCAAACCCGGCCCACGGACTGTAATTACAATGAGCTCTGTTCAAGTAGTGAGTGACATTGCCTAGTCTACTGAGTTCAAATTGAACCAAATCGAGGCATAGACTGACATTTGCGACTGTGTTTGGAGAATATTTGCTGTGCTTCAGCACGAACTCAGTACCGAGCCAAATTACGCCACCTGTTAAGTCCCCGTGTCTTAGAATTCAAGTACTTCTCAGGTAAGCTTAAGGGAGGTGGGCTACTTTAGCACTTTTTGTGTGCTTAAACCCAAATACGCAGCTCCTTTTGTCCTATTACTGCTATCTCAATATGCGGATATCTAGGCTAGTGTCAGTATACCCTTGACAATGAGGCTCAAAAGTAGAGCTCCGGAGTTCGAATCTTAACCAAGTCAGGTCCATCTGCTACAGCGGCGACACTGCAGGATATTATGGGGCCGATAAGTCGGGAATAGTGGGACTGCTCCCGCCCAAGGTAGGTAGAGCGAGCCACCGTTCATTGATTGGTGCAGTGGGGTTATAGCTCGCTCCCCCGCGCGACATGACATCCTTGCGCGTGACGCAAGTGGGCGGACAGTAAATAGCACTGCCGACCTGCCTTGTCGTCTGTTGATTCTCAAGGTACAATCTCTATCTGCAGTAAGGGTTGGGTAGGTATATGCCTAGGAAGAGAAGAATATCCAGGGGCGCTACGATAACCGCAACCTGTGCACAACCAGAACAAGGCGGAGTGGCTGTGCTGAGCTAACTCTTCAGTTGCGATCATTTCTCTTCGAATTTACTCAAATCACTGGCCATCTATTTGCTACACCACGTGCTTGTTTGCCCATCTTACCCCGCCGTCGCGTTGGAGATCTTCCGTCTGGTACGATACCATCTGCCACATTTTTACCAACTTTTCAACGCCGACAGCACCCTGAAAACTGCCGATTTAAACCAATCGGCGCCTCTCCATGTTTTCCCAAAAGAAACCCTACTCGGCAGTTACCGTAACGGTCGAGCGGTTGACCAGTGAGAGCTACGAGGAGGACGATCTGAGCGGGATCCCGGATCTGGTAGAGGTCATCAAATTACAACCTACTGGCCCAACCGAAGCTGCCCGTGCGATACGCAAAAAACTCAAGTATGGCAGCGTACATCGTCAACTTCGCGCCCTAACATTACTTGACGGTCTGATCGAGAATGCTGGTCCGCGCTTCCAAAAGACATTTGCCGACGAACCACTTCTGGAACGCCTGCGCTTCTGCGGCACTTCGGAGTTGTCTGACCCGGATGTCAAGAAGAAGTGCTCCCTCATGTTTCGCGCCTGGGCAGTATCATATGCCAACACACCAGGCCTCGAGGGGATCGCAAGGCTCCACAAGGTGAGAGACGCCAGCTCCAGCCACGGCTCCTGTGTCTTGTCATGTGATGCACTCTTGATAATATAAGTCTGCATCCTCCAATACTGACCCACAAGTGTAGCAAATGCCTCGACGGAAACAAGCTGTAACTCAAGATCGATCAAAAGTAATCCGGGAGACAGAGAACAACCCATTCACCGAGGAAGAGGCAGCAGGGTCTCGTCGCGCAGGTCCCTCTTCGCCTGTTTCCCTACCAGTAACCGGCCGCATCGAGTCCTTCTCCTCTTTTGGCTCGTCAAAGGATAAGAAGAAGAAGGACAAGGCCAAGCATGGCAAGTCCGGCTCTCGTTCTTTCAACCTTGCGGCTGAGCAGGACCAGATGAAGAGCACTATCGCCGAGTCTTCTATCGCAGCGACAAACCTGACGAATGCTCTGCAGAGTGTCAACAGGGAGATAGAGCGAGTCTCCCACAATGCAACAGCCGTAAAGCACTTTGAGGCTTGCAAACAGCTCAGGCGGAAAATTCTGCGCTATGTGAGTTGCACTAGCTCTTGGGTCGGCCGAGTCAATTTTGGGCCACGGGTACAGCTGCTCGATTCGGCCGAGATATCTTTATTGACAAACATTTTCATCCATAGATTCACTATGTCGAGTCGGAAGACTGGCTTGGCAGCCTCCTTCACGCCAATGATGAGTTGATTACTGCTCTGATGACCTTTGAACAACTGGACCGCTCCATCGACGCGGACAGCGACTCGGAGGATGATATGGCAGAGCAAGCGCATGCGTATAGGAGTAAGTTCAGCCCTACACAAGGTTTCAAATATTTCATGTCGCCATGCATGCATGCTAATCTGACTTTGCGCAATGTCAAAGTGGCAAGTGAGCGGGCGAAACAACAAGCCTCGCCTACAAGTCCAAGTCCTGTCTCACAGATGGCTGGCCTGAGTATCAGTCGCAGCCCACCTCCACCTCCGCGCCCATCGGCCTCGTCAAAGCCACCGCCACCACCACCTAGACCCGCTGCGCGACATAACGAAGAGGTCGAAGACGATGACGACGACCCATTTGCCGATAGCAACGCCTTACCGACTCCTGGAATAGAAAAGTCACAGCCAAAGTGGTGACATTTTGCCAGTCAAGTCAATTCGGAGACATATCCTTGACCACACAGCGCGATGTCACACTTTTACATGACAGCAAATGCGATGCCAAATTAAACAAAAACCATGGTTAGATCTCTGGTTTAGAAACCGTTTTGGTCCTGATTTATATGTTTTTTATTGGCTTCAAGATGATGACATCACATGATTTTACTTCTCTAATTGTTTTGCAGTCTCGTACCAAAACGCAACATTTCCCAAGTTTGGCTGAAATGCTAATATAAGCACAGGTGCCTCGGCTCCCGAGGCATGCAAGAAGTCCAAGAACATCGAGTCAAGTCAATTCCTGGGCTAGGCACGTTTTAGGCTAAGAAGCACTGTTGTAGTGTCTCTATTGGTGCATGCGGAACTCAGCCGCACCAGCCGAGGTGGCACCTCGGCTCGTTTCCATACATATCGCTATGAACTTCTCGTGACGTTTGCTGATATCTGACCATGTCAACCCGCGCATTTTGCACTATGCCAAGTTGAATTTACTATGCCTTTTCTTAGGCTTATTTCCACAGGCGAAATCATCCGGGGTAAGCAGTAGGCCAAGAAAACGTTGGTCGGGCTGACATAACCTCCATTGGTTATTCGTGGGCCAGTTCCATATTCTCAACATGGTCAGCTGTGGCGCTTCCCTGGAATGAGTTGTTGAGTGCAACAGCTAACGGGTTTTGGCTGGTCGGTCCGACTGTTTGTGCTTATAGCCGCGGATTCCGACGAGTCTTTTTATCTCAAATCAACTTTGCCATATACCTGCAGTGCGGATTATTCGTTCGAATCGCCTCTGGAATTATTTAATCCTAGCCTTGCTCATATATGTCCCTGTACTATTTCCAAACTTTGGTCAAATCGGATCCGATTTAATAATGGCAACTACTCAACCCGGCAAGTCCTCCAATATAACCAAGGAGAACCCGCCGTACTCGGCCGATGTCCCTGGCTGCTCAATCATTGCCGGGGAGACACTTCCTCGAGCTCACCGAAAGACTTACAAGGATGGGCTGCTTAAGCGCCCGATAGACGCAGGCGATGAAGTCAAGACGGTCTTCAACTTCCTACAGCGGAGTGCGGCTCGATATCCCAACGAGCCAGCCATTGGGAGCAGGTCTCTCGTCAAAATGCACTCAGAGACCAAAAAGGATTCTAATGGAGCAGAGAAAACAATGTCATATCCGGAGCTGACCAGCTTCAAATACATGACCTATTCAGAGTTCCACGAACTAGTACTAAATCTAGCATCGGGACTAAGAAAGCTGGGCCTCCAAACTGGCGACATGTTGCATATCTTTGCTTCCACAAGGTCAGTCGGTTTTGAACTTTTGCCTGGTTGCAACTGTAGCCTAACCTAATTCTTAAATATGCCATAGCCCAAACTGGCTTGCTATGTCACATGCAGCAGCTGCCCAGTCATTTACACTGGTAACTGCATACGACACGCTTGGGGAGTCTGGTGTTCAGCATTCCCTAAACCAAACGGATGCTAGGGCCATGGTGGTCGACGCACACCTTCTGGCCACCATTAGGCGCCCGCTCGAAAAGGTCTCAACGGTTAAGTATATCATCTACAACAACAACTCGGTTCTACAGCAGGTCAATGCCGAGGATCAGGTCCAGAAGCTCAAGGATGCATTTTTGGGACGAGAACTTACCTTCATCAGCTTCGATGATGTCGTCGCTATGGGCAAGGCTCACCCATGCGAGCCAACCCTACCTCAGCCAACGGACAACTTTTGCATCATGTATACGTCTGGATCCACAGGACTCCCTAAAGGTGTCGCCATAACGCACGAGGCCTTCGTCGCGGGAGCGGCAGGAATGCACGGAACCGTCGCGAATACGGTCTCGAATGAAGACTTTGTGCTTGCATATCTACCGCTCGCTCACATATTCGAGTTGATACTCGAGAATATAGTCATATACGTTGGCGCTACTCTGGGCTTTGCCACTCCAAGGACGTTGGCAGATTCTGGCGTCAGAGGCTGTGGTGGAGACATGAAGGAGTTTCGGCCGACTATCATGGCCGGCGTTCCGCAGATCGTAAGTTGCAATAGCGATAAAGTTTTTCTCGTCGGTGAAAGCATACATGAGCCGAGTAGACGTATCAAAAGTCATTGTACTCTGGCCATTTTGCTAGTCTCTTTTCCTTCCCACTACTAACACGGAAGAATCTTTACAGTGGGACACTATTCGCAAAGGAATCCAAGGCCGCGTCCAGAACTCTGGCCTGATCAAGAGGACAGTTTTCAACGCCGCCTTGTCACTAAAGAGCTCCCTCGTCCAGTATGGCCTCCCAGGTGAGGCTATACTTGACAAGCTCGTCTTTGGGCAAGTCAAGGCCATGACTGGCGGCAGACTCCGCTTCATTGTCAACGGCGCGACTGGCATTTCGAAGGAGACGGCTCACTTTCTGGCTATGGTCCTCGCTCCAATGATCAGTGGCTACGGCTTGACGGAGACGTGCGCCAACGGTGCCCTCGGCTCGCCCCTGTACCGCCCCGCGCCAGGCGCCATAGGCCCGCCCACTCTATCCGTCGAGGTCAAGCTCGTGTCGATACCGGACCTCAACTACTCAACCGACACGACGCCGCCGCAAGGCGAGGTACTGATCCGCGGCGGGCCCGTGGTGCGCGAGTACTACAACAACCCGGAGGAGACTGCCAAGGCCTTCACGACAGACGGATGGTTCCGCACCGGCGACGTGGGCGAGTGGGACGCCGAGGGGAACTTGCGCATCATCGATCGCGTGAAGAACCTTGTCAAGCTCCAGGGCGGCGAGTATATCGCCCTCGAGCGCCTCGAAGCCGTCTACCGCGGCTCGCAGTTTGTCCAAGGCATTATGGTCTACGGAGACTCGAACCACCCTCGGCCCGTCGCTGTCGTGTCCCCGGTACCGAAGGCTCTCGCCAGCGTCCGTGGCGGGCCAGACGCTGACGCGGATGTTGCCGACCTCGAGGCTTTGGCTGCGGACCCGGTCACCCAGGATGCAGTGCTCAAGGACCTTGTCCGTCTGGCGAAGGCGGCTGGATTTACGAGGCTCGAGACTGTTGTGGGCGTCGTGATCGTGTCGGATGAATGGACCCCTGCGAGCGTAAGTCACCTCACGCATACCTTTGTGCATGTATAAAAAGGCTGGTTGTACTAACTTGAATCTTGTATACTTTTGTAGGGACTTGTGACTGCCACACAAAAGCTCAACCGTAAGGCTCTCTATGAGGAGTACAAGGACAAGATCCAAGCCTCCCTCGCCCAATAGCGACATCTGCTTTTGTATATTATTCACACCAACAGAGACGAACGTGATGCTTCATAGTTCATGCAGCGGATGTGTTTGCATTAATATTTCATCATTCAAGCATTAATAAAGACGGTTATTCAATTATAGGTGCCCTACTGTGTATGTGATGTATACGTGAAAAGGGCAAGAGTCACAATATAATTAATCAGTATTGAGAATGTCTTGTTTTTTTTCTCACACTTGTCACATGGCACCCACAGAGCATCATCATCTCCAAGATCATTTCTCATAGAAGCTCGCTTTGTCGACGAAACGCAAGTAAGAAGCGGAATGAATGCGTGAACCACAAATCTCCGTTGCACCTTGCTAATATGCCCACGATCCAAAATAAGCACATAAAACAAAACGCCGCCAAAACTCAACCCCAGGTCTTTATAGCTAAGTCCACAAAAGGTAGCAGACAAACAAAAAGTAGAAGGCAATGATAAAATAAAAATAATAAAAATAAAATAAAAGTTGAAAAAGAGACAAAACTCAAGAATTGAGAATTAGCCTCCGCTGCACCCTGCAAATAACCCCAGGTCACTGCAAACCATGCTTCCCCATGGGCATTGAGCTCACAGTGATGGGGTTAAGCTGTCGTTTTTCATTTCGCCGCGGGGTGACGACTGTAGAATAGAATATAAGCCGAAGATTCCGAGTCGGCAGCATACATGCCTGCCGAATCAGCATCCTCCTCGTTCTTGATCGTCTTGGTAGAGATAACCGAATCGTTGCAGTGGTACCAAACGCCGCCGTTCCTGGATGGGTTCTGGTCCCTCACAAATGCTGTATAATGACCAGATCTCAAACTTCCACCATGAAGAACGGCCGCATAGCAATAGTAACGGAAAGGTCCAGTCCATTCTTCGCCTATTCCGTCCTTATTCGGCGTTGGATCTGATACAGCCGCAAGATTCAAATCGTCAAGGGGAAAGACGACCTTGGTGTTGTTTTTTCTGGTATCTCCTCTGTCGACACTGAATCTGCTAAGAGAGATGCAGAGAAGCTTGGGCAGCCGGGCCAGTCGTACCGTTGACGAGGTCGTGTTCTTCTTCTTGCATCCGTCGCACTTGTAATCATCAAGGGACTCGTTGTAAGAGAATCCGCCTGGCAATAAGTCTACCAACCTGCATGGCCCCCTTGATTCCGGGACTGGAACTTGGATCTTGTTGAAGGCCTCATGGCTATAATTGGTGTGTGAACATTCTTTGCAGCGTACCACGTTTTGAGACAGACCACGCCAGTAACGGTCGATAACCGAGTCGTTGGCCGAGCACCACCCATTCCAGAAGGCAAAGGCATTCTTATGGCTATCATTACTAAACACCAAGCTGGATGGATTGAAATTCTTGTTCCGCAGACGATTTGTCTCGTCGTGGAGGTGATCCATCAAGAAGCTAATGAACTCCTCGGCGTCCTGCTGCTTGTGTCTGCTGCCAAATGCTTCATGCGCACCCTTTGGCTGGTTCTCCCCACGCTCATAGAGCACGGTATTGCGGTCAATGAAGTTGCAATATTCCTGAGTCAAGTCGTTCAGTCAGTTGAGAAGCTACATGGTTGAATGGTGTGCATTGTATGCATGGCGTATACTTACCATCAAAGTCCTACATTCCATCGATTCAAATTGGCCGTTCAACATCCAGTGGAACAGATTGGACAAGATTTTGGACAGGAATTGGTGGTTCTCCAGTTTCTCTCCATCGCGCATCGGCACCCGCCATCGACTTTGCCAGTCCTCGCCAACTAACTCGTCGACGAACCCGCTCGAGTGGAAAAGGGCCTGGATTGAGGCGTTGGAGTAGCACCAGACGCCGGGATTCGTGAGGCCGACTGGGCGTCTCTCTCTTCGCACAAGAGCCTTGGATTCCGTAGCAATTGGTGCATATGGTTCCTCCTCACCGGTTTCCCTTAGGCCGGTGTAGCTCTGTCTGGTCAAGGTCCGGGCCGGCCGAGCTGGCGGCGAAAGCATCGTGTTATTGATATCTGCTGCCGAGGCAGGGAATCCTCTTGTAGCTTGTGTGACAGGGGCAGTCATTGACTCCCGCACATCACTTACTGCAGGAAATCTCCTCAAGAATTCCTCTTGTGTACGAACGATACTCTGCCCCTCAGTAGTGAGCTTTTCGTTCCAACGCCTGGCATCTTCGGCATTCTGAATGGGCTTTGCTTTTGGTCTGCCCTGACCAAGCGACATAGGAAACCGTGACTTGGTGTGTTGGATCTTGGGCATCGCACCAGAGGTTTCGGAACTTTCTAGACCGTGTACGCCGACAAGTTCAACCCAGGCATCAAGACCCCCCTTGAGCAGCTTCGCCGGCTTGCTGTCTCCTGTCAGGTCGTAATCAAAGTGCCTGAGGGCATTGTACAAGCCGAACAAAGCATTCTCTGCTGGTGTACCGCCCCGCCAGTTAATCTCCTGCGAATCTTGATTGTAAAAGACGACTAGATCGTATTCACTCCGTCGACTGAAGATTTCTTCCTCGCGCGGAGGTGCGAGAATCAGACTCTGCGCGATATCATCTGCAGAGATGTGTTCCCGTTGTAACACGTCTGGCTCTACACAAATGATGGACGTTGACATTATGTGGCCCTCGTTGAATTCCTCTCTGGTTCGTACATCAATTATCAGAACCTTGAAGTTAACGGACGAGCAACGCATAAACTCGGCCAACTGTTCTGGCGTTACGGTATCTCCCTCGGGAATTCGGGGCTGAGGACGGGCTGAGGGTGGCTTTGCTTGTTGGTTATTTGCAGGGGCCGAATAATCCTCTCTGCCCAAAGGTTGCTTGCCCAGCGAAGTCATTGACGTGGAAGAAGCTGCCCTGCTGAACATTCCCCGCGAATTACTCGAGGGCAGGTTCGCGGACTCATTGGAAACGGTTCCCCTTGCTGGACTGTAAATGGCCTCGGGTAACTTGGGGAAGTCGGTGGGAATGTCACTCTGTATTGATATTCCTGCGACTTGGCCTGGCGTGGGCCGTGAACCTGTTGATCCTAACGGTCGTTGTGATGAGGTGCCAGCTGCAATTTTACCACCTCGCAAATTGGCAAAACGTTCGGCAAGATCTTGGACTGGAGGACTCGAAGGGCCGGCGCCGTTTGGCCCAGACTGTACAGAGTTTCCATGCAAGGCTTGGGGCTTTGGATGTGGCGGTGGTCTTCTGGTGACAACCCCGTTTGCTGCATGTTGGGGGACATCCTGGCTGTGTCCGGGACTGGGCACGGCTCCATTGCCTGACAAAGGTGACTCTGATGCCACAGGCTTCACCGCACCCCCATTCGAATGCAGTCCTGGCTGAGGATGACCATTGACCCGCGTTGATGACAGGTTGGTACGTTGAGGCCGAACGCCGCTTTTTTGGTTGTCCAGCTTGACAGCTGCTTTGACCTTCTCGAACTCGGGGTGTAAGGCCTGGATCTTGCGCATCAGAGCTGTGTGACGTGCAGCCAACTGCTTCCTATCCGAGAGAGATCCAAACCCCTTGTTCCTCGGAACAGCCTCAACAGCTACTACAGTAGCTGAGACGTATTCCTTCAGGGCCATATGGGGACGACCAAAGCCCTTGAGAGACTCGGCACTTCTGAGGTGATTTTCACCCTGTGCTATGACGGTCTCGATGGGGGCGAAAGCATCGATATTCACAGGCGGATTGAGGAGATCATCGATATGCGGTAGCGGTGGCTTGCCGGGGCGGCCATTTGGGGGTGCATCGGCGTTCATGCTGCCACCCACCGTTGGGGTGGTGAAAGTGTAGGAAGATGAGGATACGGAGGCGGAGGGTGGCGGCACCATCCTGGTGGATTGTGCGTGTGTAGTTGCTGGTCGGTTATCTATCCGTATGTGCTAGATTCATGACGATAATGAAGTAAGAGCTGGATTGAAACGAAACCTGCTCCCTTCCCTGATAGAAGCGACAATGAGCTTAAAAGAGGTCCTATGGCAAGCATGGGAGGCAGTCAAAGAACGACAGCGCCGAGGACGCCAGATGCAGCGTCCCGACTGTGTGACGGGCAGAAACAACAGGTCGGGTTCGTATTATGTTTTCCGTATGTTAGGTATACTGCTTCTCGGTTCCACGCCCAGACTAACTGGAATGAGGGGGCATTCTTTGTTCGACTTTGGCTTCAAAGGTAAGATGGGGCGAATCGGGCTTGGAGAGGCTTTCGTGGACCAGTTCATGCGCTCGCACCGCACCAGTGTTGTAGTTGACGGCGCAAAGCCGGTCAGTTACACACCCTCGAGTAATAAAGGGTAGTCGATAGACTAATGGCGGGCCAGTCGCGTTGGCGGGGTGTGATCGGATCAACAAACCAAGTCAAATCGGAGCAAAATGGAGCCTTTGTTGTTGCGAGATTGCCAGCCATTAAGTGTGAACGGAATCCGGGAGCGGCCTGTTTGCGGTAGAAACGGCCCCACCATGAGGTACCTACCACACCCAGTAAAGTACGAAGTACCTTGTACTTAATTGTCCCAGGGACTCCAAAACGCCACCTCACGCAAGCCAGTCTGTAGCCCACATCGTCATTGGGCTCAGCTCTTCCCATGTGAACCCATGTGGCTGTGGCCGGGGAGTGCGGAGCTGCCTCCAAGCGCGGCTCCATCTTACTAAGGTAACTTTAGCATGACATGCGTGCCAACATTAGCTATCGCCGCCTACCATTCAACCTTGAGCTTTCGCGACGGCGTATTGGAATATTGTTTGTTTGTTGTCGGAACCCGAACGCTGCCAACTCAAATCGCTCATACAGCAATTACTGCACGCTGGACCGATACTAAAAGATTCACTCTTGCATTGCCTGTCCATTTTCCTTCGCCAGCCGACTCCACCTAGAGATACAGTGCCAGGGTTGCGTCATAGCACACGTAGACCCAATAGGCGACACGGCGGCGATTCTCTGTGAAAGCGGCCAAACGCGCATCCTGACACGACACCGACGCTTTTTGACTTTGCTCCCATCGCTGCCTAAATCTCCGCGAGACAGATATTGTAGATCTGCGACGTCAAAATGATGAGCTGGTGGTCTTCGGGGGCCAATACCGCCCTGGACGAGCAGATTGAGAAGGCGACGAGTAGCAGTTTGTATGCCGCTCCTGCCTAGCTGGCCCGCTGGGTGCAAATCGCCCTCTCTGCATCCAGCTTTAACTATTTCCAAGTGTGGCTTTGTGACTAACAGCATACCTACAGAGAAGATATTGCGCTCAACCTCGAGATATCCGATGTTATTCGATCCAAGACCGTCCCGCCCAAAGATGCCATGCGTTCTCTCAAAAAGCGAATCGGACATAAAAACCCCAACACGCAACTAAGCGCTCTCGAGGTCTGTCACCCGGCTAGACTTCTTTTTATCGGTCTTTGCCCCCGGTCTGTACTTAATACTGATAGTGAGGATCAACAGCTTACGGATACGTGCGTCAAAAACGGCGGGCAACATTTTCTGGTCGAGATCGCCTCACGCGAATTCATAGACAATCTGGTCTCTTTACTCAAGGCTACAGGGCCCGCCGCCGTCAACGCAGACGTACGCACCAGGATTCTCGGGCTGATACAGTCCTGGGCAGCTGTCACACAGGGTCGTGTCGAACTTTCGTACATAGGGGAGGTTTACAAGACTCTACAGCACGAGGGCTTCCAGTTCCCTCCTAAAGTCGCCGTGTCGACCAGTATGATTGACAGCAGCGCGGTATGTCAATGATCTACATCTATCTGCATGTGAGCCGCTACTAACTATTAACAACAGCCTCCTGAGTGGACCGACTCCGATGTTTGCATGCGTTGCAGAACTCCGTTTACCTTCACAAACCGGAAGCACCATTGTCGCAATTGCGGCAGCTGTTTTGATCAGCAATGCTCTTCGAAGTCGATCCCGTTACCACATCTTGGCATAATGCAGCCAGTTAGGGTGGACGATGGCTGCTATGCCAAACTAACGGACAAGAGCAGGGGATCAGGGGGCCCTGGCGCCGGCGCAGGATTTGATCGAAAGTCACCTAGCCTGTATTCTTCATTCCCCCACAAGAACCGATCGTCTTCGGCGATGCAGCCCCGGAGTGCTAGGGTTGACGACGGATTTGACGAAGACCTGAAGAAAGCCCTAGCAATGAGTCTGGAAGAGGTCAAGAGCCATTCCAGAAATTATGCGCCCGCAAGCAATGGTATTGCCAACGGCGCCCAGTCCAAGGTTAATGGGGATTCTTCCGCCACGAAGACTGTGGAGGAGGAAGACGATGACCTCAAGGCTGCAATCGCAGCCTCGCTTGCTGACATGGAGGAACAGAAGAAAAAACATTCTGCAGTGCTCCACGAACAGACACATAGTACAGAGGCGGCATCTGCGTCTACTTTCGTCCCTCCCAAGAACGACTACGAGCTTACACCGGTTGAGGCGGAGAACATCAACTTGTTTGCGACTTTAGTAGACCGCCTGCAGACGCAACCTCCTGGGACTATTTTGCGAGAGCCCCAGATCCAGGAACTTTACGATAGTATTGGAACACTTCGGCCAAAGTTGGCTAGGACCTACGGAGAGACTATGAGCAAACACGGTAGGTTCTAGAGCGACGCAACAGATATATATATATAGGTTTACAACCCCGTTCTGAGCTAACTTTCTGTACAGATACCCTTCTTGATTTGCACGCCAAACTCGCAACAGTAGTGCGCTACTATGACCGAATGCTCGAGGAACGGCTCTCAAAGGCATACGGTCAGCGTAATTTTGCGGGTTACAACATGCCTATAGCTCGCCAGTCATCCAGTCCCTATCCATCGTTACAAGGTCCCAGTGCACCTACGAATGTCCCCGGAGAGAGCTTCTACACCGGACAGCCCCAGCATGATTACGCCGAACCGTCACGGCAACCTTCATATCCTCCACCAGCGTCGGGCACTCAACAGCAGTTCCACCAGTACGCACCACCTCATCAGCCTAGCGAGGGCTGGCAGGCTCCGCACACTCCCGCCCCGGCAGCCCAGTATCCCGGACAGCCTCCTCAGCAGTCGACAGAGTCGATTCATTCTCATTCCAGCGCGCACAATCACCAGAACCTTGCGGCGCCAAGCGCACCGGATCAGTCGATCCCAACCCCTACGACAGACCCGGCTGCTTCTTACTATTTTAACCAGCAACAAGTCTCCGCACTCCAAACGCCAGTATCTGTCCCCGCGGAGCCTGTACAATCGCCGTATCCCAACTTGCAGCAACAACAACAACAACAACCTTCCGCACAATACCAACACTCGTCTGCTCCCCAAGGCCAAGCGCAGCAACAACAATCACACCAACCGCCTCAGCAGCCCCAACAGCCGTACTGGCAACATTCAGCATCCCAGAACACGGCGCTGCCGACGAATCACCAACCATGGCCGCAGGTGCCCAACAGACAAAGCGGATCTTACGTGCAAGAGCCCTTACCTTCTGCACCCCAGCACGCACCGCAAAAACCCGTCGTAGAGGAGGCTCTTATTGAGTTGTAGGGTGGGCAGGAGGTTACTTTGGATTTTCGGGCTTGGGATCGCATGTGTGAGAAGGTATTACAGCACAGCCCCGATTGAAAATTTTCTGTCGCGGACTTTGATGTTTCGATGCTTGTCGTATACAATCGCTCGAAAGGTAGATTTCTTTTAATTGCAAAGAGAGGTGGTCTCTTCAAAGGAGAAGTTACCTGTTTTCACTTCATGGGAAAGCTAACGTGTCTGCATTTGTCGAGCTCATCTGATGGCGATTGATCATGTCATCCCTTGCATCGTGCAAGAAAATGTGCCAGGGATGATAAAATTCAAAGGTACGAATGAAGATTCACTGGAATGTGGCCCTCGCTTCAGAATGGTTGCCAAGGGCTGCTGGCAACGGAAATGAACAAAGATTCCTTGATTTGGCAGTCAGCTGTACTGCCTTGTAATGAAAGCATTCGTAGGTATCTAGCAAATCCGGATCCGTTGCATTCCTCGGCGGACGGCCTCTACCTTCTAGACAAAGATGCACCTTTTTCTTTGTTTGATTTGTTTCTTCTGCTCTCAAGTTGCGTTGATCTTACTGACACCTAAAGCCAGACATCTGCCAGAGAAAGTTTTGAGAGGTTTGACCCAAGATACAACCCTTCCCATCGTATATTTGGCGTCAAGGAACAATGACGTCTCAACAGAACGACGGATCAAACAGCGATCGACTTGGGTCGGGTCAGAGGCCCTTGGACATCGTCATGAGCGGCTACACACATTACGAGCTAAACGAGAACCTCGAGATCGAAAAGTGGCATCGACCGGCAGCTCCACCGGCTCCGGAACCTGGGTCTTTGCTGCTACCAGACCCCGAGGAAAAGGAAGACAGGAGCTTGGAGCTACGGGCCAGATGGGAAGAGCAGCCCGAGGTGCCGAAAGACAAGGTTCCTGCCGAACTTGCAGAAGCAGAACGCAAGTCAACCCAGATCCCACAAACCCCTTTCAGCTAGTATCGTGGTCGTGAGAATTACAAAACCGAGAGACTAGGGGGGGAGTCTATTTCTCTGCAACAGCTAACGAATAAAAACAAAAAAAAAATTACAGCGTACGTCCTACTTGACCGTGCCCGTCGCGCCGCGTACGAGGGCTACCAGGAGCCCTCGGACCTGCACTGGCCGGTGAAGCTGCCGTCGCGCGCCCAGCTCGCGCGCATGTCGCACCGCAGGCCGAGGCCGAGGCCAACCAGCACGGCCGCCAAGGCGAGGGAGCGCGGTGGGACAGTGAGGCCGGAGCCGGTGTTTTGGGGCAGCGGCCAGCGGCGCGTTACGTTGGGCAAGGACTACAAAGCCAGTGGCATGATCAAAGCCATACTTGTAAGTTGCTGGGTCGGTTAGTGTGAGGTTGTCGTCCATATTGACATCCTGGCTGACATGAGGTTGCCTTTTTTTTTACCTCCAGGATGGTGCAAGGGCCAATGTGAAGGCTAGAGCGTCGAGGGGAGCCAGGAGGTAGAGGATGGCTGCTGATAAAAAAATATGTCATCCGGGAAAATATGAAGCGAAGTTTTATGATAGGGGTTTGCATGGTTGTCGAGGACTGAAGGGTATTTGAAAAGGGGATAGGAAGAGTTTGATTGTTCACGTGGAATAGATGATATTAATGGATCGATCAGTCAATGTCTGATGTCATTGGCTAGCATTTCATATTGTTTAATCCCCGCAGTGAGGAATTGCTGTTTCGCCTACACTTGTAAGAAAGATTACCATACTGAAAGATGGAATTTTAAAAAGAGCGCATTATGAGAATGATCAAGTGATTTGTGCACGACATATGGGAGCAGATCGCCTGTCGGTCGGTCGTGGTTGTCATCTTTCCAGCAAAGTGACAAGCAGAGTGTCTGGCGGCTGAAGCGGGGCAGGGGCAAATGGCAAATCACGAAGTCGTCGATGTAATCAAGGCACGATGACTCAACATAACAAGAGTCTCACTCAGCCTTTGAAAACTCGCAACCGACAAAGCATACAACAAAGTCGTACAGACAACATCACTTGTCATCAATAGCCTCGAGTTGCTTGTCGTCCACTTTGTTCAGTAAAAAAAAAAAAAAAGAAGAAAAATGCCGGCCACAATCTACTTCGTGCGCCATGCCCAAGGCTACCACAACCTCCCCCAGGTGCCAGGAGGGCCAAACCCGTCTCTGCTGGCCGACCCAGACCTCACAGAACTGGGCAAAGAGCAGTGCGCAGAGCTGAGCGAGAAGTTCCCCTTCCACTACAAGATCACCCACCTGGTGGCGTCGCCGTTGAGGCGCACGCTCTACACGTGCCTGCTCTCCTTTGGCCCGGTGCTGAAGCAGGGCAGGGTGCAAAAGGTGACTGCGCTACCGGAGCTGCAAGAGATCGGGGCGATTCCCAGCGACACGGGTAGTGACCCGGCGGTGCTGGCCAAGGAGTTCGGTAACGAAAAGGTCGACCTCGGCCTCGTCAAGGATGACTGGACCAACAAGGGCCCAGGTTCACCGTTTGCGCCTGAACTGGAAAAACTTGATGCTCGGGCCAGGGCGGCCAGGATTTGGCTGCGGAAACTCGCATCCGAGGTTGAGGGCGATGAGGCGCACATTGTCGTTGTCACTCATGGAGCCATTCTGCATTTCTTGACTGAGGATTGGGATGGCACGTCGATAAACAACAGTAAGAACCTTTTTTTGTTCTTTTTGCTTTTATTTGTTTCCTCTGTTTTGTTGCTTTTTTTTTCCTTTCCTTTTCGCAACCAATATACGTTTTGGGTGCGTTATTTTCCCCAGGTTGCTGCAACTGAGCATAGTCATTCGGAGATGTTGAAGCCGGCAAGGCTTGGGTTTGGAATACCCGGCTTGCCGGTCGAGGGTGCCTTGTCCTGATCCCAGTTGCCATCAAGGCCATTAATCCATTCTCGGGGTTGGAGGCCTGGGGCCCACTGGTCCCCACTTAGGCAAACCATGGGGTCGACTAGCGCAGTGAAGTGCAGTGCAGTGCAGTGCAGTACAGGACTACTGGTATCTTTAGCATTACGCGTCTTGATTTACTGTTTCGGCTCGCGGATTGTTTCTTTTATTGCTTTTCTGCTTCATGCTGACGAACGGCTGTTTTCACAGGCACCGGATGGCAGAATACTGAATGGCGCTCGTACGAGTTCGCCGATTCTTCCGGACAAGACTCGCAAGCAAGTCTTAAAGAAACAAAGGAAAGCCGGGAGAGGCGACGCGGAACCGCGATTCCCCTGACAGAGACGGAGCAACGGGAACTCAAGGCTGTCTTGTGGCGTGGGGTGAAGGAGGAGTAGGTAGTTGAATGACGCGGAGGGATTCCGAATAAGCAAAGTCCTTGGCAGCGAAGGAAAGGCGGCCGGGCTGACCGAGGGGTTCTAAATTCGACGATTGGGTCAGACTGACCTGGAAAGAGAGACAGACACAAGACTGACAAGACATCAAGTAAAGATAGATCACCAGTAGATCATAGAATATAAATACAGTGTGTCAAGTTCATGTCATTCATTGTCGCTTACAGCGGCACATGAATACGCACAAACGCATTAGCAAACTCCCTTTTTTTTGACAGCATTATAAACGCATGAATTATTACAAGTATGGGGAAAACTGGGACAAGGAAAGCCGACTAAACAGTTGCTACCCGATAGTGGCGGGAAAGAATCAGAATCCCGGCAACTCGATTAGTTGGTGGTCATAGCTGCCCAGGAGGGAGTTAATGCAATCAATACAACGCTGTGGCAGTTTTTAGGCAACACATATTCTGCATTAATGGAAGGGATAAAGAAACAAGAGAAAATAGAAAAAAAAAAAAAAAAAGATCGGAGGAAGCCGACAGCGTGAGGCGATAATTGTTCTGGCGGCTGGCTGCTTTCAGCCTCTTGTGGCCTCTGATTGAGCCGCAGACCATCGTCTCGGATGGGGGACAGCTAACCAATCGAAACCGAACCGCGCGACTATTATGCGGTCAAACGACGTAACGTACAGTATGCAGCCCGCCCATCGACCTTCAAGCCTATGGAAATCCAGTCGGAAATTTCCATGTCGCGGCGTCGATCCTTCGAAGGACTGGAAATCATCGGCACAGAGCCCGCCTTGCCGCCAAAAATCAACCATTGTTATGAATGCATGGGATGATCGCTGTCTAGCGAATAAAATGGATTAGGGCTAGTTCTAGTTCTGATTAGAATGATTTTGAGGTGCACAATGTCTTGCGTTTAGGTGGTTGTGCAGCATCGATCTAGTTGAAACGGACAAAGTTGAGCACGACGCTTCGACTTGATTCGCCAGTGGCTTGCCAAATGCCAATTTGAGCTCTGGCCAATGCAATATGCAAGGAGCCTAGGGGTTCCGTCGTCGGCTCCCTGATGCCGCGAGCGCGCTTATTATCCACGCAAGAGGCCCATTGTTTTTCTTCTCATCAGCCCCCCCAATGTGGCCAAACTGGGTTTAGCAACCCGCTGTGGTACCTTGCATGCTTGCATGGTGTCATCCTTGTCATCCTTTCTTCAGCGCCCTAGAAGTCTTGGACGACGCTTTTAGCCCAGGTACGGATCCATCACCCCCACACAACGGTCCCAGGGTAAAGGTGGGCTGCCCTGATGTAAGCCCGCTCATCATTGGATGGATTAGTGAGATTGTTGGGGGAGGCCTGTCCATCGCGCCGTCAAAAAAAAGATCTCTGTTTCATAACGTACCAGATATTGATGCAATTGCCCGTGCAGCCCTGTCTGTCCGTCTTTTCGTCTCTCCTTTTTGCTTTTTGTATTCCCCCCCCTCATCGTTTTTCGTCCCTTGGTTCCTTCTGGTGAAGGTCTGGCTCCTCTTATCAGTGCATTTTATTTTATTTTTGTTCTGTTTCCACTGCGATGGGTACAATGATTCG
Organism: Pyricularia grisea; assembly: GCF_004355905.1. Taxonomy (NCBI): domain Eukaryota; kingdom Fungi; phylum Ascomycota; class Sordariomycetes; order Magnaporthales; family Pyriculariaceae; genus Pyricularia; species Pyricularia grisea. The sequence continues at coordinate 4,481,097 of NW_022156716.1, read as the reverse complement.
GTTGTAACATTACCCTACTTTCCTTGGCCTGCGATACCCCCAATCTTGCCAAAATCGGTCCTCTTATTACTGATGGTCACTCTTTTACTCTCTTGATCTCGCTATTGTTTCGATTACTTCCAACCCTGCCTGGTTATTTTCAACCAGCACAGGAATTCATTCATTCACTCCTTCGGTCAGAAACTACACGAGTCGGACATTCAGTTCACTACATTCCCTAGCAAGCAGCATATTTATTGTTTTCTCGTCCTTTTCTGGCATAGTGACGCCAGCCCCCGAGACGATCAAACTACCAGGACTTAAGGGTCCCGCAGCATCTTCATTCGACGGGTCCATTTCCCCGTTGGCCTCGATCGCCAACAATACTCTGCTGCAGTATTCTGTTCCATCTCTGCCCATGCTGAGTGGGATTAGTCGCGCGCCCTGCAACTGAGCGATCGACAAAAAGCACCACTTGTATCCACCACCATCATACATACACATAGGCACGCACGCACGCACGCATGCACTCACACTCGCCTTGACGCCAATCGCTGCCGTATGCAGCCCTGAAGAGTTTCCTACAAACTTTGTTTTGTGCCTTAACCATTGCCCACTATCAGGCTGGCCAGACTAGATTAGGGAACATTTCCTCCTCTTCGACTGCGACAGGCGGGCTCAGTAGCAGCGAGCTCCCTACCCCATTTGTCCAGTCGACTGGGCGGATCTCTCCAACAACGACAATCCTTTCGTCGCATCTTGGTTTCCCTTTTTTTTTTTTTTTTGTTCTTCTATTTTTGATTTCATTCTACTTTTACCATACTTCTCGAGTAGTATACTTTGGGTTTCTTGACGACGCAAACGAAACACAGTCGGTCATCCCGCGGGCGAGGAAACGACTTGTGTAGACGGCCGGTCCGGTTCCTTCGCATTCACTCATTCACTGATTCCATCTACATTCGATTCAACCCGACGACTCTGGCAGCCTTTTTTTTTTTTTTTTTCTCTTTCTTTTTGTTTCCTAGCCCCTTTCTTCAGACATCGCCGGTCGCCACTAGAGGATAACAACAGTTGCCAGGCTTCTGTTGTTCAAAATGGGTTGCGGCGGCAGGAAACACCAGGCCGAGATTCGTCCGGAGCAGAAATGGGAATACATTGTAAGATGAATACATCCGACTCGGTCGAACCGGTTCATCCAATTGTGTTGACAGCTACTAACAAAATCAAACTAACCCTATGCAGAGTCTAAATGATTTCAAGTCAACATCATGTTGGACGCCCTTTGCCTACAGTTATCTGTGGATTTCCCTCTGCATATCCATGGCCGTTTATAGCGTCGACAGTTTTACCGCCGTTCAACTTCTTGCATTTAACCAATGGCCCGGCCAGGTCCGACCAGCCATCGAGTTCGACATTTCAAAGTGGATTTTCGCCGTCTGCATCATTCTTTCATTTCTCAACCTCGGATATGAACACATTCGCGCGCAAAAGGTCATCAGGAGGGGCAGTGTGGCGGAGAGCTACCTGGACAACTTGGCAGTTCGCCTGCAAAGTATCCGAGTCGGCGGCGGCAACGGTTACAAGCGATTCCTGGTCTTCGCTGAACTGACCAAGAGCAAAAAGGGCGCCGAATATTTGGCGCTGTTCACATACTTCAGTTTCCAATGTGAGTTTCTGGAAGCGCGTACCTTTTTTTTATTTGGCCTGTTTAGACAAGAGGTACTGATTTCTTGCCCCAATTTCGCGTGCAGCTTGGTTTAGAGTTATTGTCTGCTCCGGCCCCAGGCAGGTGGTCAATGCTGTGACGCTTTATGCCTTTTACCAGGCCCAAGATCTCACACCAAAGGGCACCGACGTAGGAAATACGTTGCTGGACTTCTTCAACAAGATCAAGTTCCAGGCCGAACAGAACCCCGTCCTTGCGCTGATCCTGTCTGGTATGGTTTTCACCCTGGTGGTTTGGGTCATTGCCTTGCTCGCACTGATCGCAGCCGTGCTTTGCTGGGTACTGTTCCTGTGGAGTTACATTCCTGCAGAGGATGGTAGCTTGTCGAACTACTGTGCGCGAAAAGCCAACAAGCGACTGATGGCCATAGTTTCGGCCAAAGTCAATAAGGGTATAGCCGAGGAGGAGAGGAGGAGAAAGAAGGCGGAACTCAAGGCAGCAAAGAAGGCAGGCGAGAGGCCACCAGAGGATGTCAAGCCAACATTACCCGACATTGGCGACGACAAACTTCCAACGTTCCCCTCGCTCGCGCGCGCCGACACTATGTCAACACTTCCGCCGTATGCCTCGAGGCCAGGCACTCCAGGAAGTATCGAACTGAATTCATTGGATCAGAAGAGACCGATGCCCTCTCGGCAGGGAACCATGAACAGCAATTACTCGTCCAGGCAGCCGCTTATCGGTGCTGCTGCAGAGTTTGGGAGATCAGCATCGCCTGCTCCATCTATTCCCAACACAGCCTACAGCGGTAGAACCTATGGTGGCCAAACCCCCATGAGCCGAATGCAGTCCAACGCATCCTTGTCACGGACTTACACTGCCAGCCCGGCGCCCTTGTCGTCAGCAACGGTTCCGGCTCTTCCGCGGACCGGCTACCAACGCAGCCAACCGGGTGGACCGCCGAGCAGATTCGACAGCTACGACGACTACTCCAGTGGTCGTGCTAGCCCCGCGCCATCTATGTATCCCTCGCGCGGTCCAGGTGGCCCGAATATGCCACCGAGGAGCGCGACTGCGCCCATATCTCCTCGCGGTCCTGATGGATATGACGATTACTCAAACGGTCGTGCTAGTCCTGCACCGTCAATGTATCCTCCGCGGGGCCCACCTGGCTCGAATGGTCGAGCTAGTCCCGCGCCATCAATGTACAATCCCTCCCGAGCCCCGCCGCAGAGGAGCGCGACTGGGCCTATGCCTCCCCGAGGCCCTGGATACCCTCCACAGAGAAACATGACTGCCCCTGTTTCCGGGCTGGAGGACCAATATAATCCCAACACTCGCCCGCCAACTTCGAGCAGTCAGGCCCCGCCTCGTGGCGGCTTTGGAAACGGCTGGAATTCGGATCTCGAGAACCAACGGGGCGGGCCCGGAGGTCCGAGATATTAGTCATATCAAAGGATGACAACAACGACTTACTTATACGTTCACTATCGCCCTCGTCCAGTGAACGAAGGGTCACATAGTGGCTAGTCATTTTGTACATTTGGTATATTTGGCTCATTTTGATTGAGCACTCTTTTCTTTGTTGGCAACGGTTAGGAGAGTTGATAGGCACACTTGGCGTTATATGCGTACCATTGGCAAATGGGCGGCTTATTTTCTCTGTATTTTTTAATGCTATATGTGTACGTACACCTACATAACAAACAGGTCCCGCTATGGTTGGCGGTTGAATATTATGACATTGGGTGATCTTTTATTTTAGGGTGAAGTTAACTTTAATCCTCTTTCCTCGATGTGCGCACATTAAGGATCTGTCTGGAGTCGGGTTCTTTCTCAAGCCGGTAGCAAATCAAAGGTTTCGCTGAAGGTGGGTTGCGTCGACGATTGCTTACTGATCAACAGTCTGGCTCTACTGTAGTTCTGGTTTGTAGTCTACCTAGTCGCCGTTTGTCACCCCGCGAGCGATCAAGTGACATCCCACCTCGGCATTCTTTATGCGGAAGTTTTCTGCGCCATGGCTTGTTCAAATCCCGACCTACCCAAGGGGAATTGTTGTTACGGCGTGCATAAGCAAGCGGTGACAATAATCATCGTCAAACTGTAAGCAATGATAGATATTATTGGAGGGCTGGTACAATTACAAAACTAACAAACTTGCATGTATCCTACAAACGGCATTTGATGACTGTCGAGATACATTTGACTATATACATAGGGTATGTCAGCCTACCTAGTTAGTGCATTTTAACCTCTGATACAATACATATCTACTCCCAGTTCCAATCAATCTCCTGGTCACATTGGGGCTATTTTATTCACTGATGCTATGCCCACATCCAATACTTACCCCAAATTGCCCCTCAAACCTCATCAATCCGATCCTTTGGACGGCGTCAAACGTCACCGCACTACTAAACTTTCAAGCCCCAGCGCCTAAGCTACAGTACCACGGTGCCATGGCCACCATACACGCAAAGACGCAGTGGAGCGAGGGCGAACTCGCCGTTCAGGACCTCCTGCGCGTCCCGACGCGGCCAAATCCGACGGCGCATGGCCTCCCCATTCACTACATCAGCCGCGTGCAGGAAGCCCCCCTGGTGGCCGTCGGCACCCTCGACGCCGACGCCCGGCCGTGGACGAGCATCTGGGCCGGCGAGCCGGGCTTCGTCCGCGCCATCGCGCCGAATGTGGTGGGCATGCGGTCCCTCGTCGACAAGGCCAACGACCCAGTCGCCGGCGTTCTCTTTGGCGACCTCGCGGACGGTGAGGTCTTCAGCGACCCGGATGCGGCGGGCGGGGGCCGGCCCATGAGCGCGCTGGCTATTGACCTCGAGAGCAGGGACCGGGTCAAGCTGGCTGGCAGGCTCGTCGCTGGCGTAAGGAGCGCCGGTGCCGCGGACGAGGTTGGCGATGTGCAGCTGGCCATGGCCGTGGCCGAGAGCATCGGCAACTGCCCCAAGTATCTGAACAAAAAGGGCATCCGGCTGCACGTGCCCGAGCCGGAACTCGTCTCGGACGCCCTGCCGCTTCCGGTCCGGGCGCTGGAGATCCTGGAGACGGCCGACATGTTCTTCATGTCCACGTCGGATGGGGGAGGCGACATGGACACGAACCACCGCGGCGGCCCGCCGGGCCTGCTGAGGGTTGTCAGCAACGGCGAGGGGGACGCGGGTGTCGTTCTCGCGTACCCCGAGTTCTCGGGCAACAGGTTCTACTCCAGCCTCGGGAACCTGCATGTGAATGATAAAGTGGGCATCAGCGTCCCGGACTTTGGTACCGGAGACGTAGTGTACCTCACGGGAAATGCGAGGCTGCTCGTCGGCGAGACTGCGGCCAGGCTGCTGCCGCGCACCAAGGTCGCCGTGAGGATCGAGGTCAAGGCCGCAAAGGTGGTCAGGGATGGGCTGCCATTCAGAGGCGAGGCTGGTGAATTCAGCCCATACAACCCTTCTGTGAGACGGCTCGCGACCGAGATCGCAGCCGGACTGGGCGTGGCCGAGGTTCAAGGTAGCGGGGGGATTGCTGTCGCAGTGCTGAAGCAAAGGCAGGTGCTGTCGCCCACGATCACGAGGTACACGTTCGCCCTGCAGCCCCCAGCAAGGTCCCTGAAGGGTCGAGTCGGAACTTGGACGACGGCGCAGCACGCCACGTTTGACTTTTCGTCGGAGCTGGACGCCGGCTACAGCCACATGCGGGATGACGATCCGCAGAGCCTCAACGACGACTTTGTGCGCACCTTTACCGTGTCGAACCCGCCGGTATTTTCGTCGTCGTCGTCGTCGTCGTTGTCGTCATCTGCTGGAGAGGGCAGGTCGCGGGACGATGAATTGCAAATCACCGTCAGGACCAACGGGCCCGTCACGAGGCTACTGCGGAACTGGAACTTAAGAGCTCCTCTCGAGATACCCGTGATGGCGTTTGGGGGTGGGAACCTGCGGATCCCATCATCAGCGGATGATGAAGCACGTCCGGCTGTCTTCATCGCCACGGGCGTCGGGATAACGCCGCTTCTCTCCCAGGCGGGTGCGCTGCTGTCCGCTCAGCAATGGTCGGCAGGGGCCCGTCTTAGTGTCCTGTGGAGCTTGCGGAGGGAGGACCTGCCCTTCGCGGTGGACGAGTTCAAAAGGACGCCTGGGCTTGGGGCTGTGACGAAGTTATATGTCAGTGACCTGGAGTCGGCAGCAACGGATGAGGGTGGCAGTGGTCCACAGGCAGATACGGGCCGGGAGATCGGGGCGTCGCTTGTCGTTGCTGGCAGGCTTACGAAGCAAAGTCTTCTTGATGCTGCCCGGAACGAAGACGGGGATCTGAAAGCCAAGTTCTATATATGCGCTGGACCTGCAGCTACAAAGACAATTACTGAATGGTTGGCTGATCAGGATGTAATTACCGAGAGCTTTGACTACTGAGTAGCGGAACGGATAGACCATCAGACTAAGGTTTTGAGATTCAATAGACTTAAAGAGAAGTCAAAGTAGAACATTATGAGTGTGATAGCACGTTGCGAATTCGAAATTGGTAAACATGTCATGTCGCTAGAACAGCTTGAAGATATTATTCTTGCAGAAGCCTATGGCTAGCTGTTTCCTCCATCCTATCTACGGGATCTATCTAAATACATGCCTACGTACAAGTCGTTTGCAGCCTATCTGCAATACCGCCAAAAACCCATTTTAATGCCGCTGTTTGATGTCATGTTCCCGGAACGCCTATTACCCAAAAGAAAAGAAGACCAAAACTAATAAGTATCCAAAAAGAAAAAGGGGGGAGAATGTGTGAAAACGCCAAGAGTCCCCGACAATACCATCGTGGATCCTGCACCCAAAGGGTCACAGTCTCATGATCGCGTGATGCCATGTTCCACGTTTGCAAAACAGACTATAGGCGCCTCGCGATCGCTCTTGCAGCCAATCTCGTCAACCTCTCGTTACCAAGAGAGAACTGCGGCGGCGAGCATGCCGAACCGACACCGAGACACGGCCTCGCACGCGCGCACATGTGGGACGCCGTGACAAGGCCGGAAGAGCGTATAGTATGTACATGCCTTCCGAAACGAGGCATGGAATAACCAAAAAAAAAAAAAAAAAATGAAGTAATGCAGGCCCAACCCAGATTTCGGGAGGGCCTGCGTCATTGATCGTCGTCGACTAGTGAAGTGCTGCCCGTGCTGGACGACGACGTGACGCTGACGCTGGACCTCGCCATCGAGACGAGCTTGTAGATGCCAAACGAGATACCCGCCAGGACGATAAACAGAATGATGATGATGATGGCGATGACGTCGTTTTGCTTAACCATCTTGCCGACTGGTTGTCTTGGGCAGACAAGAGCCGGTAGACAAGTGGTGGGGAAGAAATGTGGCTTGGTGTATGAGTGTGAGGTCGAGGAATGTTGTTCTCGATGTCGTTGACGTTTTCTGTTTTTGGAAAGAGTAGATTTGTAGACCGTTTTCGAGTGTGTGTGCGTTTTGCGTCTGGCTGCAAGCGGTGTGGAATGTGGGCGATTATAAAGAATGCCAACGGATTATATATGCAATTATCTGAATGAGTAAGTATGAGGTATGTAGACTGGCTTGGTGTTTATTTGTTCACGGCAATTCAATGAATTGATTGTTGGGTTTTGTTTGGCCGACTTCATAAAGATATGGCGGCTGCGACAAAGTTGTCAAGAGACGGTGAATAGCTGAATAAAGGCGGGACAATGCTGGCATGTTGGGCAGCGGGCAGAAACCGCAGGAGCGCGACCATAAAAGCGACTTGGATGCAAGCTCTATTCTTCCCCCGCCACCCAAGTAAATAAAATCCGGAAGGCTGGCCAGCCAACCACCCCGAACAAGGGTGTGAACTGGAATCAGGTACGCGTAATGATTGGCCAATATGACAAAAGTGGGCCACTTTAACCAGCCTCTTTTGTTCAAGGGGTTGTTTGAAAGTCAGCGCGACTCCGCCTGGGTTATTCATGATTCCAAGCTTGCAGTCCGGGCGTGACGTGACGTACCATGAAAGTCCGGGCCCCGTACGATTCCAGGTGAAGAGTTCGTCGCCGCCACTAAAATTCTTGTCCAACTAGGTATGTTATACAATACCAATCATTAGTTTGGCTTATTTTCAAATGGGTTCGGATAAAAGCGTCATATACCGATAAGTCAGAAGTAAAGTAGATACGCGAACCATCATCTGCTACCTTACCCATTAACATCAATAGTAGGGTTGTCTGGAAGGGAGAAACAAGAAGAAAGTAACAAGAGTCCCCTCCCCATAACTCAATTCACTGGCAAATAGAAGTCATGTTCGATTGATAGCGGTAAATTCCCTTAACGCCCTGCCCCAAACTTAGAAAGGTTACCGTAAAGAAATGGTTCCGATATAACTGTGGAAAAATTGACATTTTTACCTAATGCAAAAGAATTGCAAGTTCTAAGAACTTGTAAAGTTGATCTTGGATTCATAAAACTTGAGCATCTATGAATGCGAAAAGCGTCAGCAGTTTGAAGGACCAAAAGAAAAAAAAAAAAAAAAAAAAAAATCCACACGTCCATGAGAACCTGTCTGGCCGTCATTAAAACTCACCTTCTGCGGTGCCCGAGTATAAGCCTGTTGGGCCTTGTGCTGAGACTTTTCGCCATTCTTCCAACCAAGCCACACTATCAGCTCGCCCTTATCATTCCGCGTCATGTCCACCGTATCGATCTGGTCCTCCCAACTGCCGCTCGGCGGCTTCCATGCCACAGCCTTCCGGCTCTCTGGCGGCTCCGAGTCCAAGGGATGATCGCCGTTCTTGCGTGTCTTCTTGGTCGAGCCCGGAGTGGCACCGGTCGATGGTCGGCCACGCTTCTTGGTCTTTGTGGCCTTGCTAAAGCTTTCGTAGAGTTCTGCAACAGTGCCGTGCTTTTGCAGGTATTCATCGAGTATCTCATCGGCCGAGCCCTGCAGGTTCTCCAACGGCTCCCATGTCCTGTCGGCTTTCTTCTCGAAACCTTCCCACTTCACTTCGAACCGCAATTTACCCTGAGTGCATGGAAGGTTTTGATCAGCGCCTGAGATCAAACGTCGGCCCGACCCAGGGGTGGATATTCCTCACGTCGTTTTCGTCGATCCTGTGCGACAAGATCTTCTCCACCACATATTCCTCTTCGTCCCCTTCCTCCTCCGCTTCCTCATCCTCTTCTGCCCCGGCGCCGTTGGTGACCCCCTTAAATTCATCCTCGTCTTCTTCGTCGTCGAACTGCGCGGCCTTCTTGTCGCGCCTGGGCACGACATCAAGCTCGTTGCTGCCGTCGGACATGTCGTCGTCACTTATTGCTGTGTGTGCGAAGAATGACAAATATTAGCCTGGCGGGGTTTTACATTAAAAAGACAAAACAAAAAAGGAACAGTGTTGTTGCCGAAAGTCTGTATTGCTGCTCGGAAGCGTATAATTGGAATGCGCATAAACGAGGTGCGGCGGGGCGCGACGGGGAACTGAGATCGTGAGGTAGGTACGTGTAAAAGTAGCAACGGGCGACTGAGAGCGCGCAGAAGAAACTACTCACCGGGCGGCATTTTGGTGAGCGTTTGAATTGAGGTGATTCTTTGGGTTCAGCTTGACCTGTGCGAGGCCTGATGAGCTTTGCGATTGGCGCCAATGGATATCTCGAATAGCTTTAGTCGCAGGAATGGGATCGCGACGGCGACGCGCTGGAAAAGTGGGTTGGTAGGTAAGTGATTATGTAAGGTAGAGAAAGCTGGAGACCTGCAAAGTCAAGTCGTGCCATCCGAGCTCGCTTTTCCAGGGAGGTAAGCTTGAGCCACATCAGAGAGGCGCCACAAGCCACTGGAAGTTGTGGTCTGTGGTTTTTGTCAAGGAAGGTGGGATGGGGTCCACTCTCAAAGTCACGCCCACGCGGTACAAAGTTTCGAATTACGTAGCAGCAACTCTGTACAGCGACGATGGCAATTTTGCACAGCTCAAGGTTCAATCACTCACTGTTCATAGTACCTATTGGCTGATTTGATTTGATTTGATTTGGTTTAATTTGATTTGACTGTTAACCTGGTTCATTTGGCTCTTTATCCGGAAGTAACAATCAGTGAAGTGGTTTACATTACATTACCATGCTTTCAATTCGAGCCGGCTATGTTCACAGTGAGCGTTGGCAAACATGAAGAAAAACCCACCACCACCACCTTTGGAATTTTCCAGTGGCACGCAGGTTACTTCAAGTATGATTGACTGACTGACTGACTGACTGACTACTTACCCGGGCTATCTTCCGGCATCTTTCTTGGCAGAGACATAGATACGGACGGCACAATTTCGGTCGACGGTTTGCGGGCCCCAACGTAACTCGGGCGAACAAGCGAGTCCGTTCCCACATGTTCGGAAGTCTAGACCATGTTTATGTGTGTCGCAGTATGCAAACTGCAAAGAAAACAAAGAAAAGCACAAAGTCAATATTTATGCACCCAAAGGAGGTGCTGACTGAAAATCCCATGCCTTGGATCTGGTATGAACGCCAACACTCTGGAGAAGTCTGTGCAAACCATGGCTCCCTTCTCTCTGACCATTCTTGTACGGTACGGTACTATTCTAAACTGAGTTCATTATGACTATGGTGTGCATGTTATACGTGGGGAACAGCATATAATCTTGCCTGTTATACGGTACAAATCGGTTCACAACTCCACGATCCCATGCCGAGCGACCTGCCTCTTTTATACCGTGGAGCCGCCTTACTTCTTTTAAGGGAATCGCCTTTGCTCTCCGACCAGCTCCCCTAGATGATCAAGCACTCTTGAGGCCGTTGTACAGCGGAGCCCCAGGTGCCTAGTGCAACGCCAAGTCCAGAAAGAAGCAAGTCATTGTCACTTGTCACTTATTATGCACAAAATCACGGCGATCGGGATCCGGTTCATCCACCAGGCGTGCCTGGGCACACCGGCGCGTGCTGTGCCCGTTTTACACAAGCCCGGTCCATCTCGCCGGTCATGCATTACTCGAGTTCCGTTTATGTTTTTTTTTTTTTTTTCTCTTCTTCTCCCCCTTGGCCCATCCATTATGGGTCGGCTCTTTGCTTCACTTCGCTCATCAGGAACCAAATGCTAAGATGGATCACTTGTGTGTGTAGGAGACGCGAGACGCAACAGACATCCATCACTCAACAATGAAAGTCTGGGCCCGAATCGCTACCACCCACCTCATCTATCGACCTACCTAGTAGGTCACTAGGCAGTCTCGGCAAATTTCCCGTCAGTCGCAGGTCCAGTCAGTCAAAGTCGAACAAGCATCTTGTATGGATGGATGGATGGATGGATGGATGGATGGATGGACCGTCGATTGAGGGTTTGTTTGTTGCTGTGTGCCGTACTTGTTTTTGTGAACCCAAAAAAAAGTTCCAATCTCGAGACCTTGTTGGCGAACCAGTAGGTGACGCGGACGGCACTAGCCCCCTCGGAAAAATTCGCGCTTGCACCAGCAAACCACAAGGTGTGGATAAGTTCAAACGGTGAAATTTCGCATCACGAGCGAACAGAGGTGCATCCGCTTAATTTTTATTACATCTCACTCGGCGTGGAACTTACTGTAGGAATCTCATCCGAAAGCAGAGGCGTGCCACCAAGTGGCTGTTATCTGCACTCTGGGACCCTGCTTTCCAGTGTTTCCCAAAGAAGATCGGCCTGGCAACCAGTGACTCGCGCAGAATTCATTAGCCACGGCAAGCCGGGAAAGGTCCATTTTGACAGCTCCCCGACCCACCACCTCTACTATGAGAGTAGGTACTTTATCCCCTGTCGTTGGGGAGGGTCGTTGGGCCCGCAACAACGTCCACTCTCGATCAGCAGCCAAGTGGATGACGGAACACACCACCGCACAAGTCCGCCCATTGGCTGAAGGACGCGGCGTCGGCCACCAAAACGACATGGCGCGCGAACCAGAACAGCACCAATGCTGGATAGCTTATTAAAATACGTCGTGGTCATAATTAAACCGCGCTTGTCAGAGGTGACATTCGCAACACCAATCCTAGCTTGCTCAGGGCCCCAAACAGGGATGGACGTCCTTGTAAGTCTGGTAGCCTACGAAGTACAGAATTATTATGACCTTCTGTAGTATCCATCCACCCATTTTCGCCCGATGACACCAGCTTTTTTTTTTTTTCTAGGGCGGCTGCATTCTTTTCCCCCATGCATCAAGAAGCTAGATTGTCGTACAAAGCATGGGAAAGAAGAAAGAAAAGCAGTAGTAGAAACTTAAAAAAAAAAAAAAAAAAAAAAAACAATGTACAACTATTATTATCTATCCATTGGCTGGCTTTCTCTGTTGACAACTGCTGCTATAACCCCAAGCACGCTTGCTTTCATATATCCAGCAACAATAGGCTTCAGCATCCCTATCAACTTCATCTACACCACCTTGCCCTCTAACTTCTTTAGCGCGAGTGTTCCCTTGCTGGCCCCGGTCTTTGCTTCTGACCCCGGCCTGCAGCCTATTTAAGGTACACCTTCCCTGTCGCGCCCCGAAGGACGTGCTCAAGAATACCGGGGAAGGTGAAGGAGAAATAATTGTTGATACGCCTGGTTCTTTTTCTTCCCGGACAGTACATTAAAAGAGAAACCAGTCTTCTTTGTGCTCGACCGACGGGACCCTTTCATAACCCTGATGATAGCTCTTGTCGATCTGCCTTGTTCTTTCCGAGAGAATTAAGGCAAGCAACGCTACATCGGCATCTCACAAAAGCTGTTTTTGGGGAGAATCGCGGATATCTTGATGCCTGCAAGCGCAAAGCGTCTGCAGTACTATTAGTTCTTTTCATCTGGGCGGCGCACAATTTTTCCGAGCTTTGCAACCAGTTTTGTCTCCCGTATGCCGTCGCGTGGGACCTGATCACAGGAGAGTGTGCGGCCATGACCGATACTGCAGAGCAACAGTCGACCTTGAAGGCAGCCAAGGACAAGAATTGTCCTTTCTGCGGCCAGGCCTTTACATCATCTTCGCTCGGCAGACACCTGGACTTGTATGTCAAGGAAAAGAATCCGAAACCACCAGATGGGATACATGATGTTGAGGAGATTCGCAAGATCCGAGGAGGAATCACCCGGAGACATCCGCGCAACTCGCTGGCGCGCCGGGAGACATCGACCCCAGTCGGAACGCCAACCACCACTAGGAAGAGCCCGGGCTCCGATGCAGAATCCTCCACGAGGTCGCCAGTACTTCCAAGGTCGGCCCACGGATCCGTAACCAGCTTGAGTCTATCTGGCCCTCGGTGGGAAGGCACCGCCGCCAGTAACGATGCCGCTCCTGACTCGGCAAAAAGATCGGTGCCAACACGCGCGATGAGCAGGCAGATGGTCAAGGCTCAGTTTGAAATGAAGCAGAAGTTCCAGGACGCTATAGATACGTCTAAAGCTGCCGAGCTAGCGCTAAGGGAGATCATCGGCTCGTGGAGGGCCGCTAAGTAGGTCGACCCATCCATGCTATGGATAGTGGCACTTTGGCCACTTTCCAGCTTTTATGTATGCATGTCTAGCTAGACCTGCCAACTAATACTAACCAACACTGTCTGGCAGGACAAATGTCGACATCAACTCAATGCCTTTCGATTTCGACCCACTATCTCTGGACTTCCCGGCGCTTACGCTTCAATGCTTGAAGCAACCACCGACCTTGTTCTCGTCAACTCAGCATCCCACTGCGACTTCTTGGTCCATATCTCCGCCAGGCCAAAGGCAGTTTGAGGCACTCACTGCCTATTTTCGCGACGAGTTTCTGAAGTACAAAACCAAATGCATCGCCGCCGCGACAACTGCAGAAGAAGATCTTGGCTACCCTGCGCAACTCAAGCTTTCTCAGCCCGACCCCAAAGAAGCTGCCAGGAGAGCGGAGAAGGCGGTGGAGTCCCTGGAGGAGCAGGTCACCGAACATCTTCAGTCTGCGTACAGCGTCTGGACGACTCTGGACCAGCAGCGCCAGTCGGAACTATGGGTGCTCGAGCTGGCCAGGAGTGTTGGGCGCAGGCAAACCGAGCTGGAGAAGTTTAAGGAGGCCCAGCAGACGCTGAAGCAGGAGAACGCAAAGCTCAAGACCCAACTGGAGCAGTTGGGCCGTCTGCAGCACTCGCGGGACTCAAGGATTGTATCGCCAACCACGATTCCCATGAAGGAGGCCATGATTGAGTACTTGGAGGAGCAGCGTGTCAATCACGGCCGCGTGGGTGTTGCTTTGAAAGTAGATGACGGCCGGTCAGACCTGAGCACAGTAGTTGCGAAGTCAATCGAGAAGTGGAAAACTGTCATTGTTAATGCGCGCGCAGCCAACAACAGTCTAAGTTCGCAAAAGGCTCTCGACGCTGGGCCCAGTCCACTGTCCCCGGCCTTGGTCACAGGAGGATCACAAGCTTCCCAATCGCAGTCTGTAACATCAGCCCCAGACACTACACATACTGCGCAAACACAACAGCCAAGACCGCAACAACAACAGCAGCAGCCGCAACAACAACAACCCCCGCCGCCCTCGCCGCTTGGAACACCAACACAACAGCATCACAATCCAGTAGTTCCTACTCTACAGCAAGCACCAAAAGGTCGGAACCTCAGCACCACAGCAACTGCAGACCAGCCCAGAGGTCCCCAGACCACTGTCGTATCACAAACTTCCTCGGTACCCGTCACAACTTCAATGACCTCTACAGACGATGCAGGGAGCGATCTGGACGCCGATGCCGATGCCGAAATGGAGGACGACGATGACGGATACGCAGCAATGAACACGCCGGCCAGCCGACCGCTACAAACCATGCCACCTGCTGCAAATCCGCAACAATCAAGCCATGAGTCGGATGCCACGAAGCTCGAAGTTCCACGTACACGAGGCCCAGCGCAGAGGGGTGCTGCAGGTAGTCCGTACGCTCGGAGCGTTAGCCATGCTGCACCGAGCAACAGCCGGGCGAGGGGCTCCCAGCTGAGCAACCGCTCAGCGACAAACTTCATCCCGGCGGTGCCGAGAAACCAGGAAGCCAACGCCAACGCGATGTCTCCATTCACGACGCAGGCAGAGCTGGGAATTCCCGTTCCAGACATGAGTGGTGATCCTATGTACATGGACTAATCAGACTTGCCGACCTTTTTTTCTTCTTCTTCAGGCAAGACTGACTTCATACTATCATCTTTTTTTACTTTTTTAATAACTGTACTCATTTGTAAATTCTTTCGAACTCCAAAATACCCGATTCCGACATCCGCACGCGCGACTCGGAATTTTGCCTGATAATTCTTTTTTTTTTTCTATCTTCTTCTTTGAGACTAGTTCTGATCATATATATTTTAACTGAAGGGATTGAGGAGGCTTGTATATAGACGGGAGAGCCAGATATAGAGGATTCGCGCCAACGCAGCCAAAATACAAATCTCCTTTGTTGGATTTTGCACTAATTAAGAGGTTTCCCAAAGAGATTCTCGGAATATTGATATTTGATCAATAATTCTCCTAGGCCAAGCGTGTATGATCGGCAGGCGGAGTATTGATATCGCAATCGAACCCTTGCCCAATAACCACGCGAATGCAACATGGATGCTTACCGACCTAACTAGTTAGGTAAGGTAAGGTAGGCGACTTGAGTTGCTCGTCTGGTTGCTGCAGAGCACCCCGAGAGAATCCGCCCAGATGGAACACTCAGCTCATGTCCGGGCGGTTTCTATGGTAAGTTTAAACTGTGAGGTCAAAATAAATCCCATCGACATTGAAATTAGATATTGCATACCTACCCAAGGTGAGGTACCTGAGGTACTAAGGTATAGAAAACCACTATCAATCGCTCCCGCAACCTAGGAAAGGGGTAATTGTGGCTTTGCACAAGTGGCCAGCCACAATACCAATAAGTTCCTGGCGCGCTGAACCACCCCCACCGCATTAAATGTGAATGAGTCGATCTCCGTAGTGGGCAGGTACGTACCTAGGTACCTATGACACAGTTTGGCTTGTTTGTACCCCGCGCCGTCTCAAAGCTTAGGCTACAAAAAAAATAATTTTCGACGACATCCAGAGTCACGGTTGCGTGCGCCTCGATACTTTGTCTATAAAACCTGAGGATTATAAGTTTTTTTTTTGTCTCACAATCGGATTGAATCTCGCAATCTCAGCCACTGATTCTCACAAACATGGCGGACTCTGCAGCCTCAGAGCCTCCCACCGAGCAGGTGGCCAACCTCATCTTGGATGAGGTCACCGGCGAGAAGGTATGCGCCTTGGACGATACCCCATTGTCTGACCAAGTCTTGCACATTAGAGACCGCTGACACAGCTCGCTCTCCTCTCCTCAGGTCTCCAAGACGGAGCTCAAGCGCCGGCAAAAGGCCCGTCAGAAGGCCGACGAGAAGGCCAAGAAGGCCGCAGCTGCTCCTCCCAAGCCCGCCGTCGCGAAGAAGGCAGCCAAGCCTGACGAGCAGGAACTTAACCCCAACCAGTACTTTGAGATTCGAAGCCGTGAGGTCAATGGCATGCTCGAGAACCCCTCGGGTCCCAACCCGTACCCGCACAAGTTCCTGGTCGACTATGATGCTTCCCAGTTTGAACAGGACTTCAAGCACCTCAAGTCTGGCGACGTCGACAAGACCAGGGAGATCAGGATTGCCGGCCGCATCTTCACCAAGCGTAGCTCCGGAAACAAGCTGATCTTTTACGACATCAAGACTGGTTCCGACACGACGACGACCGGTTCCAAGATGCAGATCATGTGCCAGGCTCAGTACGTCAAGGAGGGTGGCCCGACATT
Organism: Pyricularia grisea; assembly: GCF_004355905.1. NCBI lineage: Eukaryota > Fungi > Ascomycota > Sordariomycetes > Magnaporthales > Pyriculariaceae > Pyricularia > Pyricularia grisea. The sequence continues at coordinate 4,464,700 of NW_022156716.1, read as the reverse complement.
TGAGCAGCAGCATGAGCACCTTGGAAGGGGAGATGTCATTGGTATTGTCGGATACCCCGGCAGAACCGCACCCAAGGCCAAAATCGAGAGGGGCGAGGAGGGCGAGCTGTCCCTGTTCGCGACTGAGGTTGTTCAGCTGTCACCCTCGTTGCACCTGCTTCCTGGCGAGCGTGCCGGCTTCACGGACGGCGAGAAGAGGTTCCGCATGCGCTACCTCGACTTCATGTTCAACGACAAGTCTCGCGAGGTTCTGTGGCAGCGTAGCAGAATTGTCAAGTACATTCGCGATTTCTTCCACGAGAGGCGGTTCATCGAGGTGGAGACTCCCATGATGACTTCCATCGCAGGTGGCGCAACAGCGCTTCCCTTCGTCACGCACCACAACGAGTATGACCTCGACATGTTTATGCGTATCGCACCGGAGCTGTATCTCAAGATGCTTGTGGTCGGTGGTTACAACAGGGTCTTTGAGATTGGCAAGAACTTCCGTAATGAGGGCTGCGATTTGACCCACAACCCTGAGTTTACCACTATCGAGGCGTATGCGGCTTACTACGACATGTACGATGTGATGGACTACACCGAGGAGCTGGTATCCGGACTGGTCAAGCACCTGACTGGCGGCTACGAGACCAAGTTTACCACGCAGTCGGGTGAGACGTACGAGGTTAACTGGGCAAGGCCATGGAAGCGCGTTAAGATCATGCCCGAGCTCGAGAGGCTCACGGGCAAGAAGTTCCCTCCTTACAGCGAGCTGCATACCGATGAGACAAACCAATTCCTCCGCGACCTGCTCAAGGAGAAGAACATTGAGTGCACGCCGCCATTGACCAACGCTCGCATGCTCGACAAGCTCATTGGCGAGTACCTGGAGGAGACTTGCATCAACCCGACCTTCCTGATGGAGCACCCGCAATTGATGTCCCCACTGGCCAAGTACCACCGCACAGAGAAGGGTATCTCTGAGCGTTTCGAGGGTTTCGTCTGCAAGAAGGAGATTTGCAACGCGTACACTGAGGTACGTCTTGTCCAGAAATCAAGATAATGCATCACTGAGAATGGTGATGAGAGGCTTGCAAAAACAATTACTAACTGGCTTGTTTTGATTTGCAGTTGAACAATCCGTTTGACCAGAGGTTGCGCTTTGAAGAGGTAAGCTAGCAGTCGCTCACACGTGCAGTCCATACGATATGCTGACAACCCCATAGCAAGCACGTCAAAAGGCTCAAGGTGACGACGAGGCCCAGATGATCGACGAGAACTTCCTGAGGTCACTGGAGTACGGTCTGCCTCCGACTGCCGGATGGGGTCTGGGTATCGACCGGCTGTGTATGTTCTTGACCAACAACGCTACGATCAGGGAGGTTTTGGCGTTCCCATTCATGAGAGACGAGAAGAGTGGCCCACCAGTGGCCTCCGAGGTGGCCAATGTTGAGCCGGTGCCGGTCGAGGGTATTGGTACGTATACTTCACGAAGGCCTTCTTGAGTACTGTGATTGAGACTAACTAAGCCCTAAAATAGCTCACAAGTAAATGGAAAGTAACAAAAAATAGAATAAAAGAGAAAAAAAAAACAAAGAGACTGGACAAAATGTGATTAGACGATCGTAATGTCTGGCTGGCATATAGGGTATATTGACAGGAACCGATACAAAATTTCGGACCGATTGTTCTCGTCCATGAGGGTTGGTTTGCTCACAACTACCTCATCGCCTGATATTGTACGAGGACAATTCTAGTCTAATCAGAAGCCTGCATTGAGTGTTTGTACCACAGTGTGTCGTCGAGCCCTAAGTGACGCCATAAACAGGCCGGATGCGGAACCATCCGATCGCCACCACGCCCAACTGTCAGATCGCCTGCATGTCGCATGCTGCATACTGCATGCATCATATTTAGCTAGTGAGGCAGGTCTAAGAGAGTGGTAACGTCAAGGCAGTTTTGGTACTTTTTCGTCTGATCTGATGCCGTCAGATACCGAAAGCGAACCAAGCTACTTACTGTGCGGTATTTGGTCCGATGAAGAAGGGGAAAAAATCAGTTTTGCTTTACGAGACTTTTTTTTTTTTTCTTGGTAGCGGGATCAAAAGTCAGTATGACATCTGGGTGGCACGCAAGCACGGTACCAACCGTCCAGGTGGTCACAGCCACGGCGTCTTGGACATCCGATCTTGACATCTGATTCCCCTGAAGATCATCACCAGTCACATAGGTAGGTACAGTACAGTAGTTCGGTTATTCTTGTACGGGTGGTACTCATCTCTTTTTTTTCTTCTCTCTTTTCCTACGTAGTACTGTGGTAGTGAACCTGTCTTGGCTGAAATATGTTCCATGCACCGCCCCCTTTGATTTATCACAGGTGACTAGTATGAAGTATAAGAAAATGACCAGCAAAGGGACGAGCAACACAAAATGACATACATGTTTATCGTAGTCTATTAACTGCCGTGTATCTGATATTACTATCAAGCCAGAACTGTTCGGCGTTTTTTATTGCCTTCTTTCGCTTTTGGTTTCTTAGCTCTCTTCTGCAATCGCACAAGATGAATACGTGACGACGATTTCCTCTCTGATTTTCAATCCGGAACTTTTTTGTTCCTTTTTTTTTTTCTCTTCTTATTCGTTACTGTCACCAGAGGCCAAGACTTATACGTCTCGGACCAAGCACACTCCACGACTGGGTCGAGTCAAGCCTTGTGGTGTTTCCTCGTTTCACAGGGGATGAATGAGGCAAGTGGCTCTTGTTACCAAGTTTGGCTTTTTTTTTCTCTTTTTCTTCTTCTCTCTTCTATTTGTACCACAGCTGCATCAGCAGCCACCCTTCAATCTATGCTGGACTTTTTTAATAGAAGCATTGGACTTTGACTACGACGTACAAATGTTGATACCAGCTGATACCCCCAAGGCAGAATCACGCATGGAAGCGCTCAAAAACGGGACGAAAAAAAAAAAAAATAGTCAAAGGTTTAAAAATACCAGTCCGAAGAGCAGGATAAGAAAAAAAAAAAAAAGAAAAAGTCAATGACGGAAAAGGATGAAGAGGGATAACAATAATACAAAATTCCGGCCGAGTTTTAGTCTCACCAGGGTTGTCAAAGATTCTTCTGGCCCGTTTCGGCGTCGGAAGCTTCCGCCTCGATCCAGGGCTGATACTAGGTTCGTTTCATCGCCGGACCAACAAAGGTTCTAATCACAAATCATTGGCAAATGTAAAATTTACAATCAAATGCCACGCCACTGTGAGGGCCGTATTAGGCAAGTCTTAAAATGTTTGGAGGGCAGAAAAAAAAAACCCCCATATGAAGACATCCCAGATTATCTACCTAGTCAACTACCGCTCTGTTTTGGATCCCTGTTGTTTGTCCAGTCACTTTTAGACACATGTATCTCTTGGATGACAGGCATATTTTGATGCTTCTATATAGATATGCTGATGGTCGCTCCAGTGCATAAAAATATTACACAAGAAAGAAGAAAAAAAAAACCAAAACAATTCTAGTCTAAATACCCATATTGACCGGCCCAAATACAGGTTATCACAGATAAATCCCCAAAATAAAAACAAACAAAACATGGCTCGAGTTGTCCACCCAAACTTGATGATCCCACCCCTGGTTTTTTCCCAACTAACCTCATGCTTTTCATCCATACGTGACAAGGCACAAATACAAATGGATTCATTCAACAAACCAACCCAGCAAAAAATAGTTGAAACAAAGATTCCAGGCTCCCAGGTTCGGTGGGTATATATAACGACTGTAAGATTCTGGGGTATCTCGTCTGGAAAAAAAAAACAACAAGTGAAATAAAAGAAAAACTTCCAAGATGCCCCGCGGCAAACTGATATACAGAGTGAAGAAAATTGAAGGGGAAGCCAAGCAGTTTTCTTTTCAAGGTAGAAATGAAGAATTAAAAGAATGTAAGTTCCTCGCTAGCCATTCCCGCGAATCGGCCCTTTGTCCGAAGCGGCTATACTCCTTGCATCAATGTTCCCGTGCTATCGTATCGTGGCTACTACGGGCGACTGGCGAGAGATTGATCTATGAAATCGTAACGAACGTGTCTCGGGCTCGGCGAGATTCTAAAGTGATGTTATATCCGGTGGTGAGCCGTTCTGTCTATCGTACAAGTTTTGCTTGGCCATACAGTTATATGATCAGACAAAAATACAAGCGTTGAGGGCTTCAGGAGCTTCAAGGCCGACTCGATGGTGTTGAGATTGCTCGTCGGTTAGAGTCGGATGTTCGGTGCGCATTTAAGATTGAATTGCTTAAGCAAAGGCGCCGACGATCGACATGCCAGCAGCTGAATATTCGCATATAGGGTCAGAAACGACTTTGTCACCAAATTTCAAAGGCTTGCTGCCATGCTGGAAATTCTTACCTCCAAGTAGAACCCAGCTGAAGGCCTGGATCCTCAAGCTCTTGGTCAGGGTTTTCTGGGCCTCTTCTGACAGGAAGTCCTCTGCAAGCAAATCGACGAGGGCAGCGTAAATGAGCAGACCGGATGAGCTATACAAGGTAAAATGTGTTTCCATGTCAGTCTCAATGCTTCTCTTGCATGGTGATCTTGTCGCCGGGGTCCAGGGTATACTTACATGGCGTTGAAGACACCCACTGTGATCAGACCGATCGCGCTGTCAGGGTCGTACGAATCGCGGACAGCGAGACCAATGGCTTGGCCGATGGGAGCAGTGGTGCCGAAAGCAACAATCAGGAGCCAAGGTCGGATGCTGTTCTTTGGGTATGGGACGGCAGCGATACGGGAACCAAGACCGAGACCCTCGAACATCTGGTGGAACAGGATGGCGATGACCAGAATAATGAAGCCGTCGATGGTCAGGGAGATGGTGATACCGACGAAGACCGAGTGGAACAGGATACCGCCCTCCAGCATAGTGATGTTGAGCGACATCTTGCGGTAGACAGCGGGGTCGACTTGCTGGCCCTCCTCATCAATGAAAGGAGAATCCTTAGCCGCAACCGCGTTGTTGGCACCCTTCTCTCCCATAGGAGCGGGAAGAGTGTTCTGGCCCTGCGTGCGGTCGCTTGCTCGGATCATGTTCATCATCTCCAACCTTTGGCGAACGTACTGCTCGTAAAAGACGACAAACCATGCAGGCATCTCCGAGTCGCCCATATAAGGCGGCTCGTTAGGGTTCTGACGGCGGCCACCGGGGTCGGCGAAAGGGTTGATCTTTGCCTCCTGCTCATACATCTGCTGTGCCATCCTCTTCTCGAATTCAATGTCGTCTGCCTCGAAGCCAGATGCGTTGTATCGGGGAGGTCGCGGGGGAGGTGCTGCGGCGACCATGGGGCCATGGGCGTGAGCGTGGGCGTGAGGGTCGTGTTCCTCGAAACCCATCACACCACCGTGCGAATGGCCTCCCAATTTCGAGTTGATCCACATCTCAACAACAAACAGGGCAAACATGGATCCCATCATGATAACACCAGGCATCGGCGGGTAGTTCTCCGTGAACAAGTCGGGAAGGCATGGGTTGTTCAAGCTCTGGAAAGCAGTGGGGAGGAGCTAAAAGTTGCCGTTAGTTGCGTGTAACTTTTGAGAGTAGACCAACTTGCTGACGGGCCAAGAGACGTACATGGACGAATGCTGTTGCGATGAGAACGCCAGTTCCAAAGTGTTTGCAGGCGAAGAAGACCTTGGCTGGGATCTTCATCCACTTGACCTTCTTGGCGACGACGGGAAAACCACATCCTTAATCACAAATTTCTTGTCAGCTTGGCGAACTAGAGACGAATGCAAAGTGGTTCGTCCTTTGTATTCTCGCGAAGCCCAGTGCCTGCACAACCGCATGCTACTTACCAAAGATTGAAGCGGCCATAACCAAGACTTTTTTTGTTATAGTTAGTAAGACTAAGATATAGGGAAACAGAAGAGTTTAACAGAAGACGGTAACTCACAAAGGGCAGCTACGTGCAGTGGCAAGTCATACTCGCCCTTCTCCTTGTTTCCGCCGCATTGCGGCTTGGGCTCCTTCATGCCGTCCATTTTCGATCCAAAAAGCACAGCCGCTCAAGAGCGGAAGGCAACGAGGAAAAGAATAAAAGGAACAGAAAGGAATGAGACTGTCCGGCAGTCTCGAATGTCGAAAGGAAAAAGAGACGCCACGGACGTCGGAAGAAACGAAGGTTGAAAAAAGGAGAAAGGGGTAAAAGGATAGGAAGAAGAGAAATATACAAAAAAAAGGAAGAAGTGAAGAACAAATAAAGATAAATAGGAATCAAGAAAGTGAAAAAAAGGAAACACAAAAACAAGTGCAATAAATCATGGGTGCCCAAGCATTGATCATCCCAGTGATAAAGGTTTATTATTGTAGTGCCAAGGCTGCCGGGGAGGTTCTTCACTTTCAATAGGGCCCTGTCGTTATGAGACTAGGTAGATATCATCACCAGCCAGGAGGGTAAGATTATCCGCGATCGGAAATACAGGTCTGGGAAACGCAGCCAGACGCCTTCGAGCCGGCCGGAAGCACCAAGGGGATATGGAACTGAGGTTCAATGGATCGCTGTTGCGGCGATCAAGAAGAAAGCCCAGCGAAGACGAGTCGAGGCCTGCTGCAACTGCTTGGAGAAGGATACAGGGAACGATGGGTCAAGGGTGCGGCCCGGAGAATAAACTGCAGCAATAGTAAAATGTGGGGAGAAAGAGGTGAGATAAATTCAATAAAATAAAAGGGGAATAAAAAAAAAGATCCAAACAAAAAAGGAAATAATAACAACAATCAAACCACAGGCGCCTGATGAAAGGGCAAACTGGAGACAGGCAGAGAATGGTGTCACAAAGACGAGAAGAGACAAGCTGGCAGGTGGACAGGCGGGACGGTGGAGAATTAGGTAGCTACCTTACCTACCTTAGGTACCTAGCTGAGGTGAACACATTGTTTGACGGATCCACGGGATACATCCACAGTCCATCAATGCCTCACAATTGTGAGACTGCGCTGCAAGAACGAACCGGCCGATCTCTGATAATCCCAGTTTGCAGATGTCTTGGCGGGGAAGTCCAGCATCAAGGACCAGGACCCTGGCGGCTTAAAGGGGACATGGGAAACAGAAAGTTTTTTTTTTGGCTGAAAATCGACCAGAATTAGACTAGTCTCGTGTGTACGACAGGTACAGTAAATATTGCATGCCCCATGAGGTAATCGGCAAAACCCCAAGTGGCGCAAGCAAGCTTTCGGGCTGTGGTGAGTGAGTGAGCTGCATGACTACTTACGTTTCTGTATGTAGATGGCTTGGTTCTTGTTATCCAATGTCTTCTCTTTTTTTTTTTCAAATAAAAAAAGTGAAGGGATTGAAGGCAAGGCAAGTCTAGTCGACCCAACCCTGGAACCTTGGCGCTTCACCGGTACCATTACAGTTGTCGATTGAGGGACAGTAAGGAGGTATGAAGTACAAGCCACCTCGGACTCAGGTGGCCGTGCGCCAGTTTTGTTTCGTCGTCTCGCCTCTTGCTTTCTGCTTCTATCTGCTTTGCTGCAACTAAAACTCACCTTGGTTACTCCTTAATTGGGTGCTTTACCTATCTTGAGCTTGCCTCGGCGATTTTTCTCTTCTTTCACTGGGAGTCCCCGGTCGGGAACGGAACCGGCAAGGAGAAATAAAGAAAACACAAAGGAATACCCTGTTCCGGGTATCAGCCCGGTTATGGCGTCTCCAGTTAGAAACAATGACAGGTCTTAATCGAATCAAGATGCGTGGTACTCCGTAGTTGATGTAAAATCGAATCGTAGGCCCCGTTAAAACGCCACCAGGGTGTACGGATATACTGTACAGTTAGCGGGTAAGAACACAAATGCAAATGCCGACAAGGTCATGAGTGCGCCTTGTCTGACGATTGCCCATTCATCGAGCCCATGTTTGAAATTCTGCGGGGCTGATCCACTTGATGAAACAGGCCGTTCCCTCGTAGGCCAGGCGAGGCGCCGGCACTAGCTAATCCATACCGTACTAAGGAAAGTAAGCTTCTTTTTTTCTTTTCTTTCCGCAACTACCTGACGTACCAGGTATAAGTCAACCTCCTGATGTGCATGCACTATGGATACCCAGGCACACTTTATTTGAATACGCCAACCTGGAAAACTACGGTGAGCCTAGGTAGGTATCCGTATGTACTGCTGCTATACTGGCAAAGCAGCCCACCTGCCATAAAAAGACCCTCAGCGGCTGTAACATCCTGCCAAGGATTCTCCAAAAACAGCGGAGGGTCAACTCAATTTTGACTGCCGGTAGCCGGTTCAAAACATTTATCTGTGTGATGGAATATCAAGTCTCATTTCTCCCGACTTGATTTGCATCTTGCTTCCTGATTTGCAATTGCTACTTGATAATAACTACCTACCTAGGTAAGCGTTGTAATTACCGCATAGCCTGGTAGCAAGCTATAGCATTGGCACAATTATGACAAATTTCTTTAATGTCCCTCACACATTTGGTAGCACAGCAAGGTTGTCGAGTTAAGCGTTTGTTTCCATGGGAGCTCGGACAGACAAGCTCTCTTGTCATTGCTCATAGTGTGCCACACAGACTAGCGTCGAACGGCGGGCCTGTGTCCGAGACAAGCTCAATGAATCTGGAGTGCAGCACATTCCAAGATGCGGGGAGTGGGCACCGTGATACAAAAGAGATTATGAGTGGGCTTCGATAAATTGATGATGAGGAGAAAGGAGCCTTCCTTGGGAGCTTGCTGCGAGGCACAGAATTGAGGAACTGAATCCTCCACAAAAACAGCTTGCCCTATCGTCGTTTCTTGACCGAATTGGGAAGGGATATTCGAGCGTTCGTTATGGCCATTGCTAGGCCATCAAACATACAAACCTCACTTGGCGTTGTCGCAACCAAAACTTGCGCCTGTCTGTCCTGCTGCTTCCCGTACGGGTATCGCCAATTCCGAAACCGCTCAGGCCTGTGTTGCCCAATAGGAATATTAAGCAGTATGTAAGCTCATGGGATAGCTGCCCCACTACAAAACATCCATGGCAGGGATGGCTTGTTCTCAGGCAAGTGCTACCGACAGCTTGTTCTTCACCTTAACTACCCCATACAGTAGTACTCTATACTCTAGTACACCTCTGACAAGGTCTGTCTCTTAACTCCCTGTCGCAGCCAAGGCTGAGCGGCTGGATAAATACTCCTGTCCCACCATCCATCTCGAAACCGTGATAAACAATTCCAGAAGTGCTGATTAACTTACCTGAAGCGAACTTCTAGAAAAAGATCCAGTCCAACCCCCACTATCTGGCGATTATCACGGATCAAGTTTGCAACATGCCGAAAAAAGCTTCTCGACCCCAAGATTTGAGACTTCTAGTCGGGTTGTGGGCATTGCTTGGTATTGGTGATATTTGAGAATTTTAAATCCAGACTGCCTTGGCAGTACAACCAGCCCATGGGGTGACATGAATAAATGCACTGGACCGCACCCCTCTAACCAGACCATGGTAACACCAATACATATTGTTTTCACCACCAATATGTGCTCTGGCCTCTTTTTTTTTCTTTTTTTTTTTCTTTTTATCTCTCTCTAGATGACAATTTCGGTTATGGTTGGGATGCACTTTTCTCTCAAAAGTCCTATGCGGTACTCTTCCAGTCAAACAGCCGCTGATCCCAGTTTCAATCGTCACCACGCTCAATCTCAAAGGAGCGGTCACGCAAGAGGAAAATGAGTGGTTTTCATGTTTTGATGTCTACGGAGTAGAGAACGAATGCAATGAACCAGGGCTGCACGTGCATGTTACCCCCACATTGCCAGCTCATAAACTGTGCTGCAATTTACTGGGAAGGTCCTTCTTCTCACAACACCAGGTGACTTGAAAATGGGGAATAATACCTCATGTTGCTATCATGTCTCTGAAAATATTGCTGAAAAACCTAAAGATAGACATAAAGACTCTTGCGCTTGCTTTTACTTCAAGTGCTTGTAAAATTAGTATCTTGGCTGTTTGGCCAAGAATCAAGGGTTTCTTCTCTCAATAGCTTCGTAGGAAAATTACCTACTCCGTCTTGTGATCAGACCTTAGAGTTTGTTTCTACGAAGCATTGACATGACATTACGGAGTAATCAATGTGGAGTGTTGGTATTGAATCTCCACCCACAGTAAATAAGGTAAAGTAGGTGGTAGCAAGGTCGGTACTGTGGGTAAGTGACAGGCGGCCCAGGTTAAGTACCTGAACACTTTACAGCAATAATTCTGCACTTATAGGTTCGGTTCCTCCTTCCATTTACTGCTATCTTCTCATCCACTTTAAACCTCGCTGTTTGATCCTCTTGGTGCTTTGCATGGTAACAAACAAAAGATGAACTGAAATTGCCTTGAAAAAGCCCTACGGTACCAAAACCTCATTCCAAGTGTGCTGAGTTCTGGCCACGATAAAATATTATATTCTTCACTTAATATGGTACGGTACATACCTCTTTAAAGCTCCACCAAATCAATGTTCTGAGTAGGTAATCGAGTATTAGTGTCGATTACTGTCGCATTCTCCCCCAAACACAATGTAGCGCTGCCAAGTAACCGTTATTTGGGGAGCCAACCATTTGCTGTCTACCCCGATTTCACTCCCACCCTTGCCGCCTCTGATCGGCTCGGCTTTAACGAAAAGGGAATCGCATTTCCACAACAGATCTCCCCTGCGTTTGAAGAAAGCGTGGTTTGAAGGCCCCCAACCAGGAGTCAGCAAGCCCCAGTTGTTCGCCTGCAAGGAGGCATTCTGGTTTCTTTTTAGAGGTCTAGGCACTTCCCGATAGAGGGGGGAAGAGATAATGGCAGCGGATTTTTAGCCTGCGTGACTGTAATTGATGATCGGAATGGATGCCGTAGGGAGAAATTTTTCGTGGGCCGCTCAGATTGGAGGCCTGTCAGTTCTAGTTCAAAGGGAAGTAGAGTCCCCATCCTTTCGACTTCCACATCTGATCGACTTGCCTACCTACCTCCCTTAACTTAACCTTTCTTCACCTATCATCCTACCTACACATTTCCAATTCTCTTCGCTTCTACAACTACCTAAATTTGGTCAGTTGATTTGATCAACAAATACTCGTCGACCGAGATACAGGCCCTTTTCTATCGATTACACATTTCCCCCTTGCCGATACATGAACGAGACGCCATCAGGTTGGATTAGATCGAATCAGATCCCTTCAGCCAAGCCTGGTTATTGCCCATACTGTACAAAGTGAGCCAAAATAAAAAAACACTGCCTCAGCCAAGATGTCGGATCAGGAATCGGGAAAACCTTCCAGCCCAGCGCCGGGTAAGTTTTATTCTCATTTTATTGGATTATTTTTCTTTGTTTATTTCTCATGTGTATTCTTTTCTCAAACGGCGTTCGGTTATCGTACGGTTGACTATGCTGTTTTGTTTTGCGTGCATATAGCTGCAACAGCTGCTATACTTGCGAACAATCACTTTATTCGAATCGTTCAAGCTTGGGTGCGTTTCGCCCTGGCGGTCCCAGCTGTCATCCGTTCTTTCCTTGTGGTTGCTGTGTCAGAGATGGCGACTTTGTAGCTGGCCGTCTGGACTTGCACAAGCCCATCGGTCTTCCAAGTCAGACCGGGTTACTGCTAGTCTGGCCTCCCTGTGTCGTTCACTTACCTCATCGCTGGAAGGTGGTATGGGCCCAGTGCCGCGACCTTCTTCATAATAGTCCTACATGCTAGGGTGAATTTATCGTGATAAATAACAGGCGGAACGCAAACATGAACAATCGAGTTGCCGTTAGCATCAGCACAGCCACCCACTGTCAAAGAATCATCTTGCTAATCAAGTTCCATCATATTATGCATAGTCTCCGTTCCTGCGAATGGAGCTGGCGCAACCGTGGGTCCGTCGGCCCAGCCCGCCACTAGCACAGAGCCGTCAGCGGTCAGGGAGAAGAAGGAGCTAGCCACGGCCGACACATCATCAGTGGAAGCCTCGGAAATCCAAAACATCACGCGCGCCGAGACGTCGGGCATCTCTTCCGACCCTCTGAACTTTGGTCAACACCGTCGTGCAAACGTCTCGAAAAAGCAGATGAAGATCGACCACCCCAAGGGCAACAAGAAGAAGCTCAAAAAGTTCTACACCAGACAGAACCAGCTCATCGACCAGTTCCTTGGAGTTGACGATGAAGAGCAGAACGCAATCGAAGAAGATGCCCGAGTGGCTCCCAAGATCAAGTTCGCTGTCAATGCCTCGTTCGTAGTGAACTTTTGTCTGTTTATCATCCAGCTTTATGCTGCTATCTCCACTGGATCATTGGCTGTAAGTCACCAAGTTGCTTTCTTTATGCGTTGGGTGGACATAGTCACTAATTAACTGTAATTCATATACTCGCAGCTCTTTGCGACGGCAGCTGATGCATTTGTAAGTTACGTTTCCGTCTCAAAAGACAGATAGAAACTCGGGGGAAACAACCTTACTAATTTTGGATACCAGATGGACCTTGTGTCTTCATTTGTTATGCTTATAACCTCGAGGATGGCTGCAAGGCCGAGCATTTACAAGTACCCTGTGGTAAGTTACATCACCTAGGTATCTTAGTCAGGCCCCTGATTCTGACTTTGATGATATGGGATGGGCAACATCTGAACTTCATCCCGACTGTCCCCGTTGCTGACACGGCACAATACAGGGTCGCACACGCATTGAGACGATTGGAGTTATCCTGTTTTGCGCACTGATGACAACAGTCGCAATCCAGCTTTTGGTAGGTGAAGCAGGCTATAGTCTTATGTCTGATCCCTTCAAGATCACAGGCACAAGAAAATAGAAAAGTTGAGCTGACATGCATCGCAATCAAGGTCGAGTCGGGTCGCACCCTAGCTTCAGGCGGACAAGAGAGCGGAGAGCTTCACATAATTCCTATCATCTTCGTCGCCGTCGCTATCTGTGCCAAGGGTAGCTTGATGGTCTTCTGTATGTTATACAGAAAGTATCCCTCTGTCCACGTCTTCTACGTAAGTTTCCAAAAACCCTGGTTTCATGTTACCACCTCCCTACTCGATTCGCCGGGGTTTAGACAGTGATAGTCTTGTGCCGGTGCTGATCATTATGCATCTTTTGGCAGATTGATCACCGCAATGACATTGCAGTGAACTCGTTTGGTCTGATAATGGCAGTCGCTGGAGAAAGATTTGTCTGGTACCTTGACCCTATCGGTGCCATCCTCATCGCTCTCATCATCCTCTTTTCGTGGGTGACCAACGCCTTTGAGCAGGTGTGGCTCCTGGTTGGCAAGTCGGCGCCTCGCGAGTTTATCTCCAAGCTTATTTACATGGCTATGACGCACGACGAGCAAATCCTCAAGGTCGACACGTGCCGCGCGTACCATGCCGGCCAACGGTACTATGTCGAGGTTGATGTTGTCATGGATGATGAGACTCCGCTGAGGATATCGCACGATGTGGCCCAGTCACTTCAGCGCAAAATGGAAGGACTAGGCGATGTAGAGCGTGCATTTGTACACGTCGACTACGAGCATGAGCACGACGTTCATGAGGAGCACAAGCCCCTTTATTTGAGGGAGACCAAGACAAAGAGGACATGGAGGGAAATATTCACTGGCGCCAAGAAGACGATCCAGGGAGAGAACCCCGACAGCCAGGTCGCCTAAGCTGTAGGATATAGGGATGATGACTCTGTCCCAACGTGCATTTGAGCACATGGGTATTGCTAGTAAAATATGGATGGAAAAATATAACGGGGATCGTTTGATTTGGTTTACATGTTTGGTTGGCACTAGTTGGGCCCGGGTACAAAAATAGGGTCTTCTTGGCTTGTGTAATATTTCGGTTCTACCTGTATATACTCGGGGAAGGAACTTACAAGCGATCAATCGCGTTTTTGTTGTTATTGATATACGTTCCCTTTCTCTTCTTTTCTTGATAGTTGAAGAATTGTTCAAGATACACACCCGAGTTTTCCGGTCCTGTAAGTATTACTTGTTGCACCCCCTTACCTGCAGTTCAATATGTGCACTCTGATTGGGCAATGGGTGCCCATCAAATCCCTAGCCCCAGTGGATGCGCACGTAATACGGGTTCGTAAAGAGCTCGCAAAGGCCTGTTTCTCTTGCCCTTTACAACCCAATTCTGCGCGGTCAATTAGGAAGTGAAAAAAATATGCAGCCTATCTTGTTATTCCATTTTCTATAGTAACTGCCCAGGTAAGTAAGGTATTAATAACTATCGCCTATTGAGCATTGGTTCTCTCTTTTGTAGGTAAATACACAACTTTACTCGAGCCTTGGTTGGTTCGATGAATGGGAATTTGTTTTGTCACAGCCCCACTTTAAAAGTCTAGATCGATCGAGAGCCCGTATCGTCTGTCACTCCGAATCTTTTTGGCGATTGAGAGCTTCGGTCTGCTTGTTATTCGTACCGTATTCATGTAACCCACCGCATACATTTGACAGACCATGCGATTGTAGGAAATACACAAGCAGTCATGTCCTTCTCCAGGATTGGAATTCCTCGAACGCTGGGGAGGCTATCCTCCCCAGCCTTTGTGTGCCGTCAATGCCTCCACACGCAACCGCTAAAGGCAACGGCTTCTTCGCAAGTCGCTCGGCAGGTCGTACGATCCCATGCACTCTCGCGCAACCTAATCTCGACATCGACATCGACAAATACGGCAACGCACGCGAGGACACGATGGCTGGTCGGAGGAAGCAGGACCTTCTTCAGGTCAGCGACCAAGTCATCGTCCGGGTCTACGGTCACCGCCGAGGCTGCTACGGCTGAAGCCTCTTCGGGAGCGAGAGCAGGGACACGGTCCAGCTCATTCCCCGAGACCAACTCAAAGGCTGTAGGGTACTGGCTCATAGGCAGTGCTGTCAGCGTCTTTGGCATTGTCATCTTTGGTGGCATGACGCGCCTGACAGAGTCTGGGTAAGTTAGCTCTGCCTTGCTCTTCTTTGCGTGCTTTTGCGCTATCAGCCCGGCCCACCGATCGTAATGTATAGGTGTTGTACCCTTCAACTGACACCAAACCTCTTTCAAACCAGACTGAGCATAACCGAATGGCGGCCCGTCACTGGGTCCCTACCTCCTCGCAACGCCGAAGACTGGGAATCAGAGTTCTCCAAGTACCGCGCCTCGCCCGAGTTCGCCTTGCTCAACCCGCACATGACACTCGATGAGTTCAAGAAGATCTACTACATGGAGTGGACGCACCGTCTCTGGGGCCGCTTCATCGGTCTCACCTTTGTGCTGCCGACAGTATACTTCATCGCCCGGAAGCAGGTCACCCGCAAGATGGCCTTTAATCTGGTCGGCATCAGCGCTCTGATCGGTTTCCAGGGATTCATCGGTTGGTGGATGGTCAAGTCGGGTCTGAAAGATGACCTGTTTGCCCCTGGTTCCCACCCCCGCGTCTCACAGTACCGCTTGACTGCACACCTCGGGACCGCTTTCCTCTGCTACTCGGCTATGCTGCTCTCAGGGCTCTCTGTCCTTCGCACGCGCCGCCTTGTTGCAGACCCGGCATC
Organism: Pyricularia grisea; assembly: GCF_004355905.1. NCBI lineage: Eukaryota > Fungi > Ascomycota > Sordariomycetes > Magnaporthales > Pyriculariaceae > Pyricularia > Pyricularia grisea. The sequence goes on along the minus strand of NW_022156716.1, from coordinate 4,449,200 downwards.
GGCCACTAAGCTCTTTTCCCAACTACAGAACGCTGCTATTACCCCCTTCCGCCGCTACGTCTTGGCGATGACCGCGCTGGTCTTCACCACTGCAATGTCGGGCGCTTTGGTTGCTGGGCTTGATGCGGGTCTTATTTATAACGAGTTCCCCAAGATGGGCGTCGGCCTAACCCCGCCGATGGCTGAGTTGTTTGACAAGTTCTACTCGAGGAAGGAGGACGGATCGGATCTCTGGTGGCGCAACATGCTTGAGAACCCGAGCTTGGTGCAGCTGGACCACCGCGCTCTCGCCATGACCACATTCTGCGCCGTCGTCGCCATGTTTGTCTGGTCGCGCCGCCTCGGTGCCGTGCTGCCCATTTCGGCCAGGAAGGGGAGCATGGGAGTGCTGCATCTGGCCCTCTTGCAGGTGGCCCTCGGCATCAGCACGCTCATCTACATGGTCCCTACCCACCTTGCTGCCACCCACCAGGCCGGCGCGCTGGCCCTGCTTACAGGGTCGCTGGTGCTGGCGCACCGACTGCACGTGTCCAAGTCGACTGTCTCGCTCATCCAGCGGCAGCTGCTCAAGTCAGCGGGCTCTGGTGGCGCGGCGCGACTGCCACCTAGGCGGATCTAGACGCAATCTCAACAATGAAGTCCGCCTGGTTTTAACCGGGCATTATCAACCGGGGATACTTCACCAAAAAAAAAAAAAAAAAAAAAAAAAAAAAAACGTCGGCCCACTCCTTTCAGTGTATTATTATTAGATTCCTTGCTTCCTTCGAGAAGCCTTGCCGACATACAAAAAGGAAGTGTAAACTTGAAAAAAGACTCGATCAGCAATGGAGGTGTGTAAGATCTACATTGTGACTATTTATACATAAATATACCCAATAGATTAACTGGGCAGAGTGATTGCTGTCTTTCTTTTCATCTTTTGTGGTTCTATTGTTGTACTTACGATATTTCTTTGAACTACGATCGAGTGTTCCTTTAAAATAATGAGCATAAAGACTGCAGTCCAGAAAGGGAGAACCGGCAAACCTGCCTGGACAATAAAAAAGCGACCGCGGCATTGAGCTCAGTCAGCCACAGTGACGGATATCCCTTCAGGGCCTCCAAACTTCGCCTGTTTTTCACCTGACCATCGCAACATAACGGCAACGAAGCAGATTCGGACAACGGGCATTGTTTGCAGCGAAATTCCTGCGAAAAACCCAAGAGGAATGTGTGGCGGCGAGTCCGTTTCCCCAAAGCGGCGGAATGTTGGACCTCGTTGCCCTGTGTGAAGGGAGAGCAGCGCCTCACCCCCAACATCATTCCAAGCAACGGCTACAATGAGACGCGAGACAAGCATAAGGTGGGAGCAACTTCCCACACTCAAGGCAAAGACTCACCAGGCCAATCTGTTTGTTTCCACAAGGTCTCTGACTTCACCAATTGCTACGGATCCAAAATTAACAAGAGTAACAACAGCGCAAAACAAAGACAGCCTGGACTGGCAGCGGCAGCAATGGCATCACCTCCAGCAGGCTCGGAAGAGTTCCGCATTATCAAGTATTACGATCTCAACCATGATCCGACAAAGACCCTCGTGGAGGTTGAGCGGACCAGCGACGGTGAAATCCTCCTCGGGCGCCGCATAGACAAGAAGACCACGTCGTCAAATTTTGTTGAGATGTTTAACAACACCCCCGCGAAAGACTTGATCAAACAACTTTTAAACCACGAGAACCTCGTATCGATCGCGGGGGAGGTCGCTGGCGCCAGAATCGTCGGGCCCAACGGGAGTAAGGGGGTCGAATCGTGCAAATATCTCGTCTTTGACCACTGCGACGCGGGTACGCTCGACACCATGCTCCGGAATCCGCCGGTGCCGCTGACCAGCACGGGGTTCATCCCGCCTTCCCTTTGCTGGCACCTGCTTGTCAGCCTGCTCCGGGCGCTGGCGTGGCTGCATGACGGCTACCGCGAGGACGGGGTCGGCACCGCGGTCAATGCGCCGCGAGGCATGGACTACGACGGCTACGAGCAGGACAACTGGTTCGAGGATGCGGACTGGCTGGCAGTGCTACACGGTAAAATTACGCCTGAGAATGTCTTCTTGCAGAGGCCCAGGGGTTCCGAGACGTATGGTTTGGTCAAACTGGGCAACTTCTCTGATGCCCAAGTCGCGACCCATGTGCGCGGGGCGAATGGGGTCTTGGTGGCGTTTAAGCGCTTCAGGGGCGAAGCATCTTCATCTGAGCAGCTGGAAAAGCTTAGGGACGGCAAATTTGACGATTACCCGAATGTGAGTAGACAAAAACCCAGCTTCCAATCCTGGCTACGTACCTTGTCTGGGGGGGAGGGGGGCTTTAGGCTGTTCGCTGACATCAAACTGCCCATCGGTGCTCCGCCTGTTGGTTTGTAGTTCTATTCATACTACACTCGAGGTTCCGACCTCCGAGCTGTGGGTGGCATCCTGTACCATATGATGACGGGCAAGCAACTCCGGCCGCCCAACAAATGCCCACGGTGGGATTGTGGCTGCTACCACTGCGAACGGGACGCGCCCCCCTGCCAGCACGACTGCTTCGAGAATGTCGACCTGTCAAGCCATGACAAGTGCGTCGACCTGTTCAGCAACCTCACCGACTACCACGGGCCATACACTGAGAAGGATCTTTGCATACAGGTTGGCAGCCTGATGGCGATCGACCCCAAGACTAGCAGGCTCGATAGTACGGTCTCGCTGTACCAGGTAGTCAAGGCGGCGCACGAGGCCTGGCTGAACTATCACCCAGACGGTCAGCTGATTGTTACATTGGAGGATGACTTGTTGGCCAGGGAGAGGAGGGCATGGAAGAAGGCGGGCAGAATGATGGCGGCGGAGAAGAGAGGGCGGCGTCGTAATATTTGAGCATGTACTCTCTAGAGGCCGAGTTACTTGATTTGATATGGATACTGTGGGGATGAATTTCGTTTGTCTGTTGCTAATGGAACTTGAAAGAAGGATAGAATGACTGCTGCTTTCAAGGGTGAAAGAGTTAGTAATACTGTCTGCATGTGTGTGTCTTTCCTTGATCGTTGCCTTTTGCCCCCCACATTGTGGTGCGAGCAACGTCAATTAAAACAGGCTGTAGTTGGATCAAACCTGCTGCAGCCAACCCCCGCATTTTGGGGTCACCCAAGAGTGAGTGGAGTGTACTTAAGCAGTTTGGGACCCTTTTAATCAGTCCTGTCCTTGGCTCTCCTAACGTAATTGAGTTTATAACTGACTCCAATTAGACCACGACATCACCACAGGCCCGCTAACATTTGTTCTACCGCACCTGTATCACGAAAGCTTTTCTTTTTGTACACAACTCGTATTGACGTGTTACCTGATTACTCCGACCTGAATTCAGCCGCAAGATAGCCCGTTTTTATTGTCATTCTGTGGGAGCGTCACGTCTGGTACACGGTCGGGGCTCGAAAACGCGCAAAGCCACAAACAAAGGTGTCGACTGCTTTGTTTCCATTTCCCCCACCACAACAAAGTACCCCAACAAACTTCATCCCGTGTTCCCTCTGCCTGGCCCAAAACTTTCCCGAACGTACCGACGATCTATTGTTCTAGCCCACATAAGGAAATATCGACGAGCCTCGATAAAAAAAAAAAAAAAAAACGAAGCGCAATCCCGATGGCCGCGCAACCATACGCGCCAGGCGTGCCGCCGCTTCTCCTCACCAAACGCCTCTCGTCCTTCCTCCAATCCAATCTTTCCGCGCACGTCCATTCGGCACTCATCACGACAATCTCGGGTAAGCTGCTCTCGTACGCGTCTCGACAGCCCGTCAGCACTCTTCGCACCCAATGCACCGTAGCCGCCTCGATATGGGCCATACAAACCGCCGCCGCGGCGGAGCCGCGCGGAGGTCACCGACGCGCACAGAGAGGTCATGAGCGTGATGATTCGGAGGAGGAAGACGAGGAGGAGGAGGAGGGCAGTGAAGATGGCCAGTCGGCCAGGAAGGGAGAGAGTGCGCTCGTCGGGGCGCTACCGCCTTCGGCGTCCGCAGAGTCTGTCGCTTCGGCCCGTGCGGGACGGCCGAGGAGCATAACGGTGCAGCTGTCCGGTGCCGTGGTGGTCATAAGACCACTCAAGAGCCCGCTGCTCTTCATTTGCATTGGTCCTTCTTCAGGTGCCGTCGATTCCGGTGCGGCTGCCGCCTCGGACCTACCAGAGGAGCATGCGCCCGCCGCCGATGGCTCGGGCAGCCCGCCCCAGGTTACGGTGTCTGCGGCGATAGGCTCGCCCTCGGAGACGACTAGCGTTTTGAGCGCTGCCCCATCCACTGCCGCCACGGTCACCAGCGTGGGCGCCTCTGCTGCCGTCTTGACAAGGCGGCATGCCGAGGAGATGGCGAAGTGGCTGGATGACAAACTGGAGACACTCTGGGTTCCGGATGAAGGTGCTGATGCCCGATGAGACATTGGTAATCCATTCGCCGGTAATGTTTGATTTAACCGTCTGGTGTGCGATTGCCGCTGCTTGAGCTTTGGAAAGGGATCGACATACTGCTGTGGTTAAATACCGCCAGAAGGCTCTCTCGCGCTATTCACCAGGCCCTTCCGAATAGTAGGACCTTATTGGAAAGAAGTTGGCCACTAGCCGCTACTGTTGCAGGACAGCTTCGCGGGAGCCCCGGAGCCAATAGACTTGTGGGAGGCAAGGATCTACCTGAGGAGCAAGTGTTGCATCTGTGCATCGACATCAACAGCACAATTGGTATTTCTTCTAATCTCGGCCTTACCTGCTGCGACCTTCATAGACGCTCCGCGGTAGGGTGGGATATGGAGGACAATGCTGTGATTGCGGGTACATGGCATTCTTGCTGCTTGGGAATGGACGCTATGAGATGCGTGGGCTGTACAACAATGGATGGGCAATAGACTAGGAGCGCTTGACGATGACACATGAAGCTTACACGGCATCATCTTTTGAAACATGCAAAAGCCGCATCCTTGGACAAATGGTTACGTCACGTTGCTTTTTCAAATTATTTCAAATGTCATCATCTTCAAGCTCCACCACCATCGCTTGCCCCGGCCTCGGAGAAGGCGTCGAATCCGACTCATCACCGTGGCTCAACGCAAGGCGTTGCAGGGACCCGACCTCTGGTTCCCCCAAGGCGACCACTAGGCCTCGATCGCGGCCTTGCGACATGTCGTTCCAGGCCTGTATCTGCGCGGCAAACGCGGTGTGGACCTTGTGGGTGAGTCGGACGATTGAGTCAGTGTCCTCGGACGAATCTACGCCGTCGGCCATGGCGATGCCCATCTCCTGCGCCATGCCCAAGGTCGCATGCGTGTGGGCCACCAACCGGTCCATCATGCCGAGGTTGAAGTCGATGGAGGCGTAGATGTGGCTGGCGAGCATGGCGAGCTCGGTGGTGCGTCGATTCCGGGGCATACTGCGCAGGATCTGGATGCTCTTGTTGTAGTGCTCGAACCCCTGCCGCTCCGACAGGGCACGCGACTCCCGATCCCCGACCCAGTAGACGTGCCGCGTCAGTCCGGACCACGACAGCGCCGCGTGCAGCATGCACGGCTCCGTCTGCACCGCCCGTAGCATGATGCGCTCCAGTAACGGCGTGTTGAGACTTATGCCCATGGCTTTGACCGCCACGTTGGCGAACAGGTCCAGCTTGACCAGTTCGTCGGCGTTCAGATTCGCGATGAAGCTGCTCGGTGCTCGGCTGGGCAGGATGAGAGCGGAGCTGCTGGTATTGGTTTGGTCTTGTGTCTGCTGCTGCTGCTGCTTCTTTTTCGACTTACCGCGAGCCTTGGCGGGTTTGGGTTCAGGATCCTTGGGTCCGGACAGGAAATCACAGGGCCAGCCTGCTCGGATGCAGTTTTGGCACGATGGCTTTTGTTCGTCGCATTTTCGATGTCGTTTTCTGTGAGGATGCTTGTGTGTAAGTGTGAGAGCGATTACATGGTGATTTCTCTTTTTTTTTTCTCTCTTTCTTCTTTTTCTTATTTGATAGGTGACCAGAAATATGAAATAAAATGAAAGAAAATGAGATGGCTATATTTTTTTAATCAAGAGAAACACCAATGCCAGCAAAACACCCACAACACACGTGCGCACTCAGGCCCGACACAGCTCTTTCTTACTTGCATGTCCGGCATCCACTCCTGGTCTTATTCACTCCCCTGGCTCCTGGTCGGGGCTTTTTGGATCTTGGCGCTTCATTCGCCTGCGTACTTGCATCGCTCGGAGGAGTTGATTGTTGGTCCATTTTCTCTCGATTCTGATCTCAAAGAGAAGGAAAATGAACAATTTAAAAAAAAAAAAATACAATAGTAATAGTAGGATACTTGGTTGAATGAGAAAGAGAGAAGCTGAGAAGATAAAAAAAAACAAAAAAGAAGACATGAACTGCAGCCACTGTAGCCACTTTTTTTTTTAAGGCTGTAAGCTTTCATGCCGGGGATCAAATCAAAGTGACGCAGATCTTTTGGTTCCCGTCCCCCCCTCCCCCTTCCTCCGGGACAGGGGTGGCCTGAATTTGGTGGGAGAAAAAGCCCGGAATTTGAACATGGATTTTTGGCCGCTCTTCAAGGGCAAAATACCGCATTCACCTTTTTGGATGCGAGGGTTCGAGATTACCCCAAGTATGTAGCACAAGGATCGATGTAACCCTCCATTTTGAGAGGTTCTGGCCACTCATGACATGCCAAATCTCAAAATCCCTACTCCGATTCCTCATAAAATTGTAACGCGGCCGGCATTAGCCAACGATAATATTGACGCCTACATAGCTTTAGCTTAGCTTCTTGACCGAGGCGGCCTTGGTAACCCCGCCGTAGGGCTTGGCCCAGAGTATGTTCCGGGCAGGTAACTCGCCCATGGAGAGCAGACATCACATGTAAACCTGGGGGAAAGAAAGACGCGGGGTCGGTATTTTTTTCTTTTCTTGTCTTTCTATCATTTTGCATTGGAATGTCAAAAATTATCGGACGAATGCACAGGGGAGTCTATTTTTCGCGTGTGAGGTGCCTAAAATGTAGAAGCGGACTGAACCACCCCGGCCCTCCCAGGGGAATATTATAAAACGAAACTAACTAGTCAAGACAAAAGAAAAAGTCGGAAAGGGGGGAATACGTAACCTGTGCCATGCCAAATGAGAAGTAATGACCGGAAACTCCATATTCCCATCCGTAATGCAACCTAGCCCGGGAATGATGTATGCAAAGTGATACTCAGGAAGCGATAGCAAAATGTAAACCATGAAAGCTCTCGCGCGTATCTGTGAAACCCCCCCGTTTCAAGTCAAGTTAATTAGATAAGTAGTATGCCAGAGATTGTTCTGTTATTGTCCGTTTCGCCAGCAGCAAGTAGACGCCACTACTCGATACTCAATTTCGTGATGCCGTCATTTGTGTCAACCATGCCTTGGTAACCCACACGGCCCTTGGGTCCACCGGGGCGATTGCCCTGCCCCTGTGGCGGCTGGGATCCCACCTGACTTCCCCCGCTCTCGCTTCCCCCGGCCCGATCGTGGCCGTTGCTCCCAGGCCGCGAGCCCCACGGAATGTCACGCTGGAGTGGGCTCTGCATGATGGGCGAGTTGTGCGCGCTGACGCCCGGCGACACCGCACGCCGCTTGAAGCTGACGGGGTCAAAGTCGTCGTCGCGCCGTCTTTTATTGTTAATGCGCCGTGTGATCTCTGCAGCAGTGGGTGGCATCTGCTGGGGTGCACCCATCGTCCCGGATCCCGGCTGCTGCGGGGTGTCACCGGCAGAGCTGCTCCGGGTAGTCATTGACATGGGGAATATGCCGCCGGTGGCAATCATGGAAGCAGACGGTGCCGAGCTGGTCAAGGGCGAATCCATGCTCATGTCGTCGTTATTAACACTCATGGCTGAGCAAGAGCCGCGGGGTAGCGATAGAGGTGGCGGCGTTGTGCCACCTCCACCCCCAATGCTTGATGATTCCGAAAATGTGTCCCAGAGGTTCTTGTTGACTTTCGAGTTTTTCATAATCTGCTGCTTGAAACTTGAGGAGAGACCCAAGGCTGATACTGAGCCAACAACGGCTCCCGTATCTACCACCATGGCGTCGTCTACCATCTCATCAACGTCATGCATCACGCCCATGGTCGGACTGGACAGTGCCGTTGTTGCTACCGACAACGCTGGTGGAGGTGCCCGAGCAGGGTGTTCTCCCACATCGCTGTCGCGCACCTGCCTGACAACTTCCGCCTCGCGGCGCACTTCGTTGTCGATGGGTGCGTTTTCCTCTGCAAGCGCAGCGCGCATACGAGCGAAGGCTTTGGTTTTGGGCTATTCAAGCACGGTTAGCTCTGATAGTTTCTGGGCTTGGGATAAGAAAGAAAAGTATAAAACGCTGAGGCTTACCAGTAAATTCCCTCGTCGATGGACAACGCGCCGTATCACTTCGTTTTGGCCCCCGTGACCCGGTGCTCCCATGGCGCCTTCGATACTATCCAACACGCGAGGCTTTATGTTATCGTCGCTCTCGTTCCCTGACAGGTTTAATTGGTTTGCAGCCCAGCTGATGCTCTCCCGGCGAGAGTGCGGATTTGGGTCGCGGCCCAATGAGTTTGGAGGCGACTTGCAAGCAGCAAGGCTACCACCGTGTCCAGCAAGCGAGTTGAACCCAAGCCCGATCGGACCACGCAGCTTCTTCTTTGGCTGCTTTCGCGGCCGTTGGCGCTGTTGAAATGACAGCAAGCTGTTCACCGCCGGTGATCCTCCCAAAGGTCCATTCAACCCTGGTGCGCTTGGCGAGTAAGTGCTACCTAGACCCGGTACCATCGTCGTCCGCGATATCTGAGGGGTGGTAACGTAGGGTTCGTCCGGTACGTCTTCGTCCATCAGGTCATCATCCAGATCCGAACTGGAAGACGAGTCTGAAGCAGCCATGTGGGCGGTGCTGCCCACAGAGCTCGAAATATGCATCTTCTCGTGGTTTCCCATCATGGACCACAACGAGTTTGTCGATGTTTCGGCGGCACCAAAGCCCGAGCCAAACCGTTTTGATCCGCCACCTGGTATGTTCATGGCTCCCCTCCCAGCATGCGTGGGCGAGGAGTCCGGGGAGGACTGCTCCGCCAATGTAGAATGGTGCAGGCTGGTGGCGGCGCGGGAAAAGTCGAGGCCGCGGGACCTTCGGGGCAGTGCGCTCGTCGGTGATGCGTAGATATGTGAGTGGTCGAGCTTCGGGGAGAGTGGCGGCTGCTTGGCCTGCTGCTGCGGTTGCATGGAATCGGTGGCAAAGCCGGCGGCACGCCCGCCCGCCACCGCGGTGCCTGTTGCCTGTTGTGACATGTGTAAAGAGGATGAAAGAATGCTCCCGCGCTGGACAAAGTCGGGTCTGCTTGGTGTCACCGGAGCGGCCGGCACAGAGTTGCGTATCGCGCTGTCGTCCTTTGACGTTCGACGGTCGGTTTCAAGTATCAGGGGTGATGGGGACAGCTTTGGGCGGCTTGGCGTGCTGTCGCCGTCCGAGAAAGATCTGGTTGTCTTGGTCAGTGGCGAGGGCTCTGCCGCCATTCCCTCCATGCCATCTCGCGCTCGCGTCCCACTCCTTCCTCCAGGTCGCGCCTCGTCTTCTGCATCCATGACAGCCACATCCCCATCCAGTGGTCCCGTCCTTACCATGAGCATAGGTTTGTCCATGGCATGTCCCCTTGCGGGTCCTGCTAGCCTAGCTTTGGACGCGAGGCAAAGCTGAGGGAGGCGGGAGGGTTGGGGCAAAGCCCAGCCTCGTTGTTCGACAGCAGGGCGCGTATGAAAGCACTCTTATAGCATGAGTAGGCTGGCCGGATCGGTTGCAGAAGTGTCTTGTCGTCGAGTGGAAGTCTTTTTTTTTTTTTTTTTTTGGGTATAGGCGCGTGAGGCCTGTGCCGGTCGTCTCAACGCGGACGGCGCTTTTGTCAGCTGGCTAACAGAGAAAAAGGTTTTAAAAGTCCCGGTGTGGTGGTGAATGCAGCTATTTTGATCAGATAGAACGATTGGAATCAAGCTGCGAACATGACGAATCACCACCAATGCAAGAGTCTGATTCGACGCAGTCGGTCGTGGCAGTTTTGGAACGCTGGATACGTCTGTCTATGTTTCGAGTCTAGTCAACAGTAGCCTACCGACCGTCAATATTATGTGGGAACACGACAGGGATGTGCTAGGTGCGCGGGTTCAATTCAGATCGCTTCGTGGTAGACGACGATCTGGTAATTTTCCGAGGGAAAAAAAAAAAAAAAAAAAAAAAAAAAAAGAGAGAGAGAGATGAAGGATTAGTCCCCAAGCTAGGAGCTTGAGCTGACTTTGCAAAATTTTCTAGTTTAGCTGTTAAATGATAGTAAAATGACGATCCACCAAACTTCCATCAAGCTACCTAGGTAATATACCTAACATACCGATTTGCACAACTCGATAGTTGAAGGGTTAGCCTCGCCCATTTGCTTTTCCAAGCTACCAGTCAATCAGGCGAGTGTTCCCTGTCGTGAATGGATGTCAATCAACAAAAGCCGGTGCTTTTTTTGGCGCTACGAATCAAGTCTGCGTCAGTGCGGGGTAGGCGGTTTTAGTGTGTCGGCGATTCATGTACCGTACTGATGCAACACAACCACAGGTTACTACCTGCCTTACAATTAATTACCTTACCTCCGAACTGTACTACTTAGTAGCAGGTAGGCACCTACGTACAACTACATTATTGTAGTTCAGGTAGAAGACTTTCTAGGTTGGCAGGTAGCATTCGACGTAAGATGAATAGCATGATCTCTCTACTAAGCATGCTGGTAACCAGGTTCATTTTTGAGAAGGTAGTGTGTCCTCTTTTTTTTTTTTTTTTTTTTTTTTTTGGTTACAGTACACCCAGGGAGGACAGGGCTGAACTAGGTACCTACCTAGGTATCAGATATTCCTTTTTTTAGTTACTATACAGCAACTTTGAGACATTTCTAGAGCCAGGTACCAGTTTTGGTTAAATTTAGTAAGCACGTGATAGGCTTAGCAAAGAAGTTGATTAATTGGATGCCAATGTTTCACATGCGAATGACGTCCTTCTCCCCACCTGCCGCGGACGCGCACTTGTACCCTCGCTCAATGGGGTGCCAAGATGAAGAAGATACTGCTACTCTGCTTCATCCACGGCTTCAAGGGGGGTGATGACACCTTTGGTCGACCGAGCGACGGCTTCACCGAGCAGCTACGCCAGCTGGTGGCCGCGCAGCTGCCCAAGATCGACGTCCGCGTCGTCATTTACCCAAAGTATGACACGCGCGGAGACCTGGCCGAATGCGTCGCCCGCTTCCGCGACTGGCTGCTGGAAAAGGTTATCGACATCGAGGTCGACGCCGGCACGCCCTCGCCCACCGTTGACCCCTCAGTCCGCACCGTGCTGATCGGCCACAGCATGGGCGGTATCGTCGCCGCCGAGACCATCATGGCCCTGACCAGCGAGAAGCCCATCCCGGCGCCCGGAAGCTCGGAAGACCAGGCCTTTGATGCCGACGCCGCCGCCGCTGCCGCCGCAAAGAGGCCCACATCGCCGTCGCTCACCTCGCTCATGTTTCCGTACATCCAGGGCTTGCTGGCGTTCGACACGCCCTTCCTCGGCATATCGCCGGGGGTTGTCGCGCACGGCGCAGAAGATCACTACAACCAGGCATCTTCCGTGCTGGGCCAGCTGAGCGGTCTGTCGGGTGCACTCTGGGGAGGCGGTGCGGCCGCCGCAGCGAGTGACAAGGCGCGCACTGCAGACGGCAAGAGGCAGGCGGAGGCACTGCCGATGGCTGCACCTCCCGCGACGGCCTCGCAGGACAAGAACCAAAAGGGGAACGACGGTGGCGCATGGGGCCGGTGGGGCAAGATGGCCATGATTGCAGGCGCGGGGGCGGCCATCGCCGCCGGAGGGGCTGCTGCTTACATGAAACGCGAGCAGATCAGTGAAGGCTGGTCCTGGGCGTCGTCGCATCTTGCCTTTGTGGGATGTCTGGCACGGGGTGAGGAGCTACGACGACGCGTGGCGTACTTGTCCCGGGCCAAGAGCGAGCTGGGTATCGGTTTCGCCAATTTGTACACTCGCCTCGGGAAAGCCGCTGCACCAAAGCAAGTGTCCATGGTTGGTACAGTGCTCGGAAACCAGAGGACGTTCTGCAATTTGCCCTCAAAATCGGCGGCGAACGCAGGCGAATGGCGGGAGGCCATCAACGATATGGCAACCGATGAAACATTGGCTCACATGTGTAAGTCTATCTGAGTCCTCAAGTGTGCTGCAGGTCGAAATGGCTGGTAAAATCTAACCATGTGGCGTATACAGCAATGTTCGAGAAGCCTCAGAACCCAGGATTTGAAAAGCTCAAGACAGATGCAGCCGAGCTCATTACTTCTTGGGCAAAGAACGATTGGTACGAGTCTAGCGCAGAGGAACCGGCCAAGATAGAATTATTATAGGTGTCGGGTACAGTCATCATCAGAGTTGGTCACCATCCCCAAAGGACATAGCTTTTGTCTAGAATGTATGCTTTTAGACACCACATATGAACCAGTCTATATCGTTCCTGCGGGCATTCTAAGCCCCATAATTCACCTTACATCGGTGCCCATTTGTTCCCAGATCCGTCTAGTTAGATTTCTCATGGTTCTTGGCCTTGCTCAGAACCTTGGACCTCTGCTTCCACATGTGCGAGTACATGTGGACGGATCCAGGTGGGTAGACGACGAATAGGATTATGTAGTATACGGTCGGCAGCAGCGGGTGCGTGACCTCGGCGCGGCTAGTGGCGGCAAGCCACATCATCCAGCACTCGCTCAGAATTCCGACGGGGTAAAGGACGATGAAGGTGCTGTAGCGCAGCCACGCGAGACCAGGGACATCGACACCGGCCAGCAGCAGAGCAAAGTACGTGTAGCGGATAACCTCGGTCGTGGCCCAGGCGGACAGCATGCTCGAGTAGCCGGGGCTGGTTGCGACCGAGGGGAAGAGCCAGACGACGCCCCAGACGAGGAGATAGCGGGAGCCGACCTGCATGGCGGTTGTGATCAGGGATGTTCTCACGAGGCCTGCATGGCGAGGATAGGGAACAAAAACTCGGTCAGCCAAGCTACAGACAAGATACATATTTTGCCTGTCATATCAAGATTTGGATAGAATTGGCAACAGGCTACTACTAACCAAGAGCGACGTGGAGGATTTCGAGACCCGCGAGGGTCTGGGTCCAGCGCGCAAAGTCCATGACAACCGACGGGACAAACTCGGGGCCCTGCAGGTAGTTCGTCAGAAGGACGCGGCCCAGGACTGCGGCCCATAGGATTGCCGAGGCGGCATTGTAGAAGAAGAGGTAACCGTCGGCAATAGGGGAAGACTTTTTCTTGGCGGATTTGGAGGCCGAGCTGGCAGCCTCTGGGGACTGCTTCTTGGTCGCCATCGGGGATCGCACGAATGGTTGCAGTCGGAGTTGTGGTGGTTTTGCAAAGGACAGTACGTATGCGCGGCGCTGGTTCACAACTTCACAAAGGTTGAGACCACAAAAAAAGTGTTGGTGGCATTCGACAGTCGAGGGTCCCTAGCTCAGGGTCGTAGTGTTTTTGATTGGTCGCCCGTTTAGGGATTAGCACCAGGCAGGGTACAAGACCAAGAGGGGAAGGGGGGGAGAGAGAGTTGGGGCTTGGAAGTTGGGGGAATACACAGTGCCCTGTATCATGTTGCTTGTTCATCCCACCCCACCTGGTGATTACTGGTCTTACTCTTTTTACGAGGAGCACTTTATCCCACCACATCTATGGAATTCGGGTGCCTTGGCAACTTGCTTGGGTGATGATAGGGACGTTGGGTTGCCACGTAGTGATTGAATTCATACATGGAAAGTAAACTCAATTTTTTTTCCGCAGCTCTCGATGTGTAAGGATTACAATGCAAGGCAACTTGCTTGGGTGATGACAGGGACGTTAGGTTGCCACGTATGTAGTGATTGAATTCATATATGAAAAAACTTAAATTGTTTCCGCAGCTCTAGATGTGTACGTAGTACAATGCAAGGCAACTTGCTTGGGTGATGATAGGGACGTTAGGTTGCCACGTATGTAGTGATTGAATTCATATATGAAAAAAAAAAAAAAAAAAAAAAAATGAAAAAAAAACTTAAATTGTTTCCGCAGCTCTCGATGTGTATGTAGTTCAATGCAAGGAACTGCCCAGGTAGGTTAGGCAGTTAATGAATAAGGTGAGGAGGTTTTGTTGGTAGCGATTAATAAAGTTTGTACTTGCTACATATTCGGCCTGGACTACTGTAGGTACCTACCTTACCTACCTCCTACCTACTACCTAGAGTCTAGGTACCTAGTTTAGTCCCGTCCCATCTTTGACTTGACGTATGCAGGTGTCAAGTGTCAACGCGCCTAAGTTCCTATGCGCGCGTCAAGAGTGCCTACCTACCCCGTCCATGTATGCTTATTTCAGTGCTTAACGTCTACTTGGTTTTTATTTTGTTTTTTGGTCTTCCATCAGGATGAAGCGAAGCCGAATGGGACAGGCAGAATTTCTCGTTCCTGCTCATCAAAAGAGAAGTGGTCCATTCAATTGCGAGCCGAGGTTCCGGCACGGCTCCTAGGTACTTAAACATGGAAGAAGCTTTTCAAACGTTTAGTTTGTGGCTTCAAAACGACATCGCCACGGCTCATTCAATCTCTTGGCAGGCAACCTTGAATCTCTCAAGCGGCTGCCAAGTCAATATTGATATCTCAAGCTGAGAGGAATCATTTACTCGGTTACACCTGCAGTATGATATCGTCTTTACTCATCAAGCTGACCCACCATCCTTTCTACTTTTTTTACAGCTCCGCCGCGCCTTCCGCAGTGGCTGGCTCTAATGGGTTGTTGCTTATCGTCCTGGTAGGGCTTGGTGAGCGGCACGGCATGGGTGACAATTCTGACCCCCAAACATACTGCAGGAACCCACGGTAAGCCCAGCTGTCAGTATCGGAGCCAATCCTTCCAACTATCTTTCTCTGCCCTTGGCGCCGCAGCCGAGGTCACGATGATGTTGATAACCAAAACACCAGCACTAGACCTAACAGAGCTTTTTTTGCTCGCGGCGAGCCCCTTCTCTTGTACATGTGATTCTCATGACCTCGTACTTTTTTTTGTTTCCAAGAAATGTTAATATGGTACGAGGTGACATGGGGGATAATGAACTCTTGGCAAGAAATTTTTACCATAGTAAGCGCTCCACCACCAAACAACAACAAAAGACAGAGCCAAGCCTCCAAGCCTCGTCGATGGTAAGTAACACTCCACTTGCAGTAACCCGCACCCAGTCAGCATATTCACCGTCGGTTGGAAGACTGGGGCGCTTCCCCAACCTACCACTGTTTAACAGAGTGCCTAATGCCGCATCACGTCACCTAAACCAAACATATCCTTGACATACGGTTTTTTTCGGGTGATAACCTAGAAACGCACAGCAATCCCTCCTCAGATTTCCTGAGTCAGATTTCCCCTGGCGGCGCACTTACACTACTTTAAGATGCCTCCAAGGCTGTGTCCCGGCTGCTCGCTTCATACTACATAACATGATTACCATCAGTACTTGAGGTTGTGCCAAGTCACTTCATTCAGTTTAACTTTCTCAGGGATATACCAAGTATACATACATCTCGACTCTAATCTTGATCACACGTGGTAAAAGCGGTACCGATTGAGCTGGCGGAGTTATCGTCTGCTCCGTCATCACTCCACTCCCCCCTCATCTCGAGGTCCCATCTATCCGGTTGAGGGCCAACATCACATTGTATAAATTGTCCCTCCCCGGGACCTTCTTACATCTCGTTCCATAGGATCAGCGCTCCAGATCATCCGCTTGCCTGTCCTTCACAGCCTATACCCTGCTCAAGGCCTGAAACCCTCGTCACTTTGTCTCACTTGCTTAACCCGGTCCGTTCTCCACACCCTTTCCCACAATGAGAAATATCCTCAGTGTCATGGCGGTGCTCCTGCCCGTCGTCTCTGCCTTTTGTGACCACGGCACGACCCTCTTCCCCCGTGCCAGCGGCGATCCGGTCAAGGTGGCCCAATACGGCTTCGACGGCATCCGCGGGCCCCTGAACTGGCACGGACTGAACAAGACGGCCAACTACAAGTGCGCCAAGGGGAGGGAGCAGTCTCCCATTGATATTAGCACGAGCTCCAACAAGACAGTCAGGGGAAGCAGTCTCAACTTCAACATCGACTCGTATCCAGACGGTGCCGAGCTTCTCAACCTGGGCAGCACCCTCGAGGTCGTCGCCAACGGCTCCATCAGCCTTGCCAACAAGACGTTCAATCTGGCACAGTTCCACTTCCACACGCCCAGCGAACACCACTTGGACGGCGAGTACTATCCTGCCGAGATGCACTGCGTCTTTCAAGCCCAAGGTGTGTTTATTTTTACCGATTTATCGCCGCCAGTAGTTTGGGCCGAAAAAAAAAAACCCCGGAATTGCTAACCAACATTATCTTACCATGTACAGACAAGAGCATCTCTGTCGTTGGCTTCTTCATTGAGCTTGACGAGAACAACAACGAGGTCATTGACGGCGTGTTTGAGCACGTGGACGCCGTGGCCACGCCCGGCACGGCAGGATACACGGGGGCGCTCGACTTCAGAGGCCTGCAAAAGCACCTGAGCAACAGCGACATCTACCAGTACAAGGGTTCTCTGACCACGCCGCCCTGCACCGAGGGTATCCGATGGAACGTCGTCCGGAAGCCGATCACGATTGACATGAAGACCTTTAAGAAGATTAAGAGCATCATGAAGTTTAATGCCCGATACGTGCAGAACGTTCCCGGGCAGATCAACCTGCTGGAAAACGCTGCCGAGAACCTCGAATAAAAGGGAGAGGTTGATAGTAGAAAAGGCGGGTGAGCTTTTTCCTGTTTTGGGTAATTTCTTTAGGAGATCAACATGGATAGAGGCTTGGTGTTATGAGGATGATGAATCATGCGTCTCCATCCCATTGGAGGAAGTGTTTAGTGTTTTTTTTTTTTTCCTCTTTTTTTTGCAACGATGTTCCCTTTTTCTTTTCAAACCCCGCTTCTACGTGGTAGCGGTTTTATATGGTACATACTGTGGACTTAAAACACGTTGTACAAACCTACTGTGTAAATTTTAAGCAATATATAACAAAATCTTGGACAAGGCACGCTGTCATCCATTTCAAATGTTGAAGCATTATCATAATTTCCATCCATCTTGGTCACAACCCCTTATTCAGCCCAGAGTCGCGGGATCGTTCGAATCAGGTCATCCACTTCGGACGATGGTAATCATACGGTTAGGATCGCCCGAGTTCAGACCAAAGGTATTTTTGATCTCAAACCCCAGACAACCGCAGATAAAATTATCAAGCTTATTATAGCAGAATGTGCCCCCTTTTAGGTCATGTGCTATTTTCCATCTAACTGTGAAACGCGTCGGTTTGCCTCAGAGCGGCATTGTTGCTATTGATCATATCGGTGATACCCTTGTGTTCCAGATGCTAAGTAGGTAGTTTTATTGGCTGTGCTGTTTGCGAGCTAGAGCGCGTGTTAAGTTGTTCCTGTCAATCACATTTTGGGACAAGATAGACACCCGGGCACAATCACAATAACAAACAGTCCATGAATAAAAATTGGAACTGAAAGCGCATGTAGAAGGCGTATTGTATATCAAAAAAAAAATTGACAGATTAAATACATGCTCGAGGGATATCATTTCATTCATTCATTAAATCCGGGGTAAACAAGAAAATCCAATTCCGTCGATCCCATTCACCACACGCTTGGTGCAGTAAATGTATAGGTAATTGCACATTTGGCAGCTGCAAGCTGCTTTATGTGCGAGTCAAACATACTAGACGATGCTGTTCGCATATAACAGAAAGCAAAAAAAAAAAAAAAAAACAAGAATACAACGCGAAGATCCGCCAGTGCAGTTTCAATCGGCGTCATGAAAAATAATTCTTCACTCTTGCTCGGCGCTTGAAGGTGCGCGCACGAGGCTGGGTGAGAGCGATGTGAAAGCGAAAGCGTCGGCTTGCTTCACGGGAATGCCTTTCTGTATGCCGAAGCCCGGGTCTGCAAGTCTTGGGAAGACTATATATTCAGAGAGAGGGGGCTTGAACAGTCAAGTGCTGCCGTCTCTTCAGCGGGAGGTTGCAAAACTGGTTTGCATTGTTGGTTTGTTTGGCCATGTCAAAATAGGACCTTGAGCGTATTTTTGTCGGTTGCTGATTTCGACTCGGCAGCAGCATAAATGATTCAACCACCCTTGCGGAAGACGTTCCAGCCGCTAAAGAGCCATTGGGAGCTGTGGCGGCCGCAGTACGAGTGGGCGTTGGCGGTACCGGGCGAGGATGGCTTCCTCAACGAGCCAAGGGAGCCTGATGACTTGCTGGAGCTGGAGCTATCCTTGCGCTTGTTCGGGCGGCGGCTGTCGGGGAAGGAGAGGGTGTAATCTCCAGAGTGCGGCCTCGAAGAGTCTGGGCTGCCCGGGGTCTTGTACTGGCTGTGGGTGAAATCCAAGGGCGCCGGAGGGGCAGCTCGGGAGGTTGCAGAGAACTTCATCGTGTGTGTTTGTGTGAATAGGTAGTTGTATATATATATTATATATATACTTTAGGTGCGTGGTAGTGGTGGTTGTATGTGATTATAAACAGGCACAGCCAGTGTGTTACTATGCGGTATAGATTTGTTTTAACCCTGCTGTGGGTGGGTGCGTTTGTTGGTAGTGAAAGGATGGAACCAGACCTAGATAGGATGAAAAGGAGGAATAAGCCTACGGGAACGGTGAGGCTGAGTTGGGAGGGTATCCTCCTGCTTATATACACGTAAGTCGATCTATGTAGGCCGTACCCCCGAACGCTCAGAGCAAACAAAAGAGCCGTCCACACACGCCCCCCGTAGTCGGCAAGTAGGGCTGATGATTTGGGTCAGACTCGGTCATGTTGCATATCAATAAGCGTGGGGCCGGCCAGTCTTGGACCATCCCTCCCAAAGCCCAACCTAACCTTGACATTGGACCCCCCATGCTAGCTCGTGTCGGCGACAGGGATCTAGCTATCACATTGTGAGCAGGGATTCTCTATTGTCCTTCGGCAGCCTTTCTGGTTGGTTTTTCGCTCGGTCTACCAGGAACAGCCCTCATCTCCCTTGATGATGCGGAGGTGTGGTAATTTTCATGCGCCGGTCAGGCAGAAAGAAATCGCGCGGATTGATTCCTAATTGTCGACTGCAAATAGCAAGAAACAGATTATTAGAGGGCAAGAAGAGAAATTAAGAAAAAAAGAAGAAGAAAAAAAACCATCTCCTGTGGTCTCCTCGCCCAGACCAGAGCCAAGCAGAGTAGTAACCTACCTTGGTTGGATGACTTACGAAAAAAAAAAATATGGGCGCCGGTGCCATCCGAATCAGGCAGCCATATTCCCCTGGGTAACCCCCGCAGATCGCTTGGTCGCACTCCATTCGGCAAGGACTGGCAATTAATGTCAGTCAATTCGAGTCCAAGAAAATATTTTGGGTGCCCACAAAGTTCCATAGGGGGTTTGGTTTTTACCACGTACTTCGTAATACACACCAAATCCGCAGGAAACATCCATGAGATGGCGGCGAAGGGAAATGCTACCATAGTACGTACACAAGAATCCTGGGCATCTGCTGACCTGCTTCGGCACGCATTCCGCTATCCACCATGCATTGGAGCCAACCGAGTCACCGTTCCCATCCCACATTAAATTGGAAAATATATTGCGTGTTAATTCCTATGACGGTCTTGCTTTTTTTTTTTTTTTTTTTTTTTGTGCTGAGAGGTACCCGCAACAAGAAGCAGGGGTCGGGGAGAAAACCCGCCTCAAAATCATGAAGATGCATAGGTGAGGGAAAATAGTAAATGAATCATTCATTTTCTGTTAAATTTCGGTAGCAAAGCAAAATAGACTATGATGAAGCATGATCGACTTGAGACGCTGGAGCGAACAGTACAATGGTCATGCACGAGGAATAACGCAATTGGTATGAGTAATAAATAACATTCTACGAATAAAACAAAACATTCATACTTTCGTCCCATGTAAAATAAGCTCTAGCAAGCCTGATATGGCATTAACATAGCATCTTGATTGACTGCCTTTCTGGGCACCTTATCCACACCATATACTATGTAAAGTAAAGGTAGTGTACTCTGTACTCATTCATAGTTATTATTCACAATCTAGGCCTTACGGCAGGTCCCTTCGGCACGGAAATCATAAATACGATGTCAGGCTTCGTCACCCGTGGGCCGGGACCACTTGGGGCAACAAGGTTATCATACCAGATCCAGTTAATTAACCGGTAACATTCCATAATTAGAAATAGATATTCTCGTTGGCTACCTCAAACCACGGGCATTCCGCGTCCCCTGTTAACACAATAGTAAACAGTGCCGGTTAATATAGCTGACAAAGCTTGCTAGCATTGGAGAATCCGCGACCGGCCGTAGACCGGCCGTGATAATAAGGGTAAACCCTGCTATGGTGCGAGAATTTTCGGCGATGGGATGACGCGTAATGCTTCACATAGAAAAGGCTTCTACTACTACTGTCCAGACTAGTCTAACTTCGTAGCGAGAAAGTACTCCGTAGAAAACAACAAGAGAAATTAACTCTATACGTTGTAGTATAGTCCGTGTTATACGTATACTAATTCGAACAAGCGATCGATGCGAATGCTACCTACGCAAGCTATGGAGGACGACAATACCGGTAGTAGGGCTCGTTCGGAGCTACCTTAGTTTCCTAAAAATAAAGGTCCGCGCGATTCAATAACTCGGTTGGAGAATCCTTATCTGTGTTTTCCATGTGAGTTTCGGCAACCTTGCGCTGCACGGCTTCCACCGGCTTGACTTGGTTCCTTGTCTTTCTTTCTTTATTCCCCAGTGTCATGCCCGACGGCGTCGCTCGGCCGTCGGACGCCGGATGCCCGCTTTGTCAAGCTAGCAAGACCCCGTCAACTTAGCAAAACCAGCTTGCCAGATGTTATTATGGAGGGCAATTGATGACGAAACAGATATTTAAAGTAAGAAGTTAATACGGAGTAGGTACCTAATTGCATACTTAGCATGACCGATCGCCAATTGGTGTCTTGCCTATAGACGGGTTTTGATTTATGCTCCGGCTTGCTTAATGTGCTGACGACGATACAGTATAGAACACTCTGCTCTTTTTTTTTTCTTCTTTTTTTCTTTTTTGGCGTGTTTCCCTTGCTGATCCCGGCCGGGGCTAATTAGCCCAAAACGTCGACAGCCTAAAACGGATCAAGATTGGCAGTTCAGGCATGATGATCCTGGTAATCGTCTGATGGTTGGGACTAGACCCCGCAAAAACCTCCTGAAAGAGGGAAAAAAATCCCGTGTCAAGCCTCCCCGAACTCCGAAGAACAAAGGAAGTTTCAACAAAAAAAAAAAAAAAAAAACCACCCCGACAACCCCTTGGGTCCTACTGCTTCGTTACGTGGTAGACAACACCAAGGTATTTGTCAATGCCGTTAATGCTAGGCAGATGTTGAGGAAGGTCCACGCGGGCTCGGGAGAGCAAGTTCATGCAGAACTTAGAATCCCCCCATTGCCCCCCTATTGATTCAAACATAGTGACCCATTTGTTCGTCCTAACTTTACTGGGGTAAACTGGGTTTAGGCGACAAGAAAACACAAACATGGGACGGAGATAAGAGGGCGTATCAGTTATGCAGTCATGCTTTGGACTACTTTGTCATTGCATGTTCTGTAGGTATCCAGACGAATTGCTAGGTACTGGTGTTATTTGGGTTTACCTGGGGGGGTTCCTTCGGTATAGTAACCAACCAAGGAAACAAACCCACTTCTTCCCCGGCTGATCCAGTGATTCGGTTTAAATAAAAGGGGGAAATGGGGAGAAGAATTAAAGGGAGCGATAACGCATATACTGTACATGCTACTACCCGATGATTTTCCAGTTACTATACTATTTATTATTGATCTTCGACGCCACAAAGTAGAAAAATCAACCACGTGGTACAGTGCGTCGGCAGAGTGCTCAGAGCAACAAAAGCCAAGCACCCCGTCAAGCACATCTCCTGGGTCGTTTGGTAGGGTGTGGTAACTATGAATATTATCCCAAACCCAAAACCGTCCGCGATGAAATCATCTGTGCAAAACGGGGGCCAGACAGACCGGTTTGACATGTGGTGATGTTACTGTTTGATTTTGATCTCATCGTATATTTCTTTTATTCCTTTCTTTTGCTATCTTCTTTGTCTTTTGTCTCTCTCCTTGCAATTTTCTCGGGTCGTTGCATGTGTACATAACGCAAACAAGCTGCAAGTTTTCGTGTTCACCCTTCAACTGCCTTCCTCATCCAGCCCTTCGGTCGCGAGATGGGGCAAGCTTTTTTTGAGGTGGTGCGTAATCAAGGCAGGCACAACAAAAAACACCCCAAGTCGACCCGTTTCGGTATGCAATTCACCCAATGATAGACCTTCCTTGCTAGCTTGCAGACACTTTCATCATCAGATTGGCAGCAGAGCCTCTTGTATTATCTGATGGCTGCTGCATCCCACGTCACGACCTGCGAGAGACCAGTCTAGTCCAGTCGCTTGTTTCCAAGTACATACTACTACTTATCTAGCTGGTCTTTAACGAGATTCCTGGCTCCGGCATACCGTAGACGTTCGTGCCAAGTGCATACCGTAGGTACAGGGCTGCATCGGTAGCATACGAAGTAGGTATTCGGTTAAACCAAGTCTATCAAGTAGTGCTATCGTGCATACTGCACATAGCAATCTATCACAATTTGTTTTTCTCCATCGGAACAAACCATACCCGGGGCCGCTTCGGTCAAAAAAAAAAAAAAAAAAGGAAAAATAGCGACGTAGCCAGCACACATACATAGGAAGGAGGTATCACAATTTAGCAATCATTGATCTGCATTGGCTCGTGTATTTACTCGAGTAGATCGTGGCCTGGAGGCTGTTGGGCATTACAAGGTTATTGCGTTTTACAGTCCCGATCTGGTGCCATCCTCCGCCACGATCTATAACTTGTCTACGATTTCGGCCCAGGAGATTCAATGCTTTTATTCTTCTTCGTCTTTTTTTTTATCTTCATTTTATTTAACATTCAATTTGGTAGTTTATTCACTTGACAAACTGCAGTGATGACATACTCGACGGAAAAAAAAAAGTACTTTCCAAAAAAGAAATTAAACATTGGCGTTTACATCTGCTAGTATCCCCAGTTCCACCATGATGATCCCCACTAGGCTTAGAGCCTCAGCCTTCGGACGGACGCTATGGCTGTGTGGTGGGGAAACCCTGGTGGCTCCTCCAGCCCTGGAAGGATTGTGGATGCCCGAGGTCCTCATGGCGGAGCGGCCCGGATAGATCGGCATCGGGATACAGAGGTTTTTACAATGAAGCTATATAGCGGTAGGTACGCACTGGTTTATGAGATAGCATAGCATACCAACTAGTATTATAAATCCATGTATTTACTAATTCGGGAAGCTTAAAGAGTCCGTTCACATGACCCTTCCCCTCAAGACTAAAGCATAAAATGGAAATATAATATCATCATGTAGTACTATGGATGGATTACCAAAGTAAAAAGGATGAGGTAAACTCACCTCCCCGCAAAATTTCCCATCTTCCAGTTTTCTACTGGTCCTCTGGAGATTGATGGAACATGAGAGAAAGATCAGAATGACCTCATCGGGAATGCGGAGACAAACGAGACAGAGGGATTATCATCATCTGGTTACAGGATTATATATCCTTTGCTTCAAAAACAAACTTGTAGTCTTTAGTCCCGAATCGTACCGAGGATAAGGCAATAGATCTACTCTGGTTGAATTAAAGGGAGATTTCGGTAAGAAGAATTATAATAAGAAAACAAGACCACCACGATGAAAGAAGCTATTGTGTCCAAGGGCCCGGAGGTCCGGATCGTTGATTCGGAGATCCCTACACCAGGGCCAGACCAACTGGTCATCCGGGTTGTCGTTTCGGGGAGCAACCCCAAGGATTGTACGGCACGAACCCAAAATCTGGTATTGTTGCTTGTACTGCCGGTTGGCTCAATTTGCTGAACAGACTGGCTTTGATATTGCAGGGAAAATACCCGAGTGGCTCGGAAAGACCCTGAACACTGGAGATGACATCGCCGGCATTGTCCACTCGATTGGGTCCAACGTGTGGGAATTCAAACCCGGCGACCGCGTTGCGTCGTTCCACGAGATGAGTACGCCTGGAGGGAGCTTCGCCGAGTATGCTGTGGGATGGCAGCACACCACATTCCACTTGCCCAACAACGTCAGCTTTGAAGGTAAGCAGAGTTAATATAGGACGGCGATATGATCAGACCACCAGACACAACGAATTAAAAAAAGGATAATCACGACTGACAACTGCCCCAAACAGAGGCTGCCACTCTACCTCTCGCATTCATGACATCAGCCATCGGTTTGCATGCCCGACTCGGCCTGCCGGTCCCCTGGACTCCCGCGACCGAGCCCACGCCGCTCGTCATCTACGGCGGAGCCTCGACCGTCGGCGCCTTCGCCATCCAGCTGGCCGTCAAGTCCAACATCCACCCCATCATCGCCGTCGCCGGCCGCGGGGCGGACTTTGTAGAGGCCATGATCGACCGCTCCAAGGGTGACACCATCGTCGACTATCGCAAGGGCGACGACGCCGTCGTGCAGGGCATCCGCGACGCGCTCAAGGGCGCCGAGCTCAAGTACGCCTACGACGCCACATCCGAGCACAACTCGTACGTCAACATCGCCAAGGCCATGCCGACGGGTGGCAAGATCACCGTCGTACTTCCAGCCAAGGAGGCTGTGCCCGACAACGTGGAAATCGTCATGACGATGGTCGGCACCGCGCATGGCGACGATAGTGACTTTGCCCACGTTTGGTTCAGACTACTTGCCCGTTGGCTTTACCTAGGGACTTTTAAGCCTCACCCGCACCAGGTTGTAGAGGGAGGGCTCAATGGCGTGGAAAAGGGACTGAAGAACCTGAAAGAGGGCAAGGCCAGCGCAGTCAAGTATGTCTTCAGAATTGCCGACACTCCTGGCGTGTCAACAGCTCAGTTGTAATTTGTATTTTTGGCTCTCATCAACGTTCGGTACCGTGTCTGTTAAAATTGATCAACAAGTAGCAAATTCTGACGACATACAACAGAAGAGTGTTGTATGACCCTATTTATTACCTGGTAGCCAGTGAACTTGAATCTAGCTCAAATTTGGACTCAAGAGGGGGTGTCAGCCTCGTGAACCGACGCATGTATTATCTACGCCGTACGTGAAAAGGTACCAAAGTAGTATACCAATCTCGGGGGTTATGGATGCCCCAATATGGTGTCCACCGGGTCGCTTTGGCTAGGGTGTCGTCATGCCGCTCTGCCGATTCCGACTACAGCCGCACCCACCCCTTCACGGCGGAGTCATCAAGGCCCAGTTGCCAAGGGCCGCGATGGTGGCTTGGTTGAGTCAGGTGACTGGCTAAGCCTAGGAGACTGCAACCAATGAACATCCATCATTAGTGTAATCATCGAACCTAGAGTTGTAGAGCACAAGCTGAAGATCTGAGAGGCTTTGCAACCTGCACCAAGATTCAGTCAAAGAAGACCAATAGAAGACACAATATGTGACAATCGAAGTGATTAGCATCTCGCTGAACATGGAAAGACAAGGATGACAAGTATAAGCGACTTGGCCACGAATGAATAGATTGACGTGCAAGTGTTAGCCAAGCAATAATAGCATGGGTACAAACACAACGAGGGTTCGCCCATACATCATGGCTCTATTCTGCACAACCATAACAAACCAGTCCCACTTCAGCGATGAAAGAGGATGACCTATTTAGTGCGTAACCATGTACTGATGTCTATGGTGGCAAACTGGGAAATGTGAGTATGAGGATTAATCATATGCAAGTTTGAACTATTAGGCATGCATGCGAGCCAGTTTTGCAAGTCGCAAATCCCCTCCGTATTAGTGGGCGCAAACGGATAGACCGTCAAGGTAATTTTCTGCCGCGCGCAATGCTGAAAGTAATAGTGTCTCAGGACAGCTTTGTGAGTGAGACCGGCACTCCCTTAATTTAGTCCAAACCAGCATAATATAGTCGTAGATGAAAAGGTCTTCGGAGTTGAAGTGGAATACCGATAGTCTAGTGACTTCATGACTCTTGCGAGACCGTTTGCTAAAGAGGTTTAGGTCAGTATAATCCTCGAACTTAAAAAGCCAGAATGTGGGTCTGATCTTGATACTGATCGAGAATCGCTTCAGGGACAATGTCTCATGAAGTAAGAGATGCGCTGGACATCACGACTTACCACAAGCCAATCCATGCCTTCGTTTACACCGCTCCCGTCGACAGCAGAGCATGCCATAATGCTCCAGTTTCTGTCCCGAAGCTCGCCAAGCCTCAGTGCCTGTGATATGTCGCCGGCTCCCTTTGCTCCAGGCTGATCCTGCTTGTTTGCAAACACCAGCAATGCTGCATCCTTCAGCTCATCCTCGTTCAGCATGGCGGCCAGCTCGTCGGCTGCGGTTTGTAAACGGTCGATATCCGTCGAGTCGACCACGAAGATGACCGCCGCTGTGTTGGCATAATAGCACCGCCAGTAGGGACGGATCGATGTCTGACCACCCAGGTCCCATACATTGAAGTTGAGATTTTTGTATGTGACTGACTCCACATTGAAGCCTATCGTCGGTATCGTCGTGACGACATCTCCTATCTGGAAGAAGACGGGGTAAAGGTCAGCTTGACCCTGCCATTCGAAAGTATTACACCTATAAAAAGTCCATGCCATACCTTCAACCTATATAGCAATGTTGTCTTGCCAGCATTGTCCTGACCGCATATCTCCATTAGTCTAATGCGCAACAGTCAAATGCGAAAGTGGTGTCCTTAAGTAGCCATACCAGGCCGAGAATCAGAATTCTGATCTCCTTCTTCGCCCAGATGAGGCCCGAAAGCCATGAAACACTTTGTCCCATTATGCTTGTTTGTGTAAGTTGCCCAAAAAAAGTGCCGAGCTTCGCGGTCCTCCTCGTGTAATGTTCAAGAGGGTGTCGACACTAGATCCGTGCGGGAGCCCGTTAAGAGCAGTAACAGTCAAGATTTGTTTAACCCGGGTGCCAGAGACTGTGCGCTCCACAGTGAAAGGGTGGATTTGATGTCGTGGCTCGTAGCTCGTTTGCGCGTAGATCGTTGTCTCAGATGTGTCGACTCTTACTGTCGGTCAAGCATTATTAACGTTCATGACACCGCGGACCTTCCCTAACGATACGCAGCGGCGGGCGGAGTCGGGTTACAAATCTGGGGTCCTATCTGTGCACGGTTCACCTACCGCCGCGCTCGCTATTGCTTTTTGCATGTGGCGGCGGGGCGTGGGAACGGACCGACTTTTAGTACTTTGCAAAACTCCAGTCAGGTGACGCGCGATCAGGTGATACTTCATGCCCAAATCAAGTTTCCCACTTTTCCTCAGCCACAGGAAAACCAAGCCTCACATTTCCGAAAGTGGGTCGCCCACACAAACTTGTCTCCTAATCCCGCCCACGTTACCAAAAATCCGTCAGTCTACTCGACATCACCAAAAGACATCCTCTCAGCATTTGACAACAAGCAGCCAAAATGCCGGTATGTACGACCCGAATTCTTGCCATATTTTGGCTACTGTTCCTACGGGATCTATAATGGTCTTCCAGTCCCGGCTGCGGTTTTTCCCAAGGCCGGGGGTGCGATGTTGGGAGGAGGGGTGAAGATTTGCGATGAAGGGCAGCTTTACTGATCGCAAAACATCACCATCTAGAGCCACAAGTCGTTCCGCACCAAGCAGAAGCTGGCCAAGGCCCAGAAGCAGAACCGCCCAATTCCGCAATGGATTCGTCTCCGCACAGGCAACACCATCAGGTACGGCTAGCGACCCGAAGCCATCAATCCAACTCCGAAACGTCGATTGAAGCAGACAGGCTGCTGGAGCGGCCTCTCAGCAAGAGAGACGACGTATACGAACGATCATAGAGGCTACGTGAGAGCTTATGACATTATTTACTAACGGACGGATTCATCTTCCAGGTACAACGCTAAGCGGAGGCACTGGCGCAAGACCCGTCTCGGTATCTAAACAATTCGCCTCCATCATTTGGATTCTCTTCACACCTCCGGCTTCACCAAAATTTGTCGCACTTTATCAATCGATCCAACATGCCGACGTGTCGACCTGGAAGCCTCTAGGATGGTGGGGATGAGGGAGACGGGATGATCGGGGACATGCGTTTCTTCCACTCGGAGTTCGGTTCTTTTTTTCTTTTCAGGGACGATCATGATGATAGGCAGGACGGGGCAAAAAAGCATGTTGGTGGAAGTACAGCCCACAGAGTCCAAGACCCTACTCACTGGTTTTGGCTTTGGTTTCTTCTCAGAAGGTCATTGCATGTTATGGGCAAAATGGAACTCGAAATGAAGCATCGTCCCGCGTGAAATATTGGATCGAACCGTGAAACCATGATGTGGAAGCTCTGAGCCAAAAATGCCCAGTCGTTGTAACACATTCGGCGTATAGCACAGTAAAACTGGCAGGGGTAGTACTGCAGACTAGTCTAGAGACAAAGTTGGGACCTAGGAAAACATACGACTGTATGGCAGCTAGAAATAGACATAGGGACTTGGATTGATTGCACCACTTGTGTCAGCAACTCAGCTTATTGTATCCTTTCTGACTTTGCCCCCCCCCCCCCCCCCCCCCCCCCCGACGTTAGGCTCTGCCCACTGACCCGGGCGAAAAGGCAATGTTCTCATTGAAGCGCAGGCGCTTGCAGTGACTGTATCGTTTCGAAGGCTTCAAAACCATGTCGAACCCCATGTTCATTATGATATCCAGCCACAAAAGAAACGGTAGATGTGATTGCAAGGGTAAAGAAGTTCCAACGCCCACTAAAATCAATGCCATAATCATCATAAAATTCGCGACTTTTCCCTGACTTGTCAAGCCAAGGGAGTTACCAAAAAAAAGCAAAGCACCAGGATAACAAGGTCGTGCAGATTTCGAAATCCTTCTGGTCATGACCTATGCCTGAATCTAAACTTCTTCCATATCGTCGTGCCACTGTTACCATAAGGCGCATCTTAACGGTCCTCAGCCCACTCGTTCTCACGACGGATCTGTTCTTCCTCTTCGGGTGTGAAGTCGTTGGTGATGTTAAATGTCTTGCGAATCTCCTCTGGGGACTTGCCCTTGATCATGTTGGCAACCGTTTTGCAACCGACGTCGAGTAGTGGCTTGATATCAAGGTAGTTGCTCGCCTGGAACGAGTTAGCGATGTTACCCTCAGGTATAAAAGAGATGCATGGAACATACCAAAATGATCTCAAACAGCATCTCCTGGTCGACCTGCATAAACTTCTGATCCCATTCGTCGATATCGGTAGTCTTCTTGCGGCTTTCGCTGTCCTCGTCGCTTGTCTGAGCGGGGTCGTTGCGGTGGTGCTCACACCACTCGAGAACCTTCCTCAGAACGGCCTCGCTGACGTTGGGAATTGGAATTGGTGTGGAAGCGACCATCTCCTCGCCCAGATCGCCAATCAGGTCCTTGATCAGACGAGAACGGCATGCGACGGCGCGATCTAGTTAGGTATCCAAGGTCAGCAAGTACCACTGGATGGCATAGTACAATGCGCAATGCGGCATTTTGAAGGCGACGACATACCAACCTCGATGGACTGGCCATCGTTGCTCTGAAGGTTTACTTTCTGCAGTTGACCCTCTGACATTTTGAATATTATTTTCGAATGATGCGGTGGTGGTTTTGGTAGTCGTGACTTTTGTCGCAAGGTAATTAACGTTAGAGATTCGAGAAGCGATTTGAAAAGTAGCAGTTGAATGAATGGACCAAGATGCGTTTGGCTGTAGATGGGGTGGATGGGAATGAATGGGAATGGGAACCAAGCAGCGGGTAAGGTGAGGCACAGCGGCCTTTTAGCTTACTCACTTGTGCGGGCTGGGGTCAGTAGGCAAAGTTGACCGGCTTAGGCAGATAGATCCGCAAGTAAAGAGTTGACTACTTGGGATGGATGTGTTGGACAAGTAGTAATTTACTTGATGGTCAAAGAACTTGGCGGTTGCTACCTGTGTGAAGGATATTTATTTAGTGACTTGCTTTTGTCCGTCGCGAGCAATGGTGAGAAGACGGTCCGCATGCAGCGTGCGTATGGTTGGTTGTACGTCGCGGCTCACACGCGGGGCAAAATGGGGTTGGACAGGCAGTCACTGTGGAGCTCACCCTGGGCTCACAAAGGACTGCAGTTGTGGAGGCACTCGGGCGATGAGTTTGGTATGGTCTGTGCGAACTTCAGGCTGCTGTTGCCTGCCTGTTTGCGTCTCCACCAACAACACAGGCAGGGTTAGGAGTTATTACGTAAGACCTGTGCCTGCATAAAGGTAATAATGTGCCTACCTGTGCAAGGGAAATAGGGGACAGTTTTGTATTGACCGAAATATTAAACAAACTGCGCCAAGACAACGGGAATGTCGGATCCAATTAATAAGTCGTTGCTAATGACGTCTTTGGTTTTGGCATACCTGTAACAGTTGAATTTTCACGACAAACAGATTCAGTCTCAGCAAATCCAAGCATCGAGTTAATTTGGTCGTATGTTGTACCTGTTGTGTACTCGTGTTACTTTTACAAAATGGAACTAACTCTTCATGACATTTCGGCTCCTTTTGATGGCCAGGGTATGGACACAGTACCAGTGATATAAGCAGATTATTATGACCTGCTTGAGTTGAAAATCTGCTCTGGACACATAGGCAAGGTATCCATAGTTGACTGACTGCCTTAGGGCAGTGTTCCCTATCGCAAACTATTGGATAGGTAGTATATGAGTTTTAGGAGAGAAAAGAAGAAAAAAAGTTCCTAGTCAATCTCCCAACTCCTAAAAGGGTTGTTGGTACCTAACGCAAGGTACACTTCAAAGGCAGTTCGTTTGCGATGTCAGCTGATTTGTGGGAAATGATTCGGAGGAACCGGAAATCATTAAGGTAGTACCCAGGTAACATAAGGTTTGGTGAGGTAGAGGTACTTGACAGATAAGCTAAAGCCAGCCCATTCTGGAGAGAAAGTTTTGTTTCTAGAAGTACCGTGTGTTCCTCACTAAGTTATTTCTAGTCTCCATACCTATCATCACGTTGGCAGTGTGTTGGCCGACAACGCAAACGCCTTAGTAGCACCCATGCTCGCGGGGCAGCAACAAATGATGGAATGTACAATTTACCTTCCACCGTTTATGGTTGCCATGCATTTTTGCACAAGATTTTTGGGCAGATAAGGTACCAACCTCTGTAGTTCGGTGTACCTACCTAGTTAACGGATGTCAAATCAAGAACCTTTCTTTGGTAAGGCAAGTGGAAACGGGGTTCTCTCGAAGGGTGCTTGGTATAATGGTAGACCACCCGAATGAAGCGATAAAGCCAGCCTGACACTTTTAGGTGTGACAGCTGGAAAAAAAGCTTCAAGTGGTTGCATGATGATCTCCCCGTGTGGGCACACCTCATATCCCTGCTTAATCTTGGCAATCTAACTTGCTGATACTTTGTAGCGTGGGCCAGCCCCTGCCGTCATCGTCACATCCCAGTACCACTCATAGCTGCCTTCCCCTGCCAGGTGCAAGGAAGCGTAAACCGCTTTCGAATGATTTGTATCGCCATGTGGCCTGGTACACAACCATCTCCCGAAATTTCCATTTCCCCAAACTGCCCACCCATTTCGCGCGCAGCGCGCCCATCCTGCTTTCCGCTCCCCGTCCTCCCTTCTTATTAATCTACACTCCTTCATAATCGTTCTCTTCTATTCTATAATTCAAGCACTTTACCATCTACCAACCTATCTATGTACTGTCGATAGTTCCTGCTGTATTGGCTCCCCTCCTTCGATATCCTCCACTACCGCGACGACTTGCAACCCCGAGCTTCCACCCCGTCACAGATGCGCTTCACGAAGCGCAATACACCTTCAGCCAGGCCAAAATGTGGCGGCGCACCTATCTATTCCTAGTCCTTGTGCGACTCTACTTTGCTCTATCGCCTAGCTATCTGCACCCTGACGAAAATTTCCAAGGCCCCGAGGTCATCGCCGGCAAGTCGCATTCCTGTCCAGCCCCGGAAACCGTCTACGGCAACTGGCGCTTGAGTTGAATTCGCCGGAGAAGAAGTGGCCCTGCGTGCAAGCTGGCGCCTTGAGTTCCCCGTCGCATTAGCTGACATCTTCCTCTTTCCTCCAATACAGGTCAGATTTTCAGCTATCCAGTTCGGCACACATGGGAATTTACGAACGAGCGACCGATCCGAAGCGTTTTTCCGTTATGGCCGGTGTACGGCCTCCCGATGCTGTTGCTAAGGTGGTTGTGGACCGGAAATGGACATGACGGAGATATTCCTCCGATAGCCGTCTTCTGGGCGCTTCGAGTGTTGATGTTTGTTCTCAGCTTTGTGCTTGAGGACTGGGCTATACACGAGCTTATTCCTTCACCGAGGCAAAGGAGGACGGCTGTCATGCTCGTTGCTTCGTCATACGTAACTTGGACGTACCAGACACATACATTCTCTAACGCGATTGAGACCCTGGCTGTCGCGTGGAGCTTGGTACTCATTGAGCGCATAATCGCAAGTCCACCGGTAAGCTAAAACTGCATCAGACGACCTTATATAAGACCGAACGACTTCGCAAAGCGGATGCGCGCTAACTTCTGGCCGCAGCAACGCGACTCACTTATGGCCTCTGTGGTGCTTGGTATCATCTGCGTGTTTGGTGTGTTCAACAGAATCACATTTCCTGCGTTTTTGTTGGTACCTGGGATTCGCCTTGTACCATATTTCCAACAAAGGTGAGCCATAGATTTCTTCCTGGCTACCTCGCCGAAGAGCTTTCAATTCTAACTCGAGGCAACTATGCTGCACATAGGCCTTTATCATTTGCAGTACTTGTCCTGTCGGGACTTGTCACTGCATTGGTAGCAGTAATCATCGACACTGCATTCTACACCCGACAGGTTTCGTGGACAGACATCGTCTCTAATCCTGTCATCACACCCCTCAACAACCTCTTATACAATATTTCGACTGAGAACCTAGCGCAGCATGGACTCCATCCATGGTATCAACACATGCTGGCCAACTTACCTCTCCTTATTGGCCCTGGAGCTCTTTTGCTGGTGCTCAATGCTAGGTTCACACAACGACTTTACTCGGCTCTCTCGGGAATTTTCGTGCTCTCTATATTTCAACACCAAGAAGCAAGGTTTCTCTTACCCACGGTGCCCCTGATACTGTCATCAGTGCGCCTCCCAAAGAACCCAACCATGCGACAGTTGTGGGTGACTTCATGGATAATATTTAACGTTGCACTAGGCATCCTAATGGGCGTCTACCATCAGGGTGGGATTATCCCAGGACAGGTCTTTTTGAGCAAGCAGCCGGATGTCACGCAAGCAATCTGGTGGAAAACATATACGCCACCAATTTGGTTGTTGAACGGCAAAAACGAAGTCCTCGAGACCAAGGATGTCATGGGCATGAAGGGTGAGGATGTCTACGCTCAACTGGAGCAGCTGGCGACATGCGACACACCGGCGGACAGGAGAAGTTTAGAGTACCTGAAGGAGAAAAACGGCACTTATTTGATCGCGCCACTTTCGACCACATGGCTAGACCAATATTTGCCCAACAAGGGGCTCGAGGGGTTGAGGTTCCGGGAGGTGTGGCGTCATAGACAACACTTCAACCTGGATGATCTCGACTGGGCAGAGGACGGAGTGTGGGGGACACTTAGTCGCTTAATTGGGAGACGAGGATTGGCAGCTTGGAGGATAACCAAGAGTTGTCCAGGTCAAAAGAGGCCGTGAGAAGTTAAAAGTTTAATATTTGCGAATAAAATTTCACCATTTTTCTCAGAAACAATCAAGTCTAGCGCTTTTGCACTAAGAATTTGTGGCTTATGGTCTTGTTTTTATTTTTCAAATCCAGTTCATCTTCAATGATGAGTGATCCATTCTACGATGTGACTTTTTCCAACGCGTCGCGATCGGCCAAGGAAAGTGCCTGCAGCAAGCCCGGCTCCGAGCCTTGGCCCAAGCTCCCGGTAACCCCACCCTGAGTTTAAGTGCCTACAGTGGTCCAAAATGTTACGTACCTACGATTGGCGTTAGGCACTTGGCGGCAGAAATTTGGGCTTGCATCAACGTACTACCTAGTCTAGACGACATACCTGGATTTTCAACCTAAACGACAGCACACGATTAACATATGTGCATGCTCTGCCCTTACTGACACACCTACCAACCTTACCTTTACCTCCACAATCAAAATGGGTCGTCTGAATCTTGAAGTGTTCAAGGTATGTCGATAGAAATTCGCCAATGCAGCGCAGCGGGTCGCGTACCAGATGGAGACTCACCACGCGATGTTTTTACAGTTCGGCATGTACGTCATGTTCCCCATCGGGGTCATGTTCTACTTCGGCACGAACCTCGACAACCGCTTCACGGTCAACGACTTCTGGCCCAAGCCCGAGCAAACCAACAAGGTGCCGACCGACAGGGACGAGATCCGCGCCGAGCTGGAGAGGCTTCGCACTCAGCGCCTCCTGGCCAGGGACAGGAGGTTAGCAGCCGAGGCCGCCGAGGCTAGGCTGAGACCTCACGCTCCAGAGGAGTCACGGACGGAATGATGGACTGAATGGGGGCGAGCTGTTGAGGTATGATTATGGGAGTCAATTGGGTAATTTCGGCGTTAAACTGGGATGGCATCTCTGCTCGTATACGCCAAGACTTTTTGGGCTAGGACGACTAAAGCAGGCGTTGTGGTATTTATTTCCTTTTCTGTTTTGGGGACATCATCGATTGGCCGCAAGAGGAGAAGTGCTGTGATATTGATCTCCACTCCGGGTCACATGGAAAACCCAGATCTATGTTCTATTATACAAAATTGTAACATGATGTACAGATATTCGGTCCGCTTTTAAGCAGCTCATTAGGTGTCCAGATTTCTGTCCACATCTGCCCAGTCTTCCTCGGCCTCTTTGCCTGGGTAAGCGTTTAAATATATAGCCTGAACCTCTGGGACCTCTCGAAGGGCGGACAACAGTTCAGCTAACTTTTTTGCTTCACCGACAGAGTTGATCTCAGCCATAGTGTCCTCATTGGGTGTCCACATTATGTCGGTGCTCAGCGTTTCGAGGCCAAATTTGGCACCAACCTCCTTGGCTACGAGAGACACATTTGCTGGCGGCGTCCAAACGACCACACTCCCATCCTCGTTGACCTCGAGATCCTCCGCACCAGCCTCAATGGCGTCGTCCATGATCTGGTCTATCAGTGCCTCAGCGGCCATGTCTGACTTCGAATCAAAGACAACACGCCCGGCCCTACCAAACAAGAACTTGGTTGGCGTGACAGTGACCTTGCGGAGCTTCAAGATTTTGTGGATATCCTGCTGAGAGCGGGCCTTGCTGTCTGTCTCAACCTCCAGCAAAAGGGCAACTGAAGGGGGAATCATGGCCTCAACGGTCATGCTCTCGAGCGCGCCGCCCGATGCGGAACGGCCGAGGGCTCGTGCGAGGGCACTGTCTATATTTTCCTTGGGCAGGCCGGCCTTCTTGGCGGCAGCTACGGCACTTGCAAGTTGGGGGCTATCTTCGCCAAAAGCTTTATTTTTTTTCACACGTGGATTGCTATAAGATACCGTTCGTCTCCATGTACGGGGCTACAAGATGGGGAGGAAGGCCCTCTTTTTGGGAGGGTGACGGGATTAGCCCAACGGACTAAAGGGATGAAAACATACTTCTGCATAGTGAGGTTAAACTTTTGCCTAGCTGTGACCTCAAAACCGTCTTCTTGGCGTCTGCAGCACCTTTGTCGTGCCTGATTTTGGACCATTTGTTATGGCCTGCATACAGTGTCGTGCTGCATGCGATGGTACGGCATTGAGAACATGCAAAATTCCTGCGGCCAGCGCGCAGAAGCTGCCTCGCTATTTGGGGGTTTATAACGTTCATCGAAGGAAAATGGATGTGGAACTAATAAATATAGAACAAGTAGTTCGAAGGTCGATTGTTGGTAGTAAAAACCATGACCAAAACAATCGAAATCCCAGTAAAAACCGAGTTAGCTCTCAATTGATTGTATGACAGCCAGCTCATGAGGAAGCACAGTGTCAAGCTAGACAGGGGTGCTCGCCGAAAGGTGGGGTCCAATGATGGCATGCGGCATTGATGATTGGCCACTCACAGATCGCCTACGATGTGCTCTACCTCAGGTACCTGGAATTTCCCCCTGACCTTACTCACACCTACACGTTGTCACTATACACCTCCAAGGGTAGGGCCGGCGACTACATACCTATACCAAAACTCGAAAATCGCCGGCATGTCCAACGCATGGGAATCAGAAAGGGAGCCTCCCTCAGCTGGCGAGGCAAACGGTCACCACGATGACACAATAGCTGCACCAGCAACGGCTGCACAACCCCCACCGCGAACGAGTGCCGCCGCGGCCAACTTGCACCACCCAGAGCTCGACCTCACCAAGCTCCAATCACTGCCGGCGGAGCAACAAGAGCTCTTCTTGCTGTCCTTTACCTCAACCCTGACAAAGCATGTCTTGGCCCTTGAACCCGACGATTGCACCGCCCAACAGTTCTATCTCAAAAAGGAGATCTTCCAGATCATCAACCTACCAAGCCCCACCCCGTCGCGCGTTATCAGGAACAACATCGCCAAGTGTCTGGCCCACGTACTCGGCACCGGCGACAGGAAGCTGCTTTTCGAGACCATAAACGAGCTGAGTGCTCTAATCGCGGCAACCAAGTCCAAGTCCGATGGCGACTCCAAGGCCCGCCATGCTGCCGTCGTGGTTCTGGGCGAAGTCTTTGGCTCGGCGGGGGACAGTGCAATTGGCCTACATCAGATGGCCTGCGGAAACTTACTCAAGCTCCTCAAGGCATCACAGAACCATGCCGGCATGCGTTCATCCATCTTTGTTGCGCTGTCCAAGATTGTCAGAATGATCGAGGCAAGCTTGGATGAGACTCTGGCCAGGGACATATGGAAGCAGGCTAGAAACCATGCATCCAGTGATAAAGGATCTTTAGTGGTCATGTCTGCCTGCCGTTGCATCAAGGCCCTGGTCCGCCATACGCCATACTTTGACAACTCCAGCGACTTTGACAGTCTTAGCAGGACGACCTTCAAGACCATAGACAACACTTCGGTACAAGCACGCCATGCCGCTGTCGACTGCTTCGCGGAGATCATGGTGAAGAACTATTCCGAACTTGGGGCAGCAGAGACAGCCAAGAACAAGAAGAGCAAGTCAAAGTCGGCAAAGCGAGCGACGCAAGCAGGGGCACTGCAAGACGAGGACACCGTTCCAGCCAGGTCCGAAAGCCCTGCACCAACCAAAAAGGCTCAGGATCTGGCATTATCGCTGACCGACATACTGAAAACGCTATCGACTCAATATGTGCGATCTTCCACCTCGAATAGGGCCAGGGTAGCGCTGGGTGTCTGCCATGGCCGAGTTCTCCAACGTCTGGGAGAGAAGACGGTCGAGATCAACTTCATCAAGTTAATCGAGGCTTTGTCTAACGATATTCTTGGTCATTCGAATATATCAAACAGTCGGTACAAGCTACTTGCATCGCGCCGAATCGTTGATACGATTATCCAGGATATGGTCGGGAAGGGGATCTTGGGAGAATCCGGCCAGGCCTCGGCTGCAAAAGCCATCATCAATGACATCTTGAAGAACTACCCGCAGTCCTTGAAGGAGCTCCCAGAGCCGAGCAAGAACACTCTCATAGCTGCACTGGGAGCATTAGGATCTCTCATCCAGTCTCTAGGGTCTGCCGCGAACAATTTCGCAGAAGCTTGCAGAGACGCCCTTCTGCAGGTCTTGCAGCATCCCAGCTACAGCGTTCAGGTGTTCGCCTCATCTTGTATGAAGACTTTTGTCCTAGCATGCCCACAACAGCTGCTGCCTTGTCTCTCGGTGTGCATGAACAGTTTGGGCCGGGAGCTTGGTTTGTTGGGAACCGGGCGCAACTCGCCCAGGCGATGTGTCGGCTTCGCACATGGGCTTGCCGCCGCTCTCAGTGCTAGCCCCTTGCGCCCGCTGCATGGATCGGTAGAGATCAACAGCAGAGTTTTAAACATGGCGACCAACTTGCTAAAATCGAGTGGCACCATGGAACTACGCGTGGCCAGCACCCAAATTCAGGTCGCATGGACTCTGATCGGCGGGCTGATGTCGCTTGGCCCTAATTTTGTCAAGATTCATCTGTCGCAGCTTTTGCTTCTATGGAAGAATGCTTTACCTAAGCCACTGGCCAAAGATAATAGCTCGTCACGGAACTACCTGGAGGTCTCGTTTCTTACGCACGTCAGAGAG
Source organism: Pyricularia grisea (assembly GCF_004355905.1). Taxonomy (NCBI): domain Eukaryota; kingdom Fungi; phylum Ascomycota; class Sordariomycetes; order Magnaporthales; family Pyriculariaceae; genus Pyricularia; species Pyricularia grisea. Next base: position 4,410,725 of record NW_022156716.1, on the reverse strand, counting down.
TGTGCCCTTGGATCTATCCTCGCTTTCCTAGAGTTCAATAGTCGACTACTAACCGTCGATGTTTCGAAACGCATTGCCACGATGCTGCAGCACACAACTGCATATCTAAAAACGCTACCGGCAAAGAGAACCACAGACGACATCTCACAGCGTCTGGCGCCGGCCCTACAACTATACGATCTGGACATGATGGTTTCTCGAAGGGTGTTGCAATGCTATACCAAACTGATCAATCTTAGCCCACCTGGCGGTACAGAAGCCTTGCTACAATCGAACCTCTTAACCCTAGCCATTTCGCTCTTTGCCGACCCTGATAACTACACACCGAGCTCCCTCAGTGCTACCATCGCAAACGCAGCGGGCGCTTTTGATACAATTTGGGATGTGGGTGACAATGCCGGTTTCGGTGTCACCGGGCTTGTGCGTGGTTTCAGTGTCAAGCCACTGCCTGGTCAGCACGAAAACTCGACCGAGCCCTCGCCAATCGACGAAAGTGGACCAGAGGCAGCCATGGAAAAACTACTGATGTCTCCAGTTTGTGGCTCACTGGAGCATGACGCCTCGGTGCTCTACATCGGCCAGTATCAGCCGGACAGTGGTCTCGAAAGCCTCCCTGACCCACCGGCGACCGAGGTGGTGAACGTAGCAATCCAGCTGTTCGCTTTCGTTTTGCCCTTGACACCATCCAAGGTTCAGGAGAGCATCTTGGAGCAAATTACAACGTTCCTCTCCGCTGGTTCGCTTCAGCGGGAGACTGGAAGGAAGGCAGCTATCAACGTGAACATTGCCATAGCGATTCTATATACTCTCAAGGTGGCTGTCAAGGAGACTCAAGCTCCACGAGGCGACGTTACCAACATGGCTGTCGAGAAATTGCTGCAGGAAATGATCAGGGACTTTGTTCTTAGTCCAGACCAGTATGTGCGCAGCATTGGATACGCCGCGGTTGCCAGGCTGTGCAGCACATGTGGTAACGCCTTTACCAATCACGAGATCAAGTATCTGGTCGACACTATTGTCATGAACAGAGAACCGAGCGCTCGCGCTGGCTGTGCCATGGCCCTGGGCTGCATAGAGACGAAGGTAGGAGGCATGGCGGCTGGCTATCACCTCAAAACCATTCTGGGCATCATCATGTCTCTGTGCAATGACCCACACCCTACAGTGCACTTTTGGGCTTTGGAATCATTCTCTCGCATGGCGGACGCAGCGGGCTTGGGATTCTCCGCCTATACCTCCAGTACGTTGGGAATGTTGGCTCAGCTATACGTCTCAGATAATCACAATGCGGAGACAGGCTCCGCAGTCTCCATGAGCTTGGAAGTTGAGCTTTGCACGCCAGGGGCAATTGCTAGAGGTATTGACTCTATCATTAACGTCCTGGGGCCCGACCTCCAGGACTCGACCAAGTCGAGAGAGTTGATCTTTGACCTTGTTGGTCAATTTATCGGCGAAGAAGACTCCCAAGTCCAGCTTGTCGCTTTGGCCTGCATGGAACATCTGTCCATGTTTGCACCGGGTTACGTCGATTTCAAAGACTACGTCAGGCTGCTGCAAAAGCATATCAATTCAAAACATTCGTCACTTCGAGATGCTGCGGTTGATGGACTCTACAGCCTAATGAAGAGAGATTCCAAAGACGTTATTCAGGCTGCCGACAAAGGATTTGAGGACCAGTTGTGGCTGGTGCTCGACACTTGTCCGTCTCACGATGGTATTCGCAATTTGGTGCGCAACTGGCTGCAGCAGACATGTCTCTCGGACACCACTGGTTGGCTTCAGCGTCTGCAGGGTGTTCTCAAAATGACAAGAACAAAAGTCGTAGAGACCGCCAAGGTCAGCACCGGCAGGTCTAACGCCGTCATTGATCTCCAAGATGAGGAAGTGGCTGGTTTTGCTGCTGCAGGCGGGGTAGCAAAAGATGACAAGGAGACTGCCGGTGGTTCCGACGTAGAGGCCCTGAGATGGCAGGTCATGACATTTGTCATGAGCTGTTTGAATGATATATTTACCCTCATCAGCAAGGAGGTAGCCACACATGGCGAGTCGGCTGCGCAGACGGCGCTACAGAACAAGGTCGCAGATGTGGTGAGGATGGCCTTCTCGGCCTCAACGGCTGGCGTTCTGGAGCAGCGAATATGGGGTCTGAAGATCATCGGGTCTGTGTTAAAGATGTTCGGGAAAACACCTGATCCCGACTTTGAAGAAGCCATGTTGTTAGAGCAATACCAGGCGCAAATCAGCTCGGCATTAACACCAGCCTTCGCTGCGGACTCATCTCCAGAGTTGGCGTCAGAGGCCGTCAATGTGTGTGCTGCATTCATCGCCACTGGAATTGTGACCGACGTTGACCGTATGGGTCGCATTCTCAAGACTCTTGTGGCAGCCCTGGAGAATTTTGCAACAGAGAAGGAAAACGTGGGCATTGGGGAGCTCAAAGGTCTGAGTTCTAACGCGCAGGTCATGGTCAAAATGTCCGTATTCGCCGCTTGGGCCGAATTACAGGTTGCAAGCTCCGAGCAAAAGTACCTTTTCGAGGTACTCAAATCACACATTGGCACGTTGACGCCTCTGTGGCTTGAGTCACTGAGAGAGTTTGCCCGCCTCAGATTCGAGCCAGATATCTCCATGACACTTGGGCCCCCGTCGCTTTCAGGAAGTTTGGACACAATATACGCCGCCCTCAACCGGGAAACCCTCCTTAAGTTTTACCAGGAGTCTTGGCTCAAGCTAGTGGATGCCATTGCCAGCTTGATTGAACAGGACAGCGATTTCGTCTTTGATGCTTTGGATGGCAAGGAAACCGATGGGCCGGCCTCAACATCAAAGGGCAAGGCCAAGAGTGCAGACATCAACTACCGAGATGAACCGGTTGCGTTCTTCTTTGTCCTGTTCGGTATCGCTTTTGAAGCCCTTGCCGCGAAGCCTGGTCAGCCGGACTCGTTGGCGACTCAAGCGCAAACCCTTGAGATTCTTCGAGCACTCAGGAAGATCCTTCATCCGAGCGTTTCCGGGCACGCCATCTACCGCGAGGCCATCTTTTCCGAAGCTATGGACTTGCTAGATCGCTTGGTCCTGACAGAAGGTCTAGATGTGCAGGCTGTCATAGTACAGATTGCACGGGCACTTTGTGTAGCTCATCCAGCAGCAAGGAAACAGGCCGATCAGGCTGACAGTGGTGAGCTGTCTGAAGACATTGAGCAGCTGTTTGAGTTGACTCGCATCATTGTTTTGGTTCTGTCTGGTCTGTTGCCAAACTTGACTACCGATGCAACATCAGGCGGTCAGCAGCCATCTGCCGTACGCCACCAGATGACCGAGGAAGCCATCACTCTCGTGAGGACATCTCTAAACGCACTGGTGGACGCGGCTGAGGTGTTCCCAGCTATCATCAGGACAGACCTGCACGCCTGCATCATACACATATTCGCTACTATCCTTGCAACACCTGCGTGCCAGCAAATAATTGTTCCACAGGCACTTCCTACTCTCAAGCGGTTCATTGGGATCTCGTCTCATTCGCAAAAGCCTGGGGCAGAGGGTGGAGATGGTAGCGGTTCACAGACCACTGCACAGCTTCAGGGCTGTCTACGCCGTTTCCTCTCCATCTATTTGCACGCTCAGAAGCGCGAAGCACCAACGTCTCTTAGCTGCGTCAAGAACTGTCTGCTAGCAATCACGATCCTTTTCACCGGTGGCAAAAACTACATGTCTGCCAATGACCCGCTGGTGGCCAAATTCCTCGATGAGGTGGTGGATTGTCTTTCGGACAGAATGGTAAGATATCTTCTCTTCCCACTTTTTACAACACTCACACTGGACGGCCCCATGATAATGACACCTCAATCTACAGACGGCCAAGATAGCAGCCAACTGCATCCGTTCCTTGCTTGTTCAAGCAAATCCTACGGCAGCGGATCAATCGATAGCCCGCTATCTGCTCCCACGCCTCGTCGTGTTTGTGACGAACACCGAACCTGAGGACCCGGAGCGTGCACGGGCACTCGTATCGCATGCACTAACCTCATTCGTAGCAGCTGTTCCGCGTGATCACGGTGACGCGGTTGCCGTAGCCATGTCGCTTGTTATGCCAGCTTTGTTAGCCAGGGCAGCCGCTGAGGAGGAAGATGAAGGCGAGGAGGGGACCATATATAAGGAGACAAGTGCTTGTCTACTGCAGTTGGCCTCGGTTGATCAGAAATTTTTCCGAGGTGTTGTGGCGGGGATGAGCGAGGGGCAGAAGGCATTCATGGAGGAAGTCATCAGGAGTGGGCGGAGGACGGCGCAGGAAAAGGATAACGGGGCGGCTAGTGGGCAACCTAGCATTGCTTTGAAGATGGACTTTGGGGGTTAGCAGTCCAGTTTATGTATAAAGAAAGGCGGTTGGGTATTTTGGTAATATAAAGGCGTTTGTGGACATCGGGCGTGCCGGTGGCTGCCTCTCCGTGATCAAGACAAACCCATGGTGTGTCTTGGTGTATCGATGCAACTTTCTTGCCTGAGGGGCTAATGCGAGTTGTGTCTCCGTTTCTGTTAAAATGCTAATTGAGTTGTTGCCTCCCTTTAGTTGGAGATGTATGTCTGTGGCCGAGTCCTGAGCTAGTTCAACAAAAATACTTGTAGCAACTTTGCCCAGGCCGTATTTTTTAAAGGTTATCAAACACCTACCTTCCCGAAGAACCACCCAAGCTACCTAATTTTGGTGGTCAAATACAAACAAAGTCTGGTTCAACTCACAGTCGCCTGCTGGAATCGCTCAATTTCAAGCTTAAATGTTCAAACACGAAACGGAATAGGCGAGGTAGTCCCCATCCAACATAATGGATTCGACCGGCAAGTACCACTCAGGCTTCCTCGTCACCTCCAACGGTTGAGGCAGGTGCCACCCATCGTATTCCGTCAGAATTCTCTCGCCTTCTTCATTTTTGAAAAGATTGTAATGGAACGACATGATTCTTTTCTTTTCTTTTCAATTTTCCTTTTCTCAACCTCTTTGCTTCATCTCTATTACCCAATGGACTCACGTTACGTCAAGCCCAATCGTTTGTTCACTGCAAAAGACAGCATAGTATTCCATCGAGACGCCATACAAGGCACTATGAATGAGCTCTCCTACTACGAGCAAAAAACGAAGAACATTCACAACAGAATCGGCATATCCAAGCCCGCCCGCCTGCTACTGAAGGCTATCGATGACTTGCAAGCTGGCGCCCTGGAAGAGTCTGAACTCCGTCGAATGATTCGAATATCGCCGGGGTACCGCAACATAATCTCCCAGACGATATCAGACATTGCCGATTTCATCATCAACCACCCGGAAGAATCGAAGACGGGTGCGATCCTGATCCAGCTTCTGACCAAAATTCTCCAAGTTGCCGGTCAGAACATACACCACAATCACAGATATATGTTATGCCATTTCGTTGATGCCAATCTTGTACAGATGAAATCTCCGAGCCGATGCTACCTTTCATGAAGTTCCCGCGCGAAGTGCGCGACCTCATATACTTTTACTACCTCCATTGTCGCTATGGACAGCACAAAATCATGTACCCGGGGACCAAGAAGCACACATGCCCCTGCAGTCATGCGAATCAACCGCGGAGCCTGAGGGATATGCAAGTCAAATTCACTCATCCGGATTTGAGGAACCACATGCGAATGCTGACCAACTTTGTCCTCTCGTTTCTCAGGTGGCTAAACAAACAAATGGCACTATCTGAAGTCAGCAAGGCGATCCGGGAAGACTTCATGGCTGTCTTTTACCGAGAGCACAAGTTTTACTTTAACTGTACCTGCGAGATGGACTACTTTATCAAGAACAACAAGGCCTTGCAGCGAAACCTAGTCTCTATCAAGATCCACTGGTGTGGCCCCCGAGCAGACAAGGCTTTCCAGGCACTCAAGACATGTCCTAACCTTAGGCAATTGGTGGTGGTGCCTTCCGCAGCTACGACACGCTATCTTGTGCCGAGGCAGCAAGTATTCAATCGCTTTTTTGCACATACTTCACGCCCGCGACTTACTGATGCTCTGGGAAAGGATGAGCTTATCACCCTGCGTGGAATCAGCACTGTCAGCGTTCAGCATGTACCAGGGCGTCAGGGGCAGAAGCGGACGAATGAAGAATTGGCAAACTTGAACGAGATTCTCCAGAAATATGTCAAACAAGACAAGGAGGTACGTCAGCACACCAATCAGGAATTTCCGAGGATTGTACAGGAGATCATATACTAAGTTTATCGTATCATAAAAAGATTGGATATGGCGAGGAGTAGGCAGACTGCTGCGTCCACGGATGCAGAGCGCGGGATACCCTCACAGTTTTGGCTCGATGCTTTCATGTCATCGAGGGCACCTCATGATGCAATACACCAAGTATCAGGATTCTTATCCTCGCTATTATTCGCTATGATTTGCCGCACGACAAAGCTCGAGTGTCTCAGGATTGATGAAGCCTTTACAAGGTGCAACTACCGAAGCAAGGGAAGACATAGGGGGAAAGGACAGGGATGAGTTGTAGTCACCTTGCAACTGGTGTAGGATCTTGGGCTCCCGGGAACGGGTTATTAGCTCCGTTGTTTTCTACATTGGCCGCATTCAGTCACGATCTTGTTCTGTGACGCTGGGTTCCGCGAGAGATTAATACGTGTCCATCTTCTCACAATGATTTTGTCAACGATATTTAGATACGCCGAGGCTTGATCTGCGCTGATAGCAATGGCTGCGAACACAACATGTTCTTCTTTGCGGACCGTCTGCTTATTGATCTAGACTAGATGGCGACCAATAGATATACCTGGTGTATCAATTACGCTCCTGTTTTCTGCATCCTAATATGGCATTCCAAACAGTCTCATAGCATTGAAAAGAGGTACGCAGAATGGTGTAGCAACAGATAAATTACGAGAGGCTCCATAGCACTACAGCAGACAAGCTGGGTGAGAGGTCCCGTACTCAAAAAGCATTGCTATAATCAGTCTCCGTCTTTATGCGCGAAGCATCCCGGCTCAAGACCAGCCCGGGGAGGAGCAAGGGCTGGCCGAGTACCAAGGAGTAGACGGGAAAATAGTAGTATCACAATAGATAGAGGTAAAGAAGCCCTGAAGTCAAGAAGGCTGCATAGGACCCGAGGCAGGCTGCTGCCATAGATTCCCAGGGCGGGCGCCCACGGTCAAGCAAACGTGTCTACAAAATACTGCAGAACGTCACCAACAGTAGAATGCAGCTTGTTGATGAAGCATGGCGCATCGGGTGAAAAGAGGGCTGGGAGTCACTTGATGCTTCCCGTTTTCGCTCGTGGAATTGTGCGTGAAGTCGAAATTAACTTGAACAGAAAGAAAATCTTGAGACGGAGGGGCCCAGTTTTGTGATTGGCATGTCTGATGAGTCAGCATTTGCAACCCTTTCTCTTTTTGTTTCGGATGGGTGTTTGGGCAACCAGCACCAATTATGATTATACGCAGACATGATGCCGCCACGGCAAAAAAAAATTTGGTCCGTAGCGCATTTTTTCTCTCTCCCTCTCACTGTCACTTATCAGCCCAACGTCAGATTGATATCGCCAAGCGATGTTTGAGAGGGTCCTCTGTCACTTTGAGAACGACCAACAGGTGGGGATAAATGTTGTCCCGTTCAGAGAGCGCAGCCAATACCTATCAGGGGATGGATTGAATTGGTGCCTTAGGATGGGTTCTTGGCTTCCCCTAAGTTGACAACATGATGTCGTGAAAAAGTAAATAAAGAAAAAAACCAAGACGATTAAATCTGCAGAAAATCTCAAGCGGTCAGATCAGACTGTATTGTCATTGTACGGAGTAATACATCACATACCGCATGTTTCTGGTCAAGAAGAAGCAACCAGGCAGAGTTCAGCTACCAGATCTCAATATCTCAATTATTGAATTCCTCAGAGCTAATCGGGACATATCTGCTACCTAACTTTTTCGTACGTAGGCAAGCTAGGTATCATGCCTAATCTTGCTAATCTATGGGAGTAGATGGGTAAGTTGATAAGGTAGGCCATGTACCTATTTAATTCACTGGTCAGGCACAATGACATATTGATTGTGCTTTGAATGGGCAATTTGGTGCCTGGGGGTCGTCAACATGGATGGGTTCAGGCCACATGCCAAGAAACAGCATCCGCGCTGATTTCTGAAGCCAAGTCGGAAATACGGCTCCTTCTTTTTCAGGTGGTTCATTGCGGCCCCGCTTTGCGCCTATTTTTGCTTTCTGTCGCGTGAGCCCTTGCTCGATTTTGAAAAGATTCAGAAGAAAGGATCGCCAACCCCAACTCGCTGTCAACAAACCAATGTTCACCTCAGATAAGCAAAGCCGCCAAAAACAGTACTCGGTAAATGTGTGCGTGCGTGCGTGTGTGTTTGTGTATGTGTGTGTGTGTGACCACCGGAGATACCATTCCGTATGGAGCAGTCCCCTAAAATGATATCTCTCCTGTTCCCAAGCCCCAAAGTCCGGGGAGGGAAGTGGGGGATTTTGGGTTCAGGAGGAACCCATTCAATCTCTGAACGAACGAGTTACCCCATTTGCGAAGCGGCGTGTGCAGTCTCGGCGTCATATTATTTATTATTTTTTACCCGAATCGAGACGGAGAGTTGGGACACATTCCCCNCCCCCCCCCTATCGGCACGGCATCTGAGCCGTGTGTCGCGTCGGGCTTTTTATTTCCTTCTGTCTGCACGCCTGCCTGCATATCTTGCCTACCCAAGGTAGGTACCTACACCTACCTACCACATACTTTAATCTGTATCCTTCCCACATAGACGTATTTGTTTTGGTGTGTGGCTTCTTTTCCCTCGACCTTTGTCAAGTGTACCTATATTTCCCCCAATCGAGGATATACTCTGTTGAACAACAAGGAGATACTAAGCAGTATTGAAGCAAGAGAGTGAGAGAAAAAAAAACGGCAACAATATTGCCTGGCCTTAGAACTGCAGATGATATCAAATCAAAGCCTAGGAAAAGAATAAGGTTCTATGAGATCCAAACAGCTCAGGTGAGACGGAGTGGAAGGGAGCTACCAGCAAACATATATCACACAGAGCAAAAGCAACAAAGGAAAGCAAGCTAGTACCCAAAAGAACTAACTCGACCTGTGCGAGGAAGGCACCATCTGACCTATTTATTTACCTGAATAAGGCAGCAAGGGCTGGGACTTTTGCTTTGTGCTACCGGGTTCCGACCACCCCTCTGCCTTCGCCCAAGGTGCTCGAAGTTGAAAGCTCAAGGCAACAAAAATCAATGCGTCTGTCAAGATGGGCGCACCGAATTCCCGGCCTAGCCGACCAAGGCTTCTATGAGACCTTGTGCCGGGCATCGTTTTTTGTAGTTGTCGTCACCATCCTCGCGCAACGTATTTTTGTGGGTGAGTTGGGTTTCATCTCTCACCATCTTCTACTTCTTTCTCTGGCACTGACCAAAGCTCTGGTTCCAACTTAAAAAGGCATCAATGACCCCCAGCGCTGTGTCGCTCTGTTGTCTGGTGGCTCATGGCCACCTCACGATACTCTCGCTAGCTGGAGGCCATACTTTAACAAGTGGGAGCCCCGTGGATGCCGCATGTACGAGTATCAACCGGCCGAGATGCATGACTGTCTTTCGGGACGCAGCCTTGTCTTTGTGGGAGACTCGACTGTACGTCAGATCTTTTATGCCACAGCCAAGCGTCTCGATAAGGTCATCGCAGACGAGATGCTCGTTGATGTCCTGGTTTCGTCGAACCCACAGCATGACATCGAGTTAGAGATTGACGGTGTGCGTCTCGTTTTCATTTGGGATCCGTGGCTCAACTCGACTGGTCTGGCGACAGAACTGCAAAATTTCAGCCCGGGACCGCCATCATCCACACCAGCTGGGAGCATTACGACAGAGACATCCGCGGCCTTGTTGCTAGTGGGCGCACCCGGGTTGTGGGCGGCTCGCAGTGGCGGAGAGGATTATTTCGAAATGTTTCAGCGCGGCATCGACTCGGTCCGGCCATGGCTGAAGGATGGGATCCAAGTCGATTCCTCCGTCTCTGGCTACAATGATCTCCAAAACCGCATTGTCGTTGCTCCCGTACAGATCCCGCAGTACTGGAAACTGGCACCGGCACGAGCAGAATCTCTCACCAAGGAGAAGATTTCACATATGAACGCCTACCTCGACGCATTACCTGGGCAAGAGGCCTCTCACATTGTCACGGCATACAATCAGATGACACGCCCTGGAACGCGGTTCGCCTTCGAAGACACCGGTATCCACGTCCGCGAGGCACTCGCAGATCGCAAGGCCGATATTCTCCTCAACCTGAGGTGCAACGGAGGCCTGGTCCGTCAGTCCAAAGATCACCGCAATCAGGAGACATGTTGCTCAGCCTATGAGCCTCTTCGGAGAGTTCATTATCTCGGAATAATTGTTGCCTTGCTCGCTGTGGCCGTCATCGGTATTCGCTACAGTTCAATGCAGTCAACCCTTGCTGGAAATTACCATGCGAAACGTCGTCACGACCAGCCACATGCACAACGATTTCACTTCCCCTTTGCATTGTTAGGGGTCATAGTGTACTGCTACCTTGCCGATCGAACGCAACTGTTCCCAAAGTCCGCGAAGCGGTTGAGCGCCGGGGGGCTTGCCATCTCTCTTATAGTAGGCGGTGCTGTTGCCGTCGTATCTCTGCGCAGATGGCGCCCTAGTCCTGTTCCCAGTCACAGTAATGACAGAAAAAGGCCAGGATCGGTCCCGCCGCTAAAGCCCAGACAAAGAAAGCTTCCGAGGCTCGAACCTGATGAAGACCCTGGCTTTCTACCTCGCGAGCTGACTGAAGAGTGGAAGGGATGGATGCAGGGCCTTCTTCTGATTTTCTCTTACCAAGATCTCTCAGACCAGTTGTGGGCTAACAAACTTTCTCGCCTGCCACCCGCTGCCTATCTGTTTATTCTAGCATACGGCCATACCACATACTTCTTGCGGACAGATGACTACTCGTTCAAGAGGGTTGCCAGTGTCATCTGGCGCCTGAACGCGCTTCCATTTCTAGTTTCGATGGTCATGGACGCCACGGGAGGCTTCTATTCATTTCCTATATTGGCAACCTTCTGGTTCGTCATCACTTATTGCACACTTAGATGTTGCCAGCGCTTCAACTCGAATCCGACGGTAGTGCTGCTCAAGATATGTCTTGCTGCCGTGGTTACAATAAGCCTTGTCCACACAGACTCGATTTTTGCCGTCATAGGCTGGATTATAAGCCACGCAGTTCCCAACGTAACACTTAACGACGGTGCCGTACGCCAAAGAATTGAACTGGACCGCTTGGTCCCGTTCCTCGGCATGATGGTTGCCGTAATTTCCCATCGCGTTAGCGTCATCAAGGCGTCCTACGCACGACTGCACGAACAGCGAGCACACCAGCTTTCACCACTGCCAGGAACCCCAATGAACGCCGTATCAAGCAAATCCCTCCGTTACGATGCGACGGTATTGGTAACAGCTACAGGCCCGAACACTCTCGATCGCATGATTGCAACTCTTTTGTTTCCTGACGACCTGGCATCATGTGTCGTCTGGCCGCTCATTGTTGCGTCACTGGTGCTCGCCGGCTTCGGCCTTTTTTTTACGCTGACCTTCGCAATTCCGGGCGCCTTCTCCAACATGGAGATCTATGATTACTGGCACCCATATATTTCGTGCCTCCCCGTCCTCGCATATGCATTGCTACGCAACGTACATCCCTCACTTCGCCGTGTCGGTTTGCCAGTCTTGGGCGCCCTGGGTCGTATTTCGCTCGAGACTTACGTGCTGTGTCATCATTTGTGGCTAGCCGGTGATGGTAGGAGCCTTCTCAGGCTTGGACTGGCCCGCCGCGCGGGGCTGGGGCGGTACCAGCAAAACAGACCCTTCGCAGTGGCTAGTTGGGTGGCCGAGAGCTTGGTCATCGGTGTTGTTTTTATCTGGTTCAGCTGGCATGCCAAGCAGGCCGTGGTAGAGCTCGGAAGATGGGTTGTGGGTGATTCTGGCGCCGCGCCGCAAACCTCAGGGAACAGTCCTTCGGGGAGCAGGAACGACCTCGAGAGCGGCTCCTACAGGTCCGGCACGTCCAACCGTGCAAAGCCGGACCTTTCAGTCCCAAATCATATCATCAACGGAAATCTATCACACCGGGACCACTCGAAATCGCGGATCACAAAGGTGATAGCCAGTACAGGCAGTACCAAGATCAGAGTTGGCGTTGTGGTACTTGTGCTCTGGTTGAGCCTTTTCTTGTATTAACCGACTGCTTGGGTTTAGCCGGCTGCTAAATCTTATCCTACTCTTTGTACCAATTCTTAGGCTGTCTGTGACCAGCTACGGCTTTTGAAATAATATATGCTTTCAACCGGTTTTTGTTCCGATATACGCGTTTATAGCTAACCGCATATGCTAGAGGAAGTTCAAGCTCAGGCTCACGAATATTGCTGGGTATTTCGCACCTCTCGTCGAAAAACCACGTAACTTTACCCCTGTAAGTTCATCTTGCAAGTAGACGATCCCAGGATTAGGCGTTATGTCCTTAGCCACACGTGCTATTCCGTCGTTCTCTATTAGATAGAGTTCAGCCATACATCCTACAACTGGCCCCCTTATCCTTATTTTCTACTGGCACCGGAACGGTTACACGAGCGAGAGTGTTCAAGCGAAATCGTTGCCAATATCATAGTTATACGAGATATATAAAATAATATAGCTGCATTGTTAAAAGTGCGCCAATTGACAATATATATCAAAAGGTTTTGAAATTCGGGTGGCAGGCGAAGTAATTTAAAGTAAGAGCAAACATAAAGAAATGTCACAACATTTATATTTCAAAAGTTGCAAGCCTAAAATACCTAGATTAAATAATAAATATTCTTTTAACACTTTATTAATATGTATCATATTCAATACTTAAGTTCTTTATCAAATTGTTGCATTACCTGATGTTGTAACCGCTAGGCCAAAAGTGCGCTGAGCAAGTCGCGATACCCAGTCCCGACCTAGATACCTGTTTTGGACATCAACCCCTTTGGAACGCGTCCTCTGGACAGAAGTGTACACGAATGGGCTATCTATATTACTAAATATATTAATCAAGTAAACCCCATTTCCTGTTAGTATACGGAGCACATCTATTTATGTACATAACTGATGCGCGCATAAAAAAAACCCCCCTTTATTACTTAAATCCAAATATTACATGGTTAACCTGGAGTTTAACCTCCAAAAAATGTTGTTTATATCGCGGTTGGGTAGTGCAAATGGCGCGGAGTTTGCACTATGTGTATATATGAAATTTCCGGATTATATTTTGAATGATAACCTAATTTGTTGACTATCTCTAATTGATGGAATACGCAAAAGACCATAATAATTGATACGCTTTTTGATCATTTGCTGCTATATGACTCTTGTCAACATCTCGCGCCGAGTGTGGCTTCACAGACGTACTTGATCAACCAAGTTATCCATGATTCTCACTACTGTAAAGTAAGCGCATCGAAATTCCTTACTGTCGGTCACAACATGTCAAAGACCAACCCACTAGTTCTAATCTCGCATCTTGACTAGGAACCAACACAGAATCAAAAACACACTAGCATGAAGAGAGGAATTTTGAATAATTCAATTACGAAACAGGCTATAACCCTTATACGTAGATCATTTCGATATCATCCCGCTCACAAGTACGCCTCCTTGATTCCCTTTCCACAAACCAACATCCAATTTCCAGTGTGACCTTTGGCAAAGAACAAAGGAAAAAAACTTTCAAGATATACTACTGCTGGTTAGCAATGGTGTATGGTAATAGAAGAGAAAAAAAACATAGGCAGAAGGAATCTGAAGGATAGGAACTCCATACCGGCCAACCCAAAGTATGAAAACAGAATGAGAATCGGAATAAGAATCCAGAAAAAAATGAACAAGAACTGGGTTGGTCATCAAAATACTCCCAGGATAAGAAGGCGCATTATTGAACAGCAACCTTCTCATCCGCATGTGAGCTTTCTTTTCTCGTTTCTTTTTTTCCCCACCAAATAAAAAAAAACCTGGTGTCCAGCATGTATATGTCCCCAGAAATAAATAAAAGAAAATATGAATAAAAAGAGACCCCGCCCGTATATCAAGAGGTGTCCCCAGACATTCCCATCATTAGTAGATACGTTATGGAAACAGTATATCGAAACGAGACTTTTCGAAGGTATCTCATCGAATCTGGTCGTGGTACAAGAAAAGGCTAGTCTATATGCCTTTGTATATGAGTCGCTCGCTGGTTAAATGGTTGCAAAGCCGTGTCGGCCGGCATATAAACAGTCATGTGACAAGCGTGTCAAGATAGAGGCCTGTTAGCAGGCTGCACTTCATGCCTCGTCGATGCGAACCTGAGGGCAGGTTCCCGCGGTAGGCGAGTGGATCTTTTCGGCCCCTCCATTGGACTCATCCGACGTGACGTCGTCATGAGTGCTTGAGTCTGTGCTGGGAGGGCTAGTGCTCTGGGGTGTGTTCGGCTCCATCGTCAAGTTTGGCGTAGGAGCAGCAGAGGTGACATCGACCTGGAGACCCGCCGCGGCAGCAGATCCCGCGCCGCTACCGACGGCAGACATCAAGCGATCGATGGCAGCAATCTGCCGGCCATTGCTGACCTTCTTGAGCGAATTGAACTGTGGCTTCATCTCCTCAACAAATGCCTGCCTTTCGGCTCCGTTGAGTTTCTCGAGCAGTTTTTCTGCAAATAATTAGTTAGCTGGGGGTTGCTTGATCAATCAAATTGCCTTGGGATGCACTTACGGACTACATAGTTCGCATATTGATCCTTCATCATGAGCTGAAGGGGACTGGTGCCATCTGGTCCTGGAGTTGTGATGATCTTGCGGATCGCGGTGCGGTCTTCAGCCGTGCCACTAACGATGCATCTTTCAACGACATTCGAGGCCAACTTGTGCTTAGAAAGCAGCACAATCTGGCCAAGGACGATTGAGATGACCTTCTGCCGGTCTTCGGGCTTCCCGTGGGTAATGATATGCTGGATCACATAGTTGCCGTAAGGATCAGTCGTCAGCATGGGAGCATGCTGGTGAAGCTCATGCATGATGGTAGCCTTGTCGGCATCGGAGCCATGCTCCATCATTCTTTGAATGACACGGCAGCCATAGTTGTGTTGTGAAAGCTGAATGACTTGGCCCCGAATGGAATCCATGACGAAGCTAATGTACTGGCGAGGGACCAGTTCGATTATCTTCTGAACCACATGGTTTCCGTTGGCATCCTTGATGATCCTGACAATTTCAACCTCTAGCTCCTTGACGAGCTCAGCCTGTTGCTCAACGAGAACATGCTCTAGGGCCTGGTTTTGTGCGATAGCGTTAATACCGATCGGCAGTTTGAAAGCAGGTCATTCATCTGGGAGCATGGATAAACATACCTTTTGAACAACCCGGCATGCATACATCTCAGTGGAGAGGCTAACCATTTTGCCTTTCATCTGAGATGCCAGAGCCTTCTTTTGAACCTGGTTGCCATGCTCAAAAAACTTCTGGATGACATAGTTGCCGAAAACATCCTTCATGAGCTGTACGGCATTAGGCTCAAGCTCCTTGAAAATCTGGTCTTTCTCATCGCTATTGGCGGTCTCCAGCTTCGACTGGATAAAGCGAGATCCATGCTGGTCACCACTGAACTCGACTACATAGTTGTAAATGTCCTAATGTCCAAGTTAGTCAACGTTTTTTCTTTCTTCTTCTTCTTAAGAAATGACTCGATAGGTCGGCTCGCGTGACTCTCAATCCTACCTTGAGTTCATATTTCTTTGCTGACTTGGAGGTGGCGCGGAACTCGTCCAAAAGGCGGCTTCGTCCACCGGTGATGGGGTCTTGACTCTTGATGCCGTGCGGGGGAGGCATCGGAAGGCCCGTATGACCATAGGGACTGTAGGGCAAACCAAACTGATGAAACGGCACAGGTGTTCGGAAACCATTGCCGTACTGGTCGTACAGCTGGGCAGGATAAGCCGAGGGGATGGTTTGTGCATAATATGGGTGTGGCGGGTAAAAGGCGGGCTGTTGCTGCCCTGGGAGATGAATAGCGTGTGAGTGGATGGATGACATGTAGCTGTTTGTTGAGCCACGCCGCTCGTTCTCCAGACCATTCCTAGGGTCCCTAGACGCCGGCCGACTGCCCCAGCCGTTGGGGATGATGGATGCCTCACTCATGTGCCTCGGGCTTGCCAGATTGGTTCTCATGTTCAAGCCTGGAGAGTTGCGGTCGGGTATGCTTCCTCGCTTGCCGTTTGAATAGTCAGAAATAATGCCTTCCTGGTGTGCCTCCGGGATGCTGAATCCATTGTGGCCAGGCTTGAAGGTTGCTACTCCGTTTGAGTCCCAGGGCTGAGATCCTGGGTTGAACTGGAAGGATCGAGAGGACTGAAAGTTGGACGAGCCTGTGTCTGAAGCATCGTTGATCGTCACGCTTCTCTTGAAGGTCTCGTGAAGATCTTGCTGGTCAAGCTGCGTTGTGCTGTACGTACGGGCGGGGCCTGACTGTGCCGGGAAGGATGAAGATGAGTGCGGCTGGGGCCGGCCCGGGTGAGCCATCCCGGACACGTGCCCTGTGTAAGCGTTTTCGTAGCCTTGTAATGCATCCCCGGTCCCCGTCTGGCCTCCGGAGTATCCGTTACGAGAATCGCCTCGCATGTTGAGAGGCTTCGGCTCAACCCCGAACCCACTGCTTATGGGGTAGCTAGAGGGACTTTCGGTATCATCGGATGTCATCGAGGTGTATCGGAAGGCATTTGACGTCGTATCGAAGGCAGTTTGTCTTTGACGATTCAAGCTGAAGCCGGGACCTTGGTTGATCGGAGGTCTGCTGGTCGTGAAGCTGTTGGACGCATGGATATCGCTGAAGCTGTCCCGTGTGTGAGTGGGCGACGTAGCCCCAGAACTCTTTCTTTGTGAGTTATCAGCAGTCTCCCAAGGACCTCTCCTTGACCAAGAATCAACGTCTGACTTTGCTGCTAGCGCACCAGCCCCGGTTTGCCCGTTTTCATCGTTTCCTGTATACAAGACGGACGTCAGAAAGCGCAATCTCGGCATCATTTAGGAGCAATCCGCCATGGTGACAACATACCACGAGAGGGAGGGGGCTGCGATTTGGGGAAGGAACCTAGGTTACTGCTCCAAATGTTTTGGCGCTTCCAGTCAGGCCCTTGGTAGGATATCCCGCCTCCTAGAGTCTGACCAGCCTTGTCACCCGCGTTCGACATGGTATAATTTGTAAAGCGACTCTGCCGGGCCTGGAGAAGACGCAAGAGGAAGAAAAGTCAGCATTATCGTGCTAAATGCGATCACCGGGATGCTCGGGGGTTCAACGGGGCAAGAGAGAGGGCAAGGCGGAGTGTCTGATGACCGCAGAGACTGTCTACGCGACAGAACCAAAGCCAGCTGATGGTTGGGACTCTTGCTCATTCTTGGCTTGGACGGGATCGCTTAAGACGTTATGAAAAGGTCAGACTCACGGCGGACGCCATGACGCCGGATGATTGATGGTTCGTCGAGGAGGTCATGGAATTGTAGCGGGTCTTGGGGTGGTCGCAAAGTTGGGACGACTGGGGGGGATGGATGCAATCGCTATCGAGGTAGGGTGGAGGCCGTTGAAATAGTTTGTTCAATCTTGCAGCGGTATGCAATATGTGCGCAAGTGTACACAAAACAAAACAAAGATCGCTTTTCTTGTATTAGGTCATGGAACTCATGCGGTTCAGGAGTTCGACGATCTTATGATGAAATATGATTAGGGAGTAGAAATGCGGTATGTAGGCGTGCTATATTTGAAGCAATGTCGAGTAAAATGTACGGGGAATGCGCTTTGTGGCCAGAGAGAAGAAGAAAGTCAGCATTATGGGTCGAGTGAATCGTGCCGAGAAAAAGAAGGTTGCCAGTCCGATATTAAAAGGGAGAAAGTAGAAGAAGAAAAGAAAACAGGGAGAAATTCAACTGGATAGGAGAATGAAAAGCTGACGGTTGGTTTGGTGGTTTTCGCTCGTAGACAGTAGTGCATGGAGAGGGCGGGAAAAAAAAAAAAACTAAAAAAAAAAAACTGCGCCAATGGATGGTTTCTTGCAATCAAGACGAAGCCGTCGTACTGGTTTCGCAAACTGAACGCGGGACGCTATGATGTGCCCAACTGGGACTGCGCACCCACTTGACTCTGTCCTGGCAGGCTGTAACCTGGGCGCTAGCACAGAGTGGCAGCAGACATTGGTAATGCTAGGCGTTGACACCAGTCCTCACACTGTGGGTTCGCACGCATCCGTCTGGTTTAGAGTGCAGGTAAGGCTGAGAGATGCAGGCAACTGGCCCCGCAATCGAACTTGAATGGAACTCAAGTCAGACGTAAAGCAGGAGGCCGCCCCCAGTCAGTGCATTATAGCAACAGGATTTCCCATCTAGTTGCAAAACAAAAACAAAAACTAAATCCAGCGACTGGCTAGGGAAGAAGGCCTTTGGCCAGGGATGAAAAAGACGAGATTGCACCAGTTGAATGACGAGATGAAATAATTAGAACGAATGATGGGTGTAAACAAGTGAGTGGCCGTAATGACGACGACAGACAGCTGCCGAGCTGGTGACGCTAAACAATCAATGCAAATGGCGGGGACACTCACAAAATACAAAAAAGAAGCAGTCTGTTTGATATGTATGTATGTAGGTTAATCTTGTACTGAGTTCCGGGTTGGGTATATATGCCAATGTGCTTTCAGATAGATGTGTGACGACCGACTCGTGTGGCAGCAACACCCTCGATAGTATAGACACGGCTCGTTTGGTAAGGTGAAGGAGGTGTGCAGTTGCAGAGCAGTTGAAGCTTGTCCAATCAAGACAGACAGACGCTCGGCTTGCTTGCTGGGTCGGCTGGTATATACGATAGAGTTGGCGTCGATTGGAATGATGTATGCTTGATTTGGCTTAATGATGGCCCAGGCCACAGTTTGAGCGTGCCCACAAATGTTATTCGTAGTTAGGAGGGGGGCCGACCGGGACTGAACAGGGGTCGGAGGTGGTAAGGTAAGACTTGGAATCTGAGAGGTCGCCGTCGGGTTGGTGTGGGTGAGATGTTGGGTCGATTTGACTTGCCTCCACCTAACTAACTACCTTGAACACCTACCTACCTACCTAGGCAATTCTAGATAGGGCAAGGTCTGAAAGGTAAAAAGAAGGGTCTTTTTGCTGGGCCGGTATTCTACAGAGTCATCCAGCAGTCGAAGACAGGCAAAGCCTATGACGATAAATGGCGATGCGACCGGCCGGAGGGTAGTTGAGAGGAAGAAGTCGGCAAAAGAGTCTAGCAGCAAGTCAAGGGAAAATTTTCCAGCGTTCGCATGGAAGATTGCCGTGCGGACGCTTGCGTGCCTAGTCTGCTGGTTTTGTTTTCTTGGTTGGCGTGGCTTGCTCTCTGGCAGCTGTCCGGGTGGGCCGTCCAACCCCAGAAAATCGGAAGCGATCGAGAAGTATTTGATTGGATCGTCCTAAGCCGGCCCGAGAAGGGAGCAAACCAATACTGAACTGGAGCGTGCGGCAAAGCACGAAAGAAAGATCAAATCTCGAGCCAAGTCGCGTGCCCTTTTTCTTGACTTTGAAGAAATAACCACGCTTGGCTTCCTTTGGTGACTTTGATGACCGACCTTTACTTTGGGTCTGCGATTTGCCGTCTCGAGTGTCAAAAATAGCCGTGAAACAAAATGGTGGTTCCTTTGTTTTTCTGCAACTTTCGAAAACAAAAAATAAAGACCCCCTATTTGATCTCGATGGTTTCCAGGCTCGGAAACATTCATCTGTATGTGGGCGGGCGGGAAGGATATCGTCGGTTAGCTAGCAAGCTCTATCGGATTTGTACACGGCATACATTTCTTTCTTTTGTTGCGTCCTTGTGCCCTCTGGATCTCGCCTCATAAATATGCGTTCAACTACAGCAATAAAAAAAAATAAAAAAAAGCAAGATGGAAAATGCAGCAAAGGCCACTCACTCAATGCTCGCTTGTTGAGATTGAACCACTTCTGTGGCGGTCAGTCCGAATGACCGAGTAAAATTCGAATCTGTCCGTCCAACCAAGCAACAATGCTGGACCCCCAATGGATTGCTGCGTCGACTCGAAGCAGCTAGCCAGCCTGGTACAGTGACACAAGTCCCAGAAGGTGAAGCAACAGAAAACCCCCCGAGTAACAGGAGACCTGTTTGTTCGTCAATTCACTCTTGAAGACGATGGTAGAGTGGTTGGTTGCCCCCGATATCCAGTGTTTCCTGCTTCTTTTTAATTTTTTTTGTGGGTTTGTTTGCAGTGTTCAACGACCCTACAAGCAGCCCTTGTTTGCTTGTTTGCTTGTTCTATTGCGTACCACCACCGCCCTTTCCCGCCGGGCTCCGGGGATGAGACTGGCGAAGACGGACGGCTTCTTTCGAACTAGGTGCTGCTATTCGCCGAGTATGCGATAGGTGGCTTGCCTTGGCGTGCACAGTGCTTTGTGGGTTTGTTGCTTCTTCGAACGCAACACAACCAGACTTTTCAAGCTGCAAAGGTGCGGACCGGACTGATTGCTAGTCAGAGAATCTCGTACCACTCAAAAATCTTGTGGCAAGGCAGATAGATGCTCTGTAGGGTTATCTGGGTGACTATGATGAGATGATAGCTAAATAAATAAATGTATATGGGCAATTATGTAACCAAGAGGCGACAGAATACAGAGTGGATAATGTAGGTACGGAGCTTTTGCTGCCACCAACGATGAACTTGCGTGATGGATGCAAGGTGTATAGTATGCTATGGCATCAACGAGTGTAACGGCCAACAAATAGAAACGGCGCCAGGTCAGTTTATGTCCCTGCTGGCACTTAAATATGTGCAACTTGGTCATTCCGAGGTCTAAATATCATGGCCTTGTGTCTACTCGGAGCTGAAGCCAGGGATAGCTGAAAGTGTTGCCTCTCTCTGTATCCCGTTGCGATTGAAGGGAGCACTATCAAATAGATGGCATGTATGTGGAGATACGTCTGACCGTAGCGGTAATATTAGTGCTAGCCTTCTCTCTCCATTGTCCATTGCGATCAGTATGTCCTACTCATTTTCGATTTTACCTGGATTTCCGAGCTTGGTAGACTCGGAGCAACTCGCTCAAGTCTCCCTGATTCCGTTTTGCTCCTCAAAAATAAAATTCGTCAACCCATGGAGCCATATACAGAGGGACGGGAGGGTGGATGCAAAGTATCTGAGACATCGTGCCCTCCCTGTTAGCCTTTAAGGGTCTTGGCTGTCTCTGAACTGGTTCGGCTGCTGGCATGTCAATCCATTTCCACGCGTTGCCATCAACAGATGCTCAGAAATTTCAAGGCGCGACGAGCCTAGTTATGCTGTACATACCATGGAAGCCATGTTGCATTCCGAATCATCTCTGAGAGAAAGTGACCAGTTTCCGTGGCTGCATTCCGCTGCGGGGCCAGTCAAACATACGCGCCCAGTCTTGCCCATCCGTCCGAGTAGATCATCTTACCCGTTTCAAACGCCTCCAGGTGTGCCCAGGTTGTCTGTCTATCGGATTTTGGGCCGCATCGCTTACAATGTTTTGAATAAGTTTACAATACAAAAAAAGAATAGGCGTCACCGCCTTTCACGGGAAGCACCACTCCCAACAATTAACAATCGATTACCTTTACATTTGACAACACCCATCCTTCTCGAGATGAGATGCGTGCAGCTCCGCCTGACCTGGAGACGTACATGAAAAGGCTGACCGCATAGAGTCGGTGCTCCGTTACCTGGTGTGCAACTGAGGCTTTTCAGGGCAAGCAGAGGACGACACCGATTCAATTCTCGCAGCCAAAGAGCCGCGATTTTCATATGAAACGACGGCACGGAATAAACTTCTACTCCATGTGATGTCTCGTGGGGGTTCATCGAGCAACCGCACAGGCACTCAATTAGAATGCATTGGCAGTGGATCCCTCTGTTTCGACTGCCAAATGGAAGACTCGCCCAGACCGTTCGCATCCCACCCTTCGATTCAATTGTTTACCACCTTGACAGTATTGGTTGTGCGCGCGCGCGCGCGCGTGTATGTGTGTGTGGATTGACTACCGCTAGCTGCTCGTTCACCCGCCCTATCTACCGAGTAGTTGTGCAGACTAGCAATGATCAAGGGAACCAATAGATGCAAGGGCCACACAGATACCAATGCCAGTAGTTGTAGGGCAGTAGGGAGTTCCCCGCAAACTAGCAATTTTGAAGCGATTCATTATGAATGGTCCGGTCCATGAACTTTGAAATGTAGATAAATGAGGTGACGAGAAGCTTGGCTAAAGACTAACATTTTGACTTTGACAACCCGTCCACCAGAAGCCCGAAGACGAGATGACAAGGGGGAGACAACCCCTCGATTGGAAATCTCCTGAAGTCCGACCGAACTGCTGTCCGATTTGCCGAGCTCCAGGGGTTCCGGTAGAAGGCGTGAGCAAAAATAGAGCGAGAAAAAAAATTAAACGACTAGGAAGGAAAAAAAAAACGAGACCTTAATTTGCTGACGGTGGATAGCGGGCGCTACGACAGCAGGGGCAAGCAAGCTTGGCTTGCTCGGGTGTGCAAAGCGCCCACCAACCGTGCAACCGTGCTCAACGTGGTAGCGCTACCACAAACTGGCAGCCGCTGAGCCTAGCGACGTCCCCACCATTCAAGGGGACTAGAGGGGGCTGTTCATTCGCTGGTGCCTGTCATCCCAAAATGCATTAAGTGCACACGGACGAATCAAGGAACGGTAAACAGGGGCCTCGACTTTTTTTTGTCGAGATTGGTTGCATTCCCCCTCGCAAATCAAAAACAGAATCCACTTACAGGGTGTGAACCAATGGAGTTAGAGCCACAATCTCACGAACGGACAGGCTGCGCCTTGGGGCGACATCCTTCATGTACATCCCTCATCCCTTCTTGTTACGTGCTCTGCCCTGTTTGCTTCTTTTTCCTTCTCATCCCCTCCCTCTCTTCGTCGTCGTCGTCGTCGTCGCCGTCGTTCAAACAACGTCTTTTCTCCCGCATCGTTTAGGCGTGTGCTTTATACCACTGGGTTCAACTTCACTCTTTTAGTTGTTCCCGTCCAATCTTTTTGTCGCTTACTCCTTCTTTCGCTGCTGATATTTTGTCCGTGCTTGGAACCTACGCATCTCGACGGAAGCTTTGTTCTCACTTGCTTCCTTTGCATTGGTATGTCGTTCATGCCCAGAAGGCAATCTTCTTTATTTTGTTCAGTGTGGAATGTATCATCAAACAAGATAGGATGATCATAACAAACAACAACAAGATCTACTGGGGATTGTGTTTGCTCCCACAAGACTCAACAGCCATGCATCATCATTATGTTTGGTACTAATCTCAATATCGAAATGTACAGGCTCCCTCGAAATTCTCGAGAGACAGCACCCCTTGGGCTTATTTCCCATAATCACTTCGAATTAAGGGCCAGCTCCCGATTCAATATTCACTACGCTCATTTGTTGAATACCACCTTGGATTATTGCACAAAACACATACATCGACACGATGCAAATTACCGAAACTCTCCTCGCTGCACGCAGCAACATCGCCGCTCGCTCCCCCATGGACAGTGAGCCCCAGAACGAGAACACTATGACGCTTATGATTGTGCTCGTTGCCCTCTTCTTCATGGGTATTCTCATGGCTGCTGTGCTCCTGCTCCTCCGCCGCATCAAGCTCCAACAACAGATGCGTGCCGAGGGCCTGCCGCAGTACCACCAGGTTGCCGGGAAGCGCGACCCGAACCACCGCCGCCTTACCATCCAGACAACTCCTGTTGGCGATGGTCGACACAGCGTTCTCGTCTTCCGTGACGGCCAGCCTATGCTGGCTAACCCCCAGTCACCACCCCACTCGCCTGACAACGTCCCCCAGATTCACATCACCTTCCCTGACGAGCATGACGAGTCCGGTAGGCCCAGGAGTGGCCGCGTTATGCTTGTACGTGTCGGGGAGAACGCTGTCGGCATGGAGCCCCTGCAGGACGAGGAGCAGCTTCCTGCTTACCAGAAGGAGAACCCATCACAATTTTACTCGATTGACATTGAAAAGATCGGAGGGTTGAAGGAGAAGGACCAAAACTTCCGCTAAAGTTGGGGGCTACCCATATATCGCGCCCGACTTTTGAAGGCCTCTGTCGTCTTAATATACCTTACGACTTCGGAAGATCTACGCAGAATATAGTTTGCGGCCGGCCCACTCTTACTCAATGTTAATCCAACCCTAATCACTCGACCAAATACCCTGGGCCGCCGCTTCGGTGCGCGCTGGTCCACGTGCTGGGCGTACTGAACACCCAGCATCTTCACATCAGGCAACAGGTACATACAGGCCTAATTGTCCCATCGATTGGCTGCGGGTCGAGGGGATAGCTGGACCAAGTCAAATTACATCCAGTTTGGAGGTCGATAGCGCAGTTGAAGAAGTCTAGAACTAGTAGCATTCTTCCATGTAGATTTTAATATTGTATAATTACGACTCATTGCGAGACAATCACGCGCCTAAATATATCACTAGCGCCAACTTTACGACCGTTTCCAGACGCGAATGTGCTGTATAATTTGCGCCGTGGTTTATTGAAATTAGACCTCTATGACGGCACAAAGTGCTTACTTAATGCCTTCTTTCCATCCTCTTCGACACTTTAACGATTAGCGAGCTGCCGAATGAAATTATGGTTGTTGAGACCCTGGAGCGTTCAAGTCTACCTAGGTACCTTGGTTTTGTTCAAGGCCCAAGCTGTTGGAAGCTTTCAAGAGCTAAAAATTTACGGCGTATGCACGGCAGTTGTGGGGCCGCAGCGGAAACCCCACTAAACACCGATCTTTTCCCAAGTCAATTCGGTAAACCGGGCCAGAGCATCTCTAAGTTTTAGGCTTTGAATTTCTTCCACAGCATCTAACCTTGTTGTTCCTTTGTTTGTTAATTTCAGTTACCCCTCCATTGATTTCCATTCTCTCACTCAAGGGGCTTTTATTTCCGTATCCCGGTTTCATTTGTTTTTCTGATTGTACTTAGCTACCGATTTCATATCGAAATGGCCTCGGGCCAAGCTGTCTAATGGCATCCTGAGCTTCCGGTCTGTCCATATCACGATTCCTTCTTGATCAGCTGCAAAACAAACCTGGCGCCCCCAGGGAACCAGGCACCGAGCCGCTCAGTATCGCATATCCCCGAACCCGTAACCCCGTCAGTATAATGCCTTCATCACCCAAACCTCCCGCAGCAACCGGGGGCAAGGCACCGGAGACGCGCCCCACGTCAGCCAGCAAAACCGGCACCCCCGCAACCCAAGACTACAAGGCCATCGCCGCACAGTTCGCCGCCGCAAAGAAGGCCAAGGAAACAAAGGAGGCCAAGGCGCGGGCAGATCCCCTCACGCCTGAACAGATCGAGGCGAAATCCAGGCTGAATGCCCTTCAAAAAGAGCAGACAAGGTTGCGAGACGCGCTCGAAGGGCGGCGCAGGGCACGCTTCGAGTCGCGGTGGACGTGGACGGTATGGTTCTGGGTTTGGGTGCTGTTCATACACGCGGCGGGGATATTAGTCTTCACGTCGGGCTTCTTGCTGTCGCGACTGGTGCTGGAGGAGAAGTCGACGTGCGCGGAGCCGCCGACTGCTGCGTTGGCCAACGGGAACATGCTTGGGGTCAAGGATTGGAAGGGGAGGGGGACGCCGGACGGTGGATGCTGGCACCCCAAGACCTTCTCAAAGGCCGTGGTCGTCTTGATCGATGCGCTGCGCTACGACTTTGTGGTTCCGATGGACGACCAGACCGAGTACCACAACGCGTTCCCCTTCATGCATCGGATGGCAGTCGAGAAGCCCAACAATGCCTTTTTGCGACCCTTCATCGCTGATCCGCCTACGGCTACGCTACAGAGGCTCAAGGGACTCACCACGGGCACGTTGCCCACGTTCATCGACCTCGGCAGCAACTTCGGGGGCACTGCGATAGAAGAGGACAACCTGCTCATGCAGCTTCGTGACGCGGATCGCAAGATTGTCCACCTTGGCGATGACACCTGGACGACGCTCTTTCCGGGCTATTTCGAGCCCAACATCAGCCGAGCATACGATAGCTTCAACGTCTGGGACCTCCACACTGTCGACGCTGGAGTGCTGGAGCACATATTTCCCTTGATGAAACCGGAGCGTAAAGGCGAATGGGATGTGTTGATCGGGCATCTCCTCGGTGTGGATCACGCAGGGCACCGCTACGGCCCGTCACACACGGCTATGACGGCGAAGCTACAGCAGATGAACTCATTCATCCAGAACCTCACGGCTACTATTGATGACGACACGCTGCTGGTTGTTATGGGGGACCACGGGATGGACAGCAAGGGCGATCACGGTGGCGAAAGCGACGATGAGGTCGAGGCCGCACTTTGGATGTACTCTTCAAGGCCGGTTTTTGGGCGCACAAAGCCTGAGTATGTGGCGCCACCTGCCACGGCCAAGGACAGGCCCGTGAACCAGATCGACCTGGTGCCCACTCTGGCTCTGCTCCTTGGCATCCCGATTCCCTATAACAATTTGGGACAGCCCATCGAGGAAGCATTTGCCGGTAAGAAGGGAGATGCCTTTGGAAGCCTTGCGGCCGCATCCAGGGTGGCTGCAGCTGGTCTCAGGCGCTACCAGTCGTCGTATTTCGCCGCTCGGGGTATTGCCCAGGCCTCGGGACCGGGGACGCCTGCTGAGGTTTGGTCCTCAGCTGAGGCGGCAATCGCTACAGCCGGCTCCAAGAAGGAAAAGCTGTGGCATGCTTACTCACTCTTCGCGCAGTACCAAGCCGAGACGCTCGCAATCTGCAAGGGGCTCTGGGCTCGCTTCGATATCCCAAGCATGATACTTGGAATCCTGAACATGGCCCTTGGCCTGATGGCGCTACTCTTGTACATTGTAAGGGACGGTGACGATACTGCCGGGTCTGCTGCTGTTGAAAACGATGACCTGGACACCGCAGAGCGAAAGTTGGAGCTTGAGGCTATTGTCAATGGGGAGAAAGACCAGTCGGTCAGACATTTGCTCGAGAGAAAGTTGGTACAGTCTGCGTTGGTTGGAAGTCTGCCAGGGGCAGCCTTGGGTGTTGCTGCGCAAACTCTCATGAACTTGGGATCCTGGAAAATCACTGTGGGAATTACGGCATTGACGAGCATTGTTGGGGTGCTGGCAGCTTTACTTGGCGTTGGGGGCAAGTCATTCTCCGCCTTGTTACCATCGTCTGTCTGGTCATGGCTCTCGGTTGTCATCGTCGTCAGCCAATCCGTTGGATTTGCGTCAAATTCTTACACTATCTGGGAAGACTCCATCAATCTCTTTTTTCTCAGTACCTTCGGCACCATTGCCGCAGTTTCGGCCTTTCGGCTACCTGGATTGGCCGAGCGGACGCTCGGTGTCTACCACGGCGTGCTATTCGTCCTCCTCACCAGACTTGCATCCTTTTCCAAGCTCTGCCGCGAGGAGCAGATGCCGTACTGCAGGTCGACTTACTACGCGTCCGCTACCTCGTCAACCTCAGCCCCCTGGCAGCTCTTTATTCCATTGATGGTGCTCGCAGTCCTCCCTGCCGTCATCAAGGCATACATGACGCCCACTAAATCATACGAAGGCCTGGCTCCAACATGGATCGGCTTGGTCCTCCGGGCCACGCTCTTCTTGTCATGCTTGTACTGGGCACTTGACGCAGCTGACAACTCTGGTTGGCCTCCCATATCAGCTAAACTTCCCGAGGGGTTCTTAAAATCGCTCTCTGTCTATGTTGCGCAGTTGACCCTTGCAATCGCTGTAATTGCTGGCTCGACGGCCTTTGTCTGGGCTCCTCCATCCGTATCGATCCTGACGGCAGCTGATCCCGCTAATCCTGGACGCGCCCAGATCACTGTCCTCGGGTACGGCAACGCCCACGGCGCTCGATACCTACTCCTGCCGCTGAACGTTCTCTCCGCCTTGATCATAATCACCAAGCCCGTCGGACAAGGCGCACTGGCCATAATGATGTGGCAGATGCTGTCGCTCGCCGAAATCCTGGACCTCAACAACATCACACCGGCGACAAGTCCCATCGGGCCCACGGTCCTGGCCCTGCTCGCCAGCTTCCACTTCTTCAAGACTGGCCATCAAGGCGCCCTCAGCAGCATACAATGGGACGCGGCCTTTGTTCCGCTCTTCTCGATCCGATACCCCTGGAGTCC
Organism: Pyricularia grisea; assembly: GCF_004355905.1. Lineage (NCBI taxonomy): Eukaryota > Fungi > Ascomycota > Sordariomycetes > Magnaporthales > Pyriculariaceae > Pyricularia > Pyricularia grisea. The sequence continues at coordinate 4,382,444 of NW_022156716.1, read as the reverse complement.
GCTGCTCGTGGCCCTCAACACTTTTGCCTCGCACTTCCTGGCCGCCGCTGCCCTGCCGCTCCTGCTACTATGGAAGGTCAATCCCAAGAGAAAGGGCCTGCTGGGCCTGGTGAGCGCCCGCGTGCTGGCCGTCTTTGTCCTCTACTTTGCCGTCCAGTCGCTGGCCACCATGGCCTGGGCCGCCCACCTTCGCCGTCACCTGATGCTCTACCGCGTCTTCAGCCCCAGGTTCATGATGGCTGCTGCCGTCTTGCTGCTGGTGGACCTCGCCGTCATTTTTGTCAGCTTGTTTGGCTTCCGGTCCAACACGCTAGCCATTTCTGAGGTTTTTGGCTGGGCCGAGTAGACGTTTGTCTGGTTTGCAGCAAGCAGGGGAACATGTCCTTTGTGGGAAAGGACCCAAAAAAAAAGTAACTTTGGCTTTTTCTCATTAGGCATGGGTTGAAAAATCCGGACTGTACAAAAAGAAAACCATAGAATAGATATATATCAAATTTCATCCCCTTTGTAAAAGTTAACAGAAAAAAAAAAGTATATACGGCGAGCTTATTACAGAGAAACTCTTAATATCCGCTCAAACACCGAAACAAAATGCAACAGACCTAAAGTAGCAATTTGCTATGCAAGAATGAACAATGTACGCTTATAACAGCTAATGTCGGTATCGTCGTGAAACTAGATAACACAAAATGAACGAGCCCCCCGCCTTCTTTCCGGCCCTCCCAAAAAAAAAAGAAAACGCCAGCGCGCAGTTTACAAAGCCATCGCCCTCCATCAAGCGATGAAAACAAAACTACCCTTGAAATCTACCTCTTCTGCTGGCCTTCGACAAAGTCCAGTGCCGCTTCGGTCGGCACGCAATCGATAGAGCTTGTCTTGTTGGTAAACGTGACTCCGTAGCACTTGTCGGCGACGAGGACGATCTCGGGACGGAAGGTGGTGCAGATGAACTGCGTGCCGGCCTCGGACGAAATGGACTGCAGCAGGCTGGCCACTGCGGTACGGTACTGGGCGTCCAGGTTGGCGTCGACCTCGTCGAAGACCACCATCGGGCTCGACTCGGTCTGCTGGATGGCAAAGATGAGACACAATGCACACAGACCTAAAAAAAAAAAAGTTAGAAATGGTTAGCGAACTTATTCATGTTTCTTGGTGAGGCACCTGGCAGTAGATGCAAGACCGGAACTCACTCTTTTGTCCACCACTGAGCTGTTGGATCTTTTGCTGTTCGTCGAACTCTTTCGAGTTGAAAGACACGCTAATCCCGACACCAGTGTAGTTTTCAATGGTGCCGCGCCTCTGGTCGTCTTCCGACTCTTCGGCTGCAGTTTGTCGTCGATCCGCCCGGCGTTGGATGACCAGGCGGCCATGACCGGCTGGCACTAGACGCTCAAAGATGGTGGCGAACTCACGCGACACTTGTTTGAACGTGCGCTCGATGGCCTCGTCCTTCTTCTGGTCCAAATGGCTGATCAGATCTTCGATTGACTGCTGGGAAGAATCAAGCTCTTTGCGACGTTTTACGAGCTGTTCCTGCTGTGTCGTAAAGCTGTTGTACTGCTCAAACGCCTTTTTGTTGACGTGCTTGTACTTCTTCAACGCTTCATTGACCTTGCTGAGCCTCTTCTCGATCTGTTTTTATATGATGGACGTCAGTATCAATCAGCACCAATGTCGCTTTATGACTGAAGAGGAGAAGGACAGTGGGGGACAGGGCGTGACTGGATAAAAAAAAAAGACTTACACTCTTCATCTCCATGCTCTCGTACTTATCGAAAGCTTCCTCTGGTAAGACGCCAAGATCGCGAATGTTTTTTGTGAACTCGGCAAGTTTGTTGGCAATGATGGCCTTCTTTGACAAGCCCTTTTCCAGCTTTTTCTGCATCTTCTCGATTTCGCGAGCCAGCTCTTGCTGTTCTTGCTCTCTGTGAGCCTTGCGGTTCTCCAACTCGCCAATCTGTGCCGTCACCCTGTCCGCTTCAGTCTCTGCCTTGCGAAGTTCGGAATCAAGGTGCGCGGCCCTCTTTTTGAGTTTGGCAAGCTCCTTCTTGGCTTCGTCAACACTGCCGACAGGGCCCGCGAAGCCACTAGCACCGCTGGATGTGTCAAACGCCATGCTCATGAGCTCGTCCTCCCTGCGACGAAGGTTGTTGTTGAGCTCGTTCTCCAACATAAGCTTACGCCTCTCCAACTCGAGACGCCGCCTGCTGCAGTCGGCGAGCTGCGTACCGAGTTCACTCAGTTGACTGCCAAGCGCCTCTAGCTGTTCCTCCTCTTGTGAAGACAGCGCCTTCTTGAATTCCGAGGCCGCCTCAGCCTCGTAGCTTGAGAGGGTCTCGTTCATATCCTTCATCTCCTTGTCGACCTTCTCGAGGTCCACATTTATGTTGTCCAGCTGCTTCCTCAGCCCTTGAAGCTCCTTCCGCTTGCTCGCGAATTCGGCATCCTTGACCCTAAACTCCATGTCGAGTTTGTGCATTTCCTGCTCCAGCTTGCGCACCAGACCCACGGCAGTGGTGGTTTCTTGTGATTTTAGCTCGATTTGCTTGTGAAGTCTCTCCAGCTCCTCTTGAAGTTCGTAGTACTCGTCCCTGAGCTTGTTTGCCTCTCGCAGAGCAAGCAGTCGAGATGCGGTTGGGTCAGTATATCCACCACTCACCGCGCCTCTCTTGGACGTGGTATCACCATCCATCGTAACGCAATCGACATTGTGAGTTCGTGAATACTGCGTGGCAACGTCGCGAGATTGACACAAGACGCTTTTGCCAAAGACTTGCTGGAAAGCTTTGTCATATACTTCGTCGTACTGGAGCTTGCTGATCAAGGGGAATGCATTCTGAGCACGGGGCATGTTCACTTTCCTGGGACGAAGCTGGGCCAGAGGCATGAGAGTGACACGCCCCGACTTCTCCTTCTCGAGAAGGTCAAGAATCATAGTACCGGTCTCCTTATTGTCGACGACATAGTGAAATAGGCTGTTGCCCGCCACTTGCTCAACTGGGACGCGGTATATGTCATCGACTTGCATGAGATCAGCGAGGATACCGTAGGCGCCTGGAATATTTCGTTCCCGCTTCAGACGCGCAATCTTTTCCAATGCACGGGATGTCGCGGAATCCATGGCCTGGCTCAGCCTGTGGTCTGCCTTCTCCATTTGCCTCCTTGCCGTGGCAATCCTCGCCTCCAACTTGTCTGCTTCTCGCCTCAGTTCCAACTTCTCGTCCTGCATGGCATTTTCCTTGTTCATGGCGTCCATTAATTGTTTGTTCAAGGCTTCTTTGCGCGTGCCCCGAGTCTGGAGATCTTGTTGCAATTGCGCAATCTCCGCCTCCAAAGTCTGGATTGCGACCGCCGTTGATCCTGTAGTCTCTTGCAACTCCATACGGTTTGCCTTGAGGGCGTTGAGACTTGTGCCGAGCTCCTGAATTTCCCTGCGCAAGAATTTGTCGCGTTCGGCCTTATTCTTAAACCGGGCGCCACGCGACTGCTTATCTAGGAGTCTTTGGCGCATAGCCTCTGCTGATTCATATTGTTGCCTTATGGCATCTTCCTTTTGTTTTCTCTTGTTGTATTCAGGAATTACTGTCGCCAGCTCGGCCTCTTTGGTCTTAATTTCTGCCCGAACATTCTTGAGCTCGGCGTCGTGCTGTTTTTTGCTTTGTGTCTGAGTGCTCTGAGCCTGCTCGAGATCCTTGACCTTGAGTTCCACCTTGGCCAGAGCTTTGGATGTTGCACGACGGTCGTTCTCGAGTTGTTGCCTGTCAATGCGTAGCATCTCGAGCGATTGTTGAAGCTCTTCAAGCGTGGACTCAAGTTGAGCTATGCTCTTCTCACCCTCAGCAAACCTTGTCTGGTACTCGCTGTTGCCATCGGCACCCAAGCGAGCTTGCTCTATCTCCTCCAGGGCCTCGGTCAGCACCTGTTGGTGGTGGTGGTAGTAAGCGTACTCGAGACACCTTCGCTCGCGATCCTTTGCCTGGAAGCCGCGCAGCTCTTCCTTTTCCTCCTCGAGCTCCTGTAAGCGCTCCTTGACATCTTTGAGCAGCTCGTCGATCTTCTCCCGCTTGTTGATGGTCTCATGCATGATCTTGCGCGACTCAGTTCGACGCGCCTCATAGCTCTCCGTTCCGGCGATTTCCTTGAGCAGCTTGAGACGGTCGGCCTCCTTCATGTTGGTCAGCGCGGTGACGCGACCCTGAGGCACAATGTAGTACGGGTTAACGCGGGAGAAACCGGCCATCTCGAGCATGCTGAAGACTTCGTTCTTGGACTGGACGACCTTTTTGTCGATCGAGTACTCGTCCTTCTTGAGGCTGATTGTCCGCTTGATGCTGACCTCCTTGTTGCCCGTATGGAAGCGATCATCGCTGTTGTCGAATATGACCTCAACATATGCCGTCATGACCGCCGAGCCAGAACCCTCGTGGAGGAGAGCCTGGCGCTCTTCGCGGCTCATCTGGGTGTAGGCATCGCTGAGGACGAAGCGAATAGCAGCGAAGAAATTGCTCTTTCCCGATCCATTTCGACCGACGATGACATTGGTGCCGGGTGAGAAGGGCTCGATGACGGTCTGCTCCTTGTAGCTGTAAGGGAGGGTAAAAAGTCAGCCGGTCAGTCACAATCTTTATATACTTGGAAAGCATGCCAGCTTATCAGAGTGGGTCGCGAACCTCTTGAAGCCCTGGATGATGATCTGCTTGATATACATGGTGGTGGTGGTAGTTGTTGTAGCGCCAAGCGAACGAGGCCGCAGTCGCGCGAAGAGGTGCGACCAGACTGGAGCAGTAGAATTAGGTCTGGTCCGTTGCGCTGCTTCAATCTAGGAACAAAAAAAATGATGTCTATGTCCTATGACAGAGCGGCGACTGGTAAATTCCGGCTCGGCTGGGTCGGGCGCATTCTGTGGATGGACAGTTGCTTGTCTGGTCCCAATAATCGAAGAGGGGAAAGGCTCTTGCGTTAAACGCGTCGCGACAAATTGGGACCTGACCGTGACTGGGATGGGGCATCACGATGTGGGGCCGGTTGTTTGCGACCATTACGCAGTAAGCTGGCGTTTTTGACGTACTGCACGTGACTTTGTGAAAGTTACATGGGGTGCTATGTATCTCTTCTACCTTAGGTAACATACCCTCCGTACCTGTCTTTGCCGGGAACATCATGTCTAGAATAATTATAATCATTTCCATGATGCAGCGCGTGTTCTCCATCGGTACTTGCATCATGAATCCTGTTGTACTCTTCTCGACAATGCGTTATAGCGAGAGAACCTCAGTGCACCTATACGGGTGTTTGCAGTACGACGGCCTAAAATTCAACCTCTCAACATGTGACAGCTGAGCTTCGACATGGCTTTTTACAAACTAGAGACTCGGGAGCTAAAAGAGCTTATGTTCGCATCAAAGGGGATTTTGGTGGACTTGGTCAAGTTTGTTTGGTGTTGGGGTCGGCTAACATTGAAAAAAAGGTCCATTGCCGTACCGTAGTTATTGGGTAGGTAGGAACTTTTGTACACACGTCTATCTTGTACATTTGTTAGGTAATGGCGTGACAGCTATATCTGCAACCGTCGAAATTGCTCGAAGATTTGATCAAACCTTGCCAAACATATCAGACGATCCGATCTGTGGCACGCTATGTTCTTTTGACGTTCCCGCGTCTCAAAAGATCAGTTTGCACAAGCGAGCAAAGATCTTGGTGAAAAAAGGCACTAAATCACCTTCAGCTGCGACTTGGACATGGAACTTTCCAAGCTTGAGCCGAGCTGTACGCGGTGACTTTTTGTCAGGGGGGCATTGATCCACCTTGCTCTCAGCGGTCCCCAGCAGGTCAAAACCAGCTCCAAACTAAAAACAGTGAGGACAGCAAAGCAAATGGTAGTTCGCAGTATGAATATAAAGTACGTAGAAAAAATAGATTGTTGAGATCGAATTGTACAAGGCAAAACGAGCAATTATCAGAATTTTCAATGAGGCAGTTGGAAAAGCCCGTGACAACCTCAGGATAAGCTTAATGGAATGGATGGGCTGAAGGCGTTGCCAAGGAAAGAAAAGAGAATGGTCAAAAAAACAAAAAGTGTCCTTTCCGGTCCCCACTTCTGATGTTTGTTGATTCAGGTTGCGGACTGTGGAGGACGGCTTAAAGTCGCATCCTAACGATGATTAGGATTGCCGAGAAGAAAATTTTAAAGGTTGTTCGAGCGCACGCCTGCCCCGGACAAAGAGCGCCGCCGCCGCCTTGTCGTTTGTTCTTTGATGATTGTGATACGAAGTAGCGAGAAAATGTTGGTATGGATATGCTCTGTACGTGACTCTTGAAATGTGTCTGCAGTTACTGTCAATGTCACTGGCGCGACTGCTGCAGATTGCCGTGTCAGCAAACAAGTTGCCAAGCCCGGATTTTGATGAAAAGTACCCAAGCCACGGATCCAACCAACAGTTGCTCGAAAGCCAAGTCGAAGTCGACATGAGTTTGATGGAAATCTCCTACAATACCGTACAGACACTGCTCAAAATCTTCACTTGGCTAACAAGTATCTACCTGGTTACAAGTAAGGTAGATACCTGTAGCTAGGCGTTCAAGACAGATCATCCATAATAAATACCCAAGGGACTTACCAACAGACAAGTAAGTAGAAATCCAACGCTAGTAATTGGACATCAGGGCACTGACTGGCGCAGATTTGACTGAGCACGTTTTGACTTCAAGACGAATATGTACTTCGCAAAAGACGAGTTTATACCTACCTACATATTTGATTGTTTGATGTTTTTATTTTATTGAATCTTTTCGCCATACCCTACCCGCAAAGTACTACTCTAATTGGTAGCCCGCTCAAGTGGTCGCGCCGGAACCAGTGGGCATGAAGTAACGGGCTGGAGGGCATGACAAAGCCGATTGAAACCTAAGGTAGCTGGCTAATCAAACTCAATGGGCGAAGCTTTCAACGTATGCGTACCGCGTCATACATGCAGTGATTATTTTATTCTTATTTTTTTCGCGCTTGTGCCAGCGCGTGCAAAACAGAAGTAAACCAAAAAAGAATAAAAAACTAGGATGAAAGAAGGAAACTAACTAAAATATTACAAAATATAAGAAAATAGGAAAATAACGAAAGGTCAAAATGAAAATACACATACGACATAAGCTGGATGGTAGGTAGGCAATGTGGTAATTGATGACAAGGATGATGAAAGACTTGATCGCGGCTCAGTGGGTGGAAGGAAGAGAACAGCCATTCCAGGATGTCCAAAAATTTGACAGGGGCGGGTGGTGTGGGCAAGGGCGGGAACGCGCTAACGTGGTGTGTATATATAAGGGTGCTATGGATACACGGTATCGTATTAGAAAGCTGGCCTGCCCGCCCACCCAATTTCTCCTTGTTCCGCTCGACACCAGGTGCCAATCGTTAATTGATTTGCTGCCTGAATTTCGAGGCCGACCCATCCCGTCCCCGACAAAAAAATCCACCTTGACTTTGATCCAGACATCGAGGCCGCGCGCCGTCGCATCGCGTCGTCCGAGTCATCTGTTAAAAATTCGACTTAATCAGCATCGGCTGGCTTCTCTAAGCGACTTTGCAATCTTTTTTATTTTTTTATTCATCTTATTTTTTTTTTTTTTTTTCGACTTTTGTGGTGGCCGTGGTAGTCAGGCATTTTTTGCGACAGACCCAGTCCGGCTTTTGAGTGTCTTTGCATTGACTGCACTGCATTCATTTGCACTTGGACTTGAACTTGGCCTGGTGTCACTCTGGGGCTCCACCTCACTCACCCTGCTTGGGGCCAGTCAAAGTCAAGTCTCGAATTACAAGCGTGCTTGCCCTGCACGAGCAAGCAAAAGCCTCCAGAAAGTCCTCTTACTTTCCTGGTTGGGCAACAAACGCGTTTCCGTGTGGCCACAATCAACGGCTTGCTGGCCTGGTTGACTTGCTTGTGCTTGGCCGCCCCATTATCGATACTGGTGAGTGATTTGCCCAAGACACACTATATCCCATCCCATACGCCAATTACACAGCCATTTTTTTTATCGTATTTTTTTTCTCTCTCTCGAGGGTTTCTTTTGGTATCTTTTTTCGGTTGTTTTCTATTTTTCTTTTTCACATCGGTTATTCGTACACACAAACAAACAAACACCTGCGTCAAATGAACCCACTCCATTTGTTTCTCAGTGCCGTCTCACCACTCTCGGTTTGGCGCGTGCACTTGACACAATCTGGCTTTTCGGTAACATGCTAACTAGGTTCGGCTTCCGAATGATAGTACTTGTCAAATTTTGATCGAGGTGACATGAGCTCCTCATCATAACAAAGCCAAACTACTAAACCCTTGACATGAAGAACAAATGGCTTCCAGGTCAGTTCCAACCCAAGCAATTACTTCTTTTTTTTTCTCTCGCTTTGGTACCATGGCTAACAATTTGCATACAGACTTGACCGTCTCGTCACGTGAGTAAACCACAACATGTATTCCATTTGGATGGCATGGCTTATCATGCTCTTCACACGGGGTGTTGCTAACTATTCGCCAGAATCCTTGAGACCGGGAGTACCCGGCTGATCCGGGATACTGCTGTGAATCAACTCGCCGATTGGCAAAAACAGCATCCAGATGAGCTTTACAATCTGTTATCTAGGGTCGTCCCTTATCTCCACCATAAGGACTGGGAAACTCGAAGCACCGCAGCCAAAGCCTTGGGCAAAATTTTGGAAAATGCACAAGCATATGACCCCAACGAAGATGAAGAGCCTTTGCCGGGGAAGAAGGAAGATGGGCCAAATGAGGCCCATGTGGTTAAGAAAGAGGAGCAGGCCGATGAGACACCCAAGTCCCATCAACTACGCCTGAAGAACCTGCCCGTTGATGATATCATCAGATTTGGCCGGGAGCTACTTAGAGGTGGTACCGTCGACTACGCACTGGCCGCACTAGAACCACAAGCTCGTCTCGCACATCAAAAAAAGACGCTACATGGTCGATTGGGGCTGACTGGTCGAAAGGTCACAGATGAGGAACTAAGCGTTCCGGTTGACAGCATAGTGAGCCCCATGACCCCAATGGACACCCCGGCGAACGGTTGTGGGAAACCTGATAGCAATGGATTCACTGGCGGGGGCCCTTCTGCCGAAGCAAGCGGTCTGAGCTCAAGGCAACTTAACGTCCTCAAGCGGAAGCGAAAACGTGAGGCTCAGAAGGCTGCTCAAGGCAAGGGGGGCTTCGGAGACTTGTCTCTAAGACGTAGTGCGACTGGTGGATCTGAGAGTTTCGCCAACGATGAGACTCCAGCAGAGGACACCAAGAAGAATGGCAAGATGAATGACTATTTCAGCTTGGATCGACCGGAAGATGTTGACGAGGATACGAAAGTGATATCAGAGTTCAAGGGCCCTGTCATTCCCATAAAGACCGAGATCGAGTCCAACGAGACGGTCGAAGGTGCCGAGTGGCCATTTGAGCGGCTGTGCGATTTCCTCAAGATTGACCTCTTCGACCCGTCTTGGGAGACGCGCCATGGTGCTGCTATGGGACTGCGAGAGATCATACGAACCCACGGTCGAGGTGCGGGCCGAATGAGCGGCAAAAGTCGCCAGGAGAACGACGAACTCAACAGAGAATGGCTCGACGATGCAGCATGCCGTCTTTGCTGTGTGCTCATGCTAGACAGGTTTACCGACTACAGCTCAGATACTTCGGTTGCGCCAATTCGTGAGACCGTTGGCCAAACGCTGGGATCGGTTCTGTTCCATTTCCCCCCAGAGTCGGTCTACGACATCTATAAAATCCTCTACCGCATGGTAATGCAAGAAGACCTGCAGCTCGAGCGAAACGTCTGGGCTATATGCCATGGTGGCATGGTTGGCCTCAGATATGTAGTGGCAGTTCGGAAGGACCTTCTACTCAAGGATGGTGACATGATTGACGGCGTTGCGCGCGCAGTCATGAAAGGATTGGGTGATCAGGATGACGACGTGCGAGCCGTCAGTGCTGCAACTCTAATCCCCATGGCCAAAGAGTTTGTCACTATGAGACCAGAGTCGCTTGATAGGCTCATATACATCCTTTGGGAATCGCTCTCTAGCTTAGGTGATGATCTGAGCGCCTCTACCGGAAAGATAATGGATCTGCTCGCGATATTATGCAGTTTCCCCGAGGTATTGAGCGCGATGAAGGCCTCAGCCTTGCAAGATGAGGAAAGGTCCTTCACTCTTCTGGTCCCTAGACTGTACCCCTTCCTTCGGCACACTATCACCTCGGTCCGTCTTGCTGTCCTAAAGGCCCTCATGACTTTCGCCAACCTTGGAGGCGAAACATCACAGGGCTGGCTCAACGGCAGAATCCTGCGTCTGGTGTTCCAGAATATACTGGTTGAGAAGGACGTGGAGACTTTGAATAAGTCTATCGAGCTATGGGAAGCCCTGGTTAGATGTCTGGCGGCCAAGGACCCCAGGACTCTGTCGATGGAATTCGCTTCCCACTTGGAGGATCTCATGCAATTGACACTCCACCCAATTGGAGTTTCCAGAAACCCCATTCCCATGAACGCCACACTTTTCCTCAAACCATCCGGGGGCACTTACACAGTTTCGGGCATGCCCACACCTGCGCCGCGGAGACCTAGTCCGCCTGAGAGCGGCGAGCGGTCCGCGAAGCGCCGGAGAAAGTCTACCAAAGTGGACGAGCCACCGGTCTCGACCAACACCCATGATGTTGACGGTGCGATGATGCAAGGAGATGTCGACCTAGTGGGTGTTGAGGTTCTCGTCCGCTCCAGGATATCGGCTGCAAAGGCCATGGGCTTGATCATGGCCCTCGTACCGCAATCGGAGGTTGGGGTTTTCGATGTTCTGTTGCAAAACGGGTTCACGTCTCCGTACTCGACAACGCAATTGACCACTTGTATGGTTATTGACGAGTACGCCAAGAACTGCGAGAACCCTGCGCAGGCCATGCGCTTCGATCCATCTCTCACACAAATAATTCTTTCGGAGCGCCCAGCACAGTATAGGGACCTCGTCAGTTATGTCGCACGAGTGCGATCCCAATGCCAGCAGCTGATCAACCTCTTCCGTGACCATGGCAAGGTTGCTAGTAATAAGCTCCCTATTCTGGCTGTTGTTGTGCAGGGAGAGGCTGAAGCTGGCCCTGGAGCATTCTCCATAGCCAACGCCGAAAAGGTGGTCGGGGAAGACTTTGACAAGCTCAAGAAGGCTATGGGACCGGGCCAACGTCTAATTGCCCTGCCACAGCTCACAGAGGCAAAGGAACTCGCGCTGAAGGCTATCCAAGACGTCAAGGTTGCCAAAGACCTGCGAGACATTCGAATCAAGGCCGCAGCCGGTTGCGCACTGGTGGCCTTGCGGGCTTTGCCAAAGAAACCTAGTCCGCTAATCAAATCCATCATGGATTCCCTGAAGACGGAGGAAAATCAGGAACTTCAAAGCCGGTCGTCAAATACCATCGCCCGGTTGATTCAGTTCTTCACGGATAGCGGCCGTCGTGGTCCCGCGGACAAGGTAGTGTCTAACCTGGTCAAGTTCTCATGTGTCGAGGTGGCGGAGACGCCCGAGTTCTCAAACCATGCTACCAAGACCAACGTCGTTTTATCAATGCAAAAGGAGGAAGACAGGGTCGATCATGCCGACGCTGCGAAGTTTGCTCGTGAGGCAAAGGCCGCAAGAATCACTCGTCGCGGTGCCAAGGAGGCCCTGGAGATCCTGGCAAAGACATTCGGCCCCAACCTGCTTGAGGCTGTGCCAAGCTTACGGACTTTCATGGAGGAGTCCCTCGTCAGGGCATTCTCGGGAGAGCTCCCTGCTGAGGCCAAAGATCCGGAGCAGACGTTTGGACAGGAGATCGTGGATGCCATGTCGGTTATCCGGACCATGTGCCCTACCTTGGATGTGGCCCTCCGGCCCTTCATCATGCAGATGGTACCGCTTGTGATCAAGGCTTTGCATTCGGAATTGTCAGTCTTCCGTTACATGGCTGCTAAGTGCATGGCTACGATTTGCAGTGTGGTGACTGTCGAGGGCATGACTGCATTGGTGGAAAAGGTCTTGCCATCCATCAGCAACCCTGTCGACCTCCACTTCCGCCAGGGCGCTATCGAGGTCATTTACCATTTGATCGCCGTCATGGGCGACGCGATCCTGCCATATGTCATTTTCCTCATCGTCCCTGTACTTGGCCGCATGAGTGATTCAGACAACGACATTAGGCTCATAGCCACGACATCCTTCGCCACGCTAGTCAAGCTTGTACCGCTAGAGGCAGGAATTCCGGACCCTCCAGGCTTGTCCGAGGAGTTGCTGAAGGGCCGAGACCGCGAGAGAACTTTCATCGCCCAATTGCTTGACCCGAAGAAGGTTGAGCCATTCAACATTCCGGTGGCAATCAAGGCCGAATTGCGCTCTTACCAGCAAGAGGGAGTCAACTGGCTGCACTTCCTGAACAAGTACCACCTACATGGAATTCTGTGCGATGACATGGGTCTCGGCAAGACATTACAGACCATCTGCATCGTAGCGAGCGACCACCACCAGCGGGCTGAAGAGTTTGCAAAGACGGGGGCACCTGACGTCAGGAGGCTACCGTCCCTGATTGTCTGCCCTCCCACGCTGTCGGGCCACTGGCAGCAGGAGATCAAGACGTATGCGCCGTTCCTGACTGTGACGGCCTACGTGGGTCCGCCAACTGAGAGAAAGGTGCACCGCGACTCGCTCGACAAGGCCGACATTGTGATTACGTCTTACGATGTATGCCGAAATGATATTGATGTCATTGACAAGTACAACTGGAACTATGTCGTACTGGATGAGGGACACCTTATCAAAAATCCCAAGGCCAAGACTTCAATTGCTGTCAAGCGACTCATGAGCAATCACCGCTTGATACTCACTGGCACTCCTATCCAAAACAACGTCTTGGAGCTGTGGTCACTATTTGACTTCTTGATGCCCGGTTTCCTTGGTGCTGAAAAGGTGTTCCTGGATCGTTTCGCCAAACCCATTGCCGCCAGTCGCTTCAGCAAGGCGTCGTCCAAAGAGCAGGAAGCAGGTGCCCTGGCCATCGAGGCACTACACAAGCAGGTGTTGCCATTCCTCTTGCGGCGCTTGAAGGAGGAGGTGCTCAACGATCTCCCACCTAAGATTTTGCAGAACTACTACTGTGACCTGAGCGATTTGCAGAAGAAGCTTTTCGAGGACTTCACCAAGAAGGAGTCCAAGAAGATTACTGAGCAGGCAGGTCGCGAGGACAAGGAGGCTAAGCAGCATATTTTCCAAGCGCTACAGTACATGAGGAAGCTGTGCAACTCGCCAGCCTTGGTGATGAAGCCGGGCCACAAGCTTTACGACGACACGCAGCGCATCCTAGCCAAGCAAGGGACGAGCCTGGAGGACCCTGTGCACGCTCCCAAGCTGACGGCCCTGAGGGATCTTTTGGTGGATTGCGGTATCGGAGTTGAAGGCACAGATTCTAACGATCCGCTGTACCAGCCCATCAAACCGCATAGAGCCCTGATCTTCTGTCAGATGAAGGAGATGCTGGACATGGTGCAGAATACGGTGCTCAAGAAGCTGCTGCCCTCTGTGTCGTTCCTGCGACTGGATGGAGGTGTCGAGGCCAACAAACGACAGGACATTGTCAACAAGTTCAACAGCGATCCCTCATTTGACGTCCTTCTGCTCACAACCAGTGTGGGTGGTCTTGGTCTCAACCTTACGGGTGCTGACACAGTTATCTTTGTGGAGCACGATTGGAATCCGCAGAGAGACTTGCAAGCCATGGACCGCGCTCACCGTATCGGACAGAAGAAGGTTGTCAACGTGTACCGTCTTATCACGAGGGCGACATTGGAGGAGAAGATATTGAGTCTGCAGCGGTTCAAGATCGACGTGGCATCCACAGTAGTTAACCAACAAAACGCAGGCCTAGCCACGATGGACACGGACCAGATCCTAGACTTGTTTAGTCTCGGCGACACTGGCCCCGGCATGATTACAGACAAGCCAGAGGGCAGTGGCTTGGATGGTCGGGAGGAGGACATGGTTGACGTCGAAACAGGTGATGTCAGGCAACCGGGCAAGAAGGCGCCCTGGCTTGAAGACCTAGGCGAACTTTGGGATAACCGGCAGTACGAGGAGAGCTTTGATCTCGATGGCTTCCTCAAGACGATGCAATAATCTGATGGCTCTGAAGCCATGCACAACATTGAATGGCTGTGGGTGCTTTTTATTTATTTATTTTTGTTCTGGGAATTGGCGCGGCGTAGGGGGCGCGGCGTGGAAACATGGTGTCTTCATTTATTTATTTTTGGTTGTACTCTCTGCTATCATGGATTGCATTGGCTTTGGTACTAGTTCTAGGGGAAGTCATCCGAGAAGGGAAGCTGGATAGGTTAGCTAGCTCTGATGCCATCATCACCTCCAAATAGGTAGCTCACGGATGATGTCCATCCAACTGCTGCCCTGGGCGGACAAACCCAGCGCGTGCCATCATTATAGTTACCAATTCTTGTTGCAGTCTCTGGCATGCCGACGGAGCTCAACTCAAGACTCTGCGCCATTGGTTGCGCATGTAATATAATTCAATACTCCAAACGAAAGCTCCTATCTGATAGATAGGCATTTACTTGATGTGAGATGATGTTTTACTCTTGGCCTACTCTAGAACTAGCTTCTTAAGATCACTTCCCCAATGTGTCTTAGTCGAAAAGCAACCTAATGATGCAATCAAAATTTACGTGGTTAAGGCCGGCCCCACCTGAGAATGACCCCGCACGCTGCGATGCTTGGAGCTCCTCACAATTGGAAGGCGAGGCTGGACTAGAACTAGAACATTCCACTTACACACCCCTCCTACCAACAGAATTGATATTTCATCAGCTTTCCGGTCGAGTGGAACACAAGTACTGACTGAGAATATCAAAGACAAACTAGAGGAAGGGACTTGTTTATCATCGGCATCTTATATACATTCCCTCGCAGAACGGCCACTCTTTGTTGGCAGCATTTAGACATTTCACCCCCACCACCCCCTTTTCCCGAATCTTGTCGATAATCCTCAAACCACCATAGCCAAAATGCCGCTCGATTACAGTAAATGGGTGAGTTATAGCTGAGAAGCGGTGAGCCCGCTTTGCCCCCTCAGCACACACTGACACAATGGAAAATCCAACAAACCACAGGACGCGCTGGAGCTCAGCGACGACTCGGACATCGAGGTGCACCCCAACGTCGACAAGCGGTCCTTCATCCGGGCCAAGCAGAACCAGATCCACATGGAGCGGGCGCAGCGCAAGCAGCAGATCGAGACGCTCAAGTACGAACGCGTCGTCAACGACGGGCTCCTGAAGCGCATCAGCGCCCTGCTGGCCTCGCTGCGGGCGCACGCGGCCGACGCGGCCAGCGGCGCCAAGAACCCGGCCGAGGTGGCGTTCCAGGCCGTCATGGAGTCGGCGCAGGGCACGAGGGCCGAGGACGACCGGCCCCCGAAGCGGCCAGAGGGCGTCCACGGTAGCGAGGAGGAGTTGCCGACGTACACGAAGATGATGGCGACGCTGCTGGACCAGGTCAACAAGGCCATGGAAGAGAAGAAGGTCACGCAGGAGGAGAGGTACGGCGCCATGACGGCCGAGATCGAGGAGCACCTCAAGAAGGTGCAGGATCTGCAGAGGGACCTGGAGAAGAAGCTGGCGGAGCTCGAGAAGGAGGAGAAGAGCAAGATCACCAGCGAGAGCATCCACACCGGGTTCGACACGTCGCACGTCAACAAGGCCAAGGCTGCCGACTCCGCCAAGGCCTCCTCGAGCAGCCAGCCGGAGCTGCTGAACCCGAACTTCAACAAGGGGAACGCTGCTAAGGAAAACACGGCCGCGAGCGGAGGGTCTCTGGACGACGACGACGATGACGAGATGGAGGCGTCTCCAGCAGCGAGGGAGTTTGCCAAGATCAAGCAGGGCGACTACCTCGCCTCGCAACAGTTCTTGACGTCACACCCGCAACTTTTGGCGTCTGAACGAGAGACGGATGGCCTACTGGTCCTGGCTTTCGACGCTCAGCTGCAGAACCGCGACGAGGACGCCAGGAGGTACGTGCACCAGGCACTGCTGCTGCAGTACTGCCGCGCCCTGGGCAGGGACGGAGTACAGCTCTTCTTCAAGCGGGTGACCACAAAGGGTCACCAGGCTCAGGACATATTCTTCAAGGACGTTCAGGAGACGTATGGCAAGATCAAGAACCGCGCCGGTGAGATCAATGCGCAGAGGGCCAGGGACGCAGCCGAGGGCAAGCCGGACGGCGTCGAGCAGATCCAGCTGCACGCTGTCGAGCCCGGCACGGTCATCAGCATTCGCGTACCGGAGAAGGACAGCTCGGACCCGGGAGAGCAGGCGGCCAGGGCCATATTTGATGGGTTCAGTCCCGAGATGAAGGCCGCGCTGGAGACGGGAAGTCTGGACAAGGTCAACAAGGTCCTGGGTGAAATGGATGTGGCTGAGGCCGAGGAGTTGGTGGGCAAGTTCTCAGAGGTAAAGTTTCTTCCACGCTGCTACATCCAAGTTCATATGACAAGTATGACTTGCTACGTGAGATGATCATGCTAACGGGATGTTTTTTTTTTCCCTTTTTTTTCCAGGCCGGTGTGCTCAGCGTTGAAGAGCAGATTATTGATACTACAACAGAGGAGGGCAAGGCGCAACTCAAGGAGATTGAGAAGAAAGGTGTCGAGTCGCAGTTTGCGGATGACCCAGAGTAATTTTTTTTTCTTGTTCTGTTGCTACCTACCTCACATGCCGGTAGATCTTACCCCCAACGTGGGTAAGGTAGATACAGATGGTTGATGATGCATTGCTATGGCGTTGGGTTCGGACTTCTGAGATGGGTTATTTGTGCATGATGGATATTTCTAGATGACTACCTTGGGCATTTGTCACAAAAAGTCAAGATACGAGCAAGTAAATTCGAGTAGGCATGCACAAAGAATCGTAATGTGAAGTGGTCTTTTTTTTTTTTTTAAAAAAAAAAAAAAAAACATCCTTATTGAGGAAAAAAAAAAAGCACTACTATTCGTGTTGCTTCGAGGCTCGGATTTATTTTGGTGTCAGCTGACGTGGAACCCAGCCATAATTACGCGGAATAGATTAGCTGCCCTCTGCCCCCTATACATACGTTGTCGCACTGCGTAATGTTCCGAAGATGCAGGCAATGCAAGTATGCAAGCAAGCTATGCCTGCATAAGGGATCGGTGTACGAAGTAGGTAGTTTGGCTTGGTTGGGTACCGAACGGCAAAAAAATTGATTGAAATGTGGTGTGTGTGTGTGTGACGGATCTGAAGATCCTAATGCTGTGCCATTCTAAAAATAGTATACCCTGACCCATGCCGGCACTTTTTACCAAACATGAAGATCTCTGGGCACTACTGTACGTAACCCACCACCTGTAAATATTTTGTATCAGAATCAAGAATAATACAGACAGTATAGTGGAACTGAAGTCCAACCTCGCCTCTGACTTCCTTCCCTATTCTTGAACATAATGTAAACTCCTAGTATCTCATCAATCAAGTTTGTTTAATCTACTTTACATCCGAAATCAATTACGTATCGCATGACTTTTGGCTGTTGAAGGGAGTAAGGTAGGTAGGTAGGTGTTCACGCAGATTTTACTTCTCGTAATTTCTCTACCATACCCACGTGCAAGACAAAGCAAAAGTATATGCAAGTTTGGTTCATCTCTTTTTTTTTATTTTTATTTTTTATTCTCAGCTGCCATTTTTGGTGCTTACTCGAACCACCTGGCCTGCTTTTTTTTTTTTGGATCTTCCTCCCCCACCGCCCGCCCCCAGCTCTTTCAACTTTTTTTTCCTTTGTCTCACTTTGAAAAAAAAAGGCTAGCTTTATTCCCGCGGGCGAGCGTGGGACGATCTCTCTTTATTTTGGTTTTATTTTATTTTTTCCATGGAACATGCTCGTCAACCGCCCCGCAAAACCCACCCGTTGGATCGCCAACACGGACAAGTTACAAGAGTTGCTGTGTTGGCCTAGGGGTTTTTTTTTTTGGTGGCTGGAAGTTCTTTTTGTATGCAAAGAGAGACTTGCAAGACTTACAGAGTACGTCATGTCGAAATATACAAGCAATACAAAGCAAATGCCAAGTTCGCATGATTTTTTTTTTTTTTTTTGCCGCCCACTGTTGGGCTTAGCGACGACTTACGGTACGGGTAGAAAAGCGAAATTCAGCCACCGCCCACGTAAGCGTCCAACAACGCGTCCCTCTGCATTGTCCAATATTAATATTGTATGTGTTTGTGTGGGCAGTGTTCAATAAAGTCTAGACTGGACTCGTTTAAGTCGACCGGTCCGTCCGATTCTTTGATTCGCCCCTGTGGGTAAGTGAGTGGCGGGCACAAATCAATATGTGCTTTGAGTGGTAGGCATCTGTACAACTGCATTAGGTTACCGACGATATTACGGTAGAACCAGTCCTATAGTAGACACATGTCCCCCGGGGGAGGCTGATTGGCGGGTTGGGATACTAAAAAGGGAAGCAGAGGCGGCCAGTGCTCGGGTTGCCGTGATTGGCGCTCTAGCGGGGTGGGGTGGGCTTGCGCCGTAACACGGATCGCCCTCCCCCTATCCACCACCTACCGAAAAGATACAACCAGTAGCGGGAGGGTGACCTAAAGGGACCCCTACCCCTGATGATCCGAAAAGCTGCTGTCAAGTTTGAGATGCCGTCCTTGGTGGTTTGAGGACACCCCCACATTCAAGGTAAGGTACACTTGCCCCCCCCGGGGGTGTGTTCATTTACCAACACCAACACGTTCACGGCTTGACGGTTCAAAACCTGAACGGTGTGGGTGGTAGGTACCTAAGGACGTGTTTGTTGCACCCTCTTTTTTACGACGTAGGGTAGTGTTTTGTGGCTTGGTTTTCTTTTTTTGTTGTTAATTCATCTCTTCATTTCATTCCCACTTTCCTCTTGTTATCTCCACAAACGTCTGCTCATCTTTTTTTTTTGTACGGTACCCTTTCCGCGTTGGTCTCCTCTTTCTTGCATTTACCCATATTTTATGTCTGTGTAGGTATTATTTTATACTTTCCCTTCTCTTTTAGCTGATGAGTCCGTCTTCCTCTTGTTTTTTTGTTTTGTTTCTTATACTTTTTTATACCGCTTCCGCTCGGTTGCCCGTCCCCCGAGGTTTGAAACCATCCAAAGACAAAAGAACGATTCATATATACTAAAAAAGCCGGCCTTTTCTCGTCCGTCAACAACAAACAATCAACAACATTATTACCACACCAGCTTGACTCAGGAAGTAACTGCTCAGAAAGGGGAAGGAGAAAAAAAAAAAAAAAAACAAGGTATAGCAATATGGGTTTCTCAGTAAGGTCTGCCATGACGGCAGTCCTGGGGTTGTCTGCAGCAGTGGCTTCCGCTGCATCTCCCAGCAGGCACGTGGCGAGGGACGACACGGCCTGCAACAACTCGCCAGATCTTTGCTCGAGGGCGTACAACAAGATCACGCATATGGGGGCCCACGACAGCGCTTTTCTCCGCGACGCGTCGACTGGCAACTCGATCGCGGGCAACCAGTTCTACAACGCGACCGTGGCACTCTCGGCCGGCCTGAGGTTGCTGCAGGGCCAGGTCCACAACGTCAGCGGCGTCCTGCGGCTCTGCCACTCGGACTGCTCGCTGCTCGACGCCGGACCGCTGCAGGACTGGCTCGCCAAGGTCAAGGGCTGGATGGACGACCACCCAAACGACGTCGTCACCGTGCTGCTGGTCAACTCGGACAACATGGACGTCGCAAAGTTCGGCGCCGCCTTTGAGGCCTCGGGCATATCAAAGTACGGCTACAAGCCCTCGTCCACCACGGCCCCGACCGGTGACTGGCCGACCCTCAAGACCATGATCGACGCCGGCACGCGCCTCGTGTCCTTCATCGCCTCCATCGACGCGAGCTCCACCTACCCGTACCTGCTCTCCGAATTCTCGTATGTCTTCGAGACCGAGTACATGGTCACGACGGCGACGGGCTTCAACTGCACCCGGGGCAGGCCCACGGCCGCCGGCACCGCTGCCAACGCCATCTCCAAGAACTACATCCCGCTCATGAACCACTTCAAGTACGACAGCCTGACCAGCAGCATCCAGATCCCCGCCGTCGGCGACATCGACACCACCAACTCGCCCGACACCACCAAGACAGGAGCCCTGGGCCTGCACGCCGAAACGTGCAAGGAGGAGTGGGGCATCGTCCCCGTCCTGGTCCTCGTCGACTTTTGGGACAAGGGGCCGTCCATCCAGGTCGCTGACGCCATGAACGCCATCAACGCGACCGGGAG
This sequence comes from Pyricularia grisea, assembly GCF_004355905.1. Lineage (NCBI taxonomy): Eukaryota > Fungi > Ascomycota > Sordariomycetes > Magnaporthales > Pyriculariaceae > Pyricularia > Pyricularia grisea. The sequence continues at coordinate 4,362,094 of NW_022156716.1, read as the reverse complement.
GAGCCAGCCGTCGTCTACGAGCTCGACTGGCGGCAACAAGGGCACCACCACCGGCCGGAGTGATGGGAGTAGCACCAAGGAGCCCAGGCTGGGCTTGGGCACGGGTGCCCTAGTGGCTTTCATGGCCGCTGCCGTGCTCATGTTTTGATTATTGATTTATTTTGTTTTGTTTTACTTTGTATGTATGCATGGTCTTGGTGTTGACTTCGCCTCTTCCTTTTGTCAGACTACCTAAGATATCCGGTACAGCTTTAGCATAGCGATGGCGTTCTCAATTTGATTGGGTCATTCTTTTCACCCTCTTTCATTTTTTTTTATTTCATTTTTTTTTCTTATGGTGTCGTCTACCGTTCTATACCGTGAGCCTACTACTGTGGCTCCTTCGATGAGCTGCGTATCAAGTTGCAATAACTTTATATGGCCTAGGTCGATCCCTATTTCGCGCCCACCGCACGCTAGTTGTACAAGTAAATTCCACATTTGTGGCTGGGTGGAAGTGACTTGAAACGGTGGACGTCCGGTTGAACCTTTAGGGCAGGAAGCAAGTGTTATTCTAAAATCCATCGCGTACGCATGGCCATTGATTGTTAATCTCTACAGCCAGATGCAATCTTCCAAGGAAGGGCCCCCTCCACATCCCTCCACAACAAACCTCGGAAATCAAGAAACGAGAGATCCATCGTCCCCATAAATGACGAACCAATCCAGAATGCAACAGGGAATGCCCTCCGATTAAAATCATATTGCAAGGAATTGAATGATTATTGTTCAGTTTACTCCTCCTCTGACATGTCCGAGTCCTTGTTGTCCATGCCTTGTAGCTCCTGCTCAAGGAGCCGCTGCTGCTCCTCTTCCGTAGCAATATCGCCTGATTCACCTTGCCCTTGTTCGGCTTGCTGCTGGGTTATCTCTGCCGCAGTTAACTCGTGGTCAAGAGCCTTCTCTTGTTGTCGCATCCGAGATGCTTGTCTTTCCAGCTCCTGCATCTTTTTTGCCTCCTTTCTGGCTTGCTGCCGCTGCAGCATCTCTCTCCTCTCAGCTCGCCTCTCAATCTCCTCTTCTTCGAGCTCCTCAGTATTGTCAATCAGCCCCTCTCCGACCAGCAGCGGCCCGATCGTTTCGATCTTCTTGACAGAGATCTGAAGGTGCCGGAAGCCGAGAGTCAGCCCGTACACCGGGTCGTTGTCAAACGAGTAACTGCAATCCGGCTCCGATAGGTCAATGCCCTTCCTAGCGGCCTCGGCGACGGGGTTGATCTGGTTTTCGCGCAAGAAGTCGGAAAGTCCACCTTGGCGGCATGTGCATGTTGGGTGGATGCAGCAATTTAGGCTGATGAAGCTATACAACCGGAGATATACACGATAGGCCTCGATATTCGCCGCCCGGAGAGTCGTAAAGGATGCTACCGTATCTGAATAGAAGGTGAGGTTTTCTGTGCTCCGATCAGGGCAGTGCCCTTTGTCTTCCTCCTCGTCATCTATACTCTCTTCCTCCTCTGTTTCCAATTCTTCCTCTTCAAAATGACAACCTAGATTGTCACCAGGCTGTTTGAATGGGGTATCTCTTGTTTTAGTAACAGACTGTTTCGTCGTCGCAGTACCTCGGTTGGGTGTTCTGTTACGCACCCCGTCGTCACTCTCAGAGTCAGAATCGTCAATTTCATGGGCGTTCTCCTGCTCTGCGGTTGTGATGAGGTTCAGACTGGAGTTTTCTTCCCCTTCTTGATCATCTTCTTCTGCTGCCTGATCCTCCATATCAGCCACATAGTCCCTATATAAGCTCTTCGGTAACGGGCTGACGATGGCGGATAACACCTTCCTTTCCGAATAGGTTATCTGGCTGGTTGTGAGGAGCGACATTTCTTTCTCGCCCAGAGGACTGGAAGTTCGAGGTCTGTTCGGGGTATCGCATTTTCGGGCATTTCTGTCAATCGTGAAGAAGGCCATAACATCAAACCTCACGGGCTTGAAAGCGGCCTTGGCCTGCTTTGAGAGCTTTCTCCCCCTATGCATGCTGGGCTGTACATGTCCCACCTGCATCTCGTAGAAGTCTACGATGACAGAATGTTTTTCCTCGTTACTGAAAACCCGCTCGGCTTCAAACAAGCCATCCCTCTTCTCGTTAAAGATCATTGTCAATTTTTTGAGCTGGCTTCCTTTCCCGGCCTGCCTAAGAACAGGGTCGTTCACGTTGAGAAAGACAGCTTGGGCATGATCGTTGGCCCTTTCCTTCTCGAGAAAAATTTGCTCCTCTTCGACGTACCGCTCTTCAGCCTCTTCATAGCTGATATATGGATATGTTTTGATCACTTTGTATGCGATTACTATACGAGCGGGTCCCAACCCCCGGAGAGGCATTGTTAGTCTTGTCTGTGTACGTATGGCTTCAATCTCTTTGCTTAATCCTGCACTGTCGTCGTGCTCCAGCTCTCCTGGGCGACTCTTGTAGGCGTTCTTGGCGGCGCGTTCTTCCTTTCGTTTGAAGAGCTCCAATTGCTTGTTTTTCTCCAAGGCCTCAACTCGCTTCTGTATTTCATCCTCTGGCAGATCGGGATGAGCACTTGTGATATCTATACGAAATTTCTCCTTGCGCTTTTGAGACTTGATGTCATCTCGCATTGCTTGTTTGTCTCTTATTTCATGCCATTCTTGCTCCCACCTATAAGTCCCTGGTCTTCGCGTCTGCCGGCTGCGTTGGCTGGGCTGTGACGTGAGTCTATTCGGAACAATCGGCGCCGTTTTTTGCAGGATCAACAAGGCAGCCTCCTTGCCCATAGGACGAGCGGATAGCTGAGTTGTGGGCGCTGCAGGCTTTGTGATGGGCCGCGAGCCTTGGAATCCAGTGAAATCGAGAGGCTTGCTGGTTCCTTTGGCACCTATGTGTGTGGTTATCGCAGGCAAAGCTTGTTGGGAGGGACGTGCCGCAAGTCGAGGCTGTTGGAGCTGCTGGCTCCCCATGTTTTGCTGTCTACCGACCGCATTCGCTGCCGGCATTTGGGTCGTGGTGATGTTTGCCGTTGATGCATTCTCAGTCAACATCCTGGATTTGGACATGACTTCTCTATTTAATACTGCCGCATTCGAAATTCCTGCAGCTCCATTCTTGGAATTAGTGCTGTCCGCTTGCGAGCGATCTCGGTAGTGTCTGGTCACTTGACTATTCTGCTTTGAAGACATGGTATACTGTCTTGATTTTGACAATGCAGTGTCCCCTTTAGATGGATACGCCTTCTGCCTGCGTTTCTCCACCGGTTCCTCGTCGTCGCTGAGAACAATGACATCGTGAATTGTCAAACCAGACGTTGCACGCTCTCCATTGCTGTCTCTGAGAGAGCCCTGGGTGCGGTGCCCCATGGATGCAGATGGAGATGCAAATGCCGAGTATTGGCTTGCATCTTTGGGGCGTTTCACAGAGGCCGCGGACTCTGGTGTTGGCAGCTGGCAAGCAATTCTGCTTACATCTTTGACGCTGGTGGCCGTGTGGGTTGGTGTCGTAATGATAGGAGCAGGTCGGGGTCGAGACGCTTCGTGGTTCTTTGATGCGCTACCGGCGTTTCGTGAGCCGTGTGACTGAATTGTATGCGTGTACATCCTTGCAGATCCCTCCTGATCCACACTCCGAGTCATCTTGGTAGTCTGTCTCGATTCTAGCAACTCTAGAGACGGCTTGCTGGGTATTGAGCGCTTGCGCTTCCTGGGCTTGGGTGGCAGTTTCGCAAAATTTGGCGGAGTCCAGTCCAATGGCACACGTAGACGACTTATCCCCGAGCTTGGGGCCTTGGAGGAAGCCATTGATCCGAGGAGTCCGGATACGGAACCAATGAAGTTGTTTCCATCATGATTTTTTCTGGTGTCGTCCTTGCTGTGATTTGACACGTCTTTCTGCAAGGATTGGTCAGGCGGTTCGTCGTCTATCACAATCACGCATGTGTTTTGGCGAGCTTCCAGCGACGAGGAATCATCAGCTTGGACCGTCGCACTTGACGCTGGTGATGTTGAAGCCACCTCATTGGAGCTCAAGCCCGGGTGCTCATATGCTGGCTGAGGCATCTCCGAGGCAGGAACGGTTGTCTCAAGCTCATTCACGTCTTGGTCGCTGAGCGATAGAGGAAGGTGCTCCCAGTCTATATCGGTAATCGGCCCTGTTGCACCAAGCAACTGTCCTCGGTCACTTGTGTTTGGCTCGTTCGGGGCTTGACCTGAGTGGTAGACAGTCTCAGGAGGAAGTTTAGCTTCTTCAGTCATGATTTGCTCTTCAAATTCGGAGTCCTCAAGGGATCCCCTGCCCCACCCACCAAAGATGCCATTGTTTGCATTTTGGAACGAGGAAAGACCGTTTGTGTCAAGATTCCCTATTACAGCGAGATCAGTAAGAACACATACCTAAATGTGCACGAGGTGAAGGGAATGTGATTTGTAGAACTCACAATTCTCCAGGAATCCACCATCATTGTCGATCTGATGATCATTGGATGCCGCTTGGGGTTCGTCAAAGTCGCCGGCGGTATTGCCATCCAAAGCTGTTAGTCTGTTCATCTCCATCTTACTTCGTTTTTCCACCTGAGCCGGAGCCTAGGTGGATATCTGAGGTAGAGCTGATAATAATCAAGAAGGGCAAAAGCATAAACTCATTTTACCCTGCGAGTTTGTGTCTGGTCAAATCAGGTTTAGTTTTTTTTTTTTTTTTTTTTTTTTTTTTTTTTTTTTTTTTTTTTTTTGGTTGGGGACTGAGCAGCAGGGGAAACCCAATATCAAAATTCGAGTTACGGGCTGATCCGGGAAGAAGTTCAGTGGTTGGGGCAGTCAAAGGTCTTGATGTGTTGATTTGAAGGAAGTTGAAAGGTAGCTTCATCAAGGGTTGTACCTGAAGATGTAGTATGATGTTTGGTGGCGAGTTGCCGAAACAAAGAGTGATGACGAAATAAAAGGAAAGCAAGTTTGGAATGATGCGTGGTGAAGTGATCTGGTCCCAGTTTAGGTTGCAAGTAGAAAAGTATTTGAGGGCTTGGTAAAACGGAAACAAAGCAGATAGGTAGTTCTCAATTCAAGCGCGTTCGTGTTGGAGTTTTTTGTTGACGCCGAGAAGCTGTTGAATAGATACGCAAGGAAATATGGAGTCTTGCAGTCCGCCTCATAAAAACGAATTCTCAGTTCCGTCGAGACCGCCAAAGGCCACTTTATATTATCGTTGTGATACAACTACGCATCTACCTGATATTTCTACCTACTTGTTTCCCATCTATTTGTTGAGTTGCTCGCCCCAGTAATTTATAGGTAAGAACTCGAACAAGCATATATTCTAGATAGGACGTTCTTGTCCAGCAGCCGCTCTCCCACCCAGTAATGATACAGGCGAAAATACTAAAGTACATGAACTCCTACTTCAAGTCGTCCCGCCCTGGTATTTACCGACCTATGTACCTGTTTGCAGATTCGTGTAAATGCTGCCTGTCTAAATTTACCCATGTTTACGGCTAATAAGTACTCAGTGCGGAGGCGGATTGTACATGTTAAAATTTGAATGTTGACTACCGAAGCGACTGCTTGCTGCTTCATTGTTGTCGTAATCGCTACTTGCTGTCTTTAGACTAGTAGCAAAGGGTGAGCAGTCAGGGAAGCATAGTTCCACCGCGTCACGCATGTATCATGTGAGATCATCACACTACTTGGCCGAATACTTTTTTTTTGTTCAGAATGCGAGCAAAATATACTGGGCTTAATGCATTTGGTTGCCGATCATAAGCAACTGTCGTATTACATGGACAAAAAGCAAACTCGTTCGTATACTAATAGCGCTCACTTGGTTTTCCTTTTCGCCTTAAACGTCTTCAACGGATCCGACTTCCTCCCACCAGCCTTGAAGCTCCTGGAACCGCCCTTCTTGAAGAACTTGCCCCTCTTTTGCCGATCAGAACTCTTCCTCAACGGCACGAAACCAATTTCCGTCGCCGAGAGACCTTTTCTCCCCTCCTTGGGCAGCAGATAATCTGGAACATGCCGCAGCTCAGGGTTTGCGCGCGCAGTCCGAAGCTCCCCGTCGTGACGCACAAGGTGCTGCAGCTCGGCTGGGTTCTCCTCAAAGTGACGCTTGAGCTTCTCGCTCTTGAGCAGCTCCTGCCGCAGCTCACGCGTACGCGCCTCTCGCACCGCGATCTTGGTAACGGCTCGCAGGGCGTCGTTCATCCGGTACCGGAAGCTCTCGACCTGGTCCCTGTCGAAGTTGTAGGGCTTGATCTCGCGGCCCAACTTCTTCTGTTGCTTTATGACGCGCGCCAGAACCTTCTCGTCATTCTCAGCCGAATCGATGCTTGTCGGGATGTGCTTCCTGAAAAGCTCTTTGGGCACGTAGAAGCTCAGTACCATGCCTGCCTGTCCAGCTCGACCAGTTCGGCCGATACGGTGCGTATACGAAGTCGATGATAGTGGCAGGTCAAAGTTGACAACCACCGCGACATTCTTAAAGTCAATGCCTCGAGAAACACCATACTGCTTGTCCCGTTTCCTGTCCATCTTCCGCTTCTTTTTGGGTCTAGATGCTGCTTTTGAAGCTTCGGCATTTTGCCCTCCGTCTTCGTTCTCCTGCTTCTTGTCGGCCTCGGCCTCCTCATTTCCGTCTGCATTCGGTGCTGGGCGATCCTCATCACCCATCATTTCGTTCTCGTCAGATGCTATTATTATATCATAGACATTGCGGTTGAACTCTTCAACAACTGATATCCTCGAGTTTACTGGCAACTCCGAGTTGAGAATACAGCTGCGAATACCAAACTGCTCAAAGAATAGCTTGAGGCGATAGCAACGGTCCACGTCTGCCACAAATATGATGACTTTGCCCTTGATGAGTTGGAGCTTGAACAGAATGTACGCCAAGAGAAACTTTTCGTCTTCGCCACACCTATGGGACAATGTTGGTCAGTAAACTCGTACTTCTACAAGAAAACAACTATGACCATGGGCCAGGACTTACTTTACGATGTATTGTGTGATCTCCGAACCCTCTGCATCAGGCTCCTCCAGATCCAACAAGACAGGATCGCGGAGGAAGATGCCCTTGAGGGTGTCAATCTCGTCAGTGAGCGTGGCGCTCGTCATGACTGTCTGCACCCCCTTGGGCAAGCCGCGGGCGACTTTCTCCAGGTCCTCATCGTAGCCGTAGGACAGGACGAGGTCCGCCTCATCGAGCACCAGATGCGACAGCTTTTCCAGAGACAAAGCCCCAGAGTCCACGTTTCGCCATGCCGTCGAAGGGGTCGAAACGACAATGTCCGGGGAGCTGGATTGTAAAAGAGATCTCTGGACCGCGTCGGATACCTTGTCGGTGAGCCCGACGACCTGTACGTCCTTGGCGCAGAATGCGCTGAACCGCTCAACTTCCTTGGTGACCTGGACCGTGAGCTCACGGGTGGGAACCAGAATGAGAGCAGAGGTGTATGTAGCGCCGGGGTTGATCTGGAGCACGTATGGGATATGGTCAGTAGCTGTGCCATTGCAGGGAGAAGAACAACCGCTTGTGCGGGAAAAGTGAAAAGTGACTGACCTGTTTGCGCTTCAGTACCGCTTGGAGGATAGGGAGGACATAGGCAGCAGTCTGTTCGTTGATTTTTATCGTTAAAGCTATGTTTGCGAACGAATGATAGCTGGGCACATCAGTTGAGCGGACGGAAAAAACTTACCTTGCCACTGCCCGTCTTGGCCTTGGCCAGAACATCGCGTCCATCCAATGCTAAAGGTATGGCTTTGCTTTGCACCAGGGTTGGTTTCTGGAAGGACTGTTGGGCTACGGCTTGAAGGAGTCGCGGGTCGAGCCCAAGATCGGCAAAGGAGGACGAAGCGGCTACAGTGGCGGCTTCCGAGGAGGGGGCGGCATTGGCGACGGCAGAAGACACTTCGGTATCGTTCTTTTTTTCGTTGGTCGCCGACACCAACACAGGCTCGTTGTTCTCATTCAACTTGCGTTTCATATTGATAGCATGAATAAAGGGCAATATTCTAGCATGGGTCTGGTTTGTTTTTCCTTGTCATACCATTCATAGGTATTGACGTCGTGGCGGGCGCAGGCGGTGGTCGTGAAAAAAACTACAAATTTCTTATCTTATCGGGTGGCTATCGCCTATCGGGGGGGCTGTCTCTTTTTTTTTTCTTTTTTTTTTTTCCCATGACCACGGTTCACCACCTACCTTAGGTACCTCCCGTCTGTATCACTGCAACCACCAAAACGCGCCAAGGCGGAGATCGGTGTGCATCAAATAAATTTTCGGGGAGCAATTGAGTCGGGAAAAAATTCCCAAGAAACACAGACACATGGAACATGAGGTAGGCGACGCTGCAAAAGCTCTCGAAAAGGCCAAATGACTGCAGAGCAATGCAAAGCGAAGTAGAGACCCGAAACATATGTATGATGGTTCTTGAGTAAGAGCTAGGCTAGACCTTCAAAAATGACCGACGGGCTGTGGATAAGTTTTGTTCAGCACCGACTTGTGGCTTGTCGCCCGCCAATTGGCTTGACTCCACATTGAGGCTCTTGACCTCACTCGCACGAGCACGAGCCACCTAATCGCAGGAACGCGGTCTTGGCAATGTCGGGGGTTGCGCCTCTTCTTGTGTGTGTTTGCAATGTCATGTTCAATTAAATGCATACATAGGTACTATTTACTATTAGTCCGGCTCCCTGTTTGTAGATTCGATTCGTCTGTTGTTGATCATCAGGAACTAGCATCGAAACCACGCACCGAGATCTTGGCATTTGTCGCCGTGCGGAAGGTCGTCGCGTCCTGCCCAAAAAAAAAAAAAAAATCCAGAAAAAAATCCAGCTCCAGCTCCCAATGTCGCGGTTGCGAGGTGCGGATGCTCCGGCAACCCAAAATCCGACGGGAGAAAAGAAACAAAAAGGAAATGCACAAGTAGATCGGGGGGGAAAAGTTCACACATGATACAGAAAGCACACGAGAAACGACAATTGGCTGCACCGGAGCTTAAGGATAACAAGGGACAAGCTCCTGCTTCCAAGCCCTTTGCAAAGCTTGATGCACCGCCAAGAAACAACTGCACAGAACGCGGTTTTCCCCGGGATCTACGCAAGGGTCGATTCGGCTCTTTGATTCTGTAAACTCGCAGTTCGTTGTGAGTGGTGGTATTTTACTCGGTGCCGTCGAAAATACGGAGAATGGCACCGTCTCGCTCGTCTCAGTTTTTGTGATGTCGGCCAAATGTTTCACGCAATAGCGGAGCCCGGGGCCATTGTGGATGGAGAAAAAAAAGTAGCTACAACCTTGTTACCTTGGAGGATATGGAGAAACCCCAGTAGTAGCTGAATTGTGATTATCCGCGGCAAAAAAAAATCTTTTTGGGGCGACCAACTGGATACTCTTGTTGTTATCTGTGACCTACCTGGCTTTGTGGTACTGCTGTACCATCTCCATTTCAAGACAAAATGAACAAATAACCAGCATCATTACAGTACACCAACGATGCAACAAATGAGGCTAGTGCTGCCGCTTAGGGTTGTAGATTGCACCCCATTCGCTGCGCTACAGACCGCCCATTGGATCTTTATAAAATTGGAGGTCATGAGCAGGTTTCCATTTTTTGTTTTTGGTACTACCTATGTAGTGTAGTAATCCATAATTATGATTTGTTCTTGTTGTTGCGAGTAAATTCCGCACAGGCACCCCCATTCACTACTAGAGTATTACCGTACAGGGAAAAGGGAGCAAGAAAAGTTTCGGAAAGAAGCGCATAGCTTGACAGTACAGTACAGTACAGTACAGTACCGATGCACTCTTGCAGCCTCATTTTTGCCCTGCTGGGCCCTTGATTTTTTTTATTTTATCTTTTTTTATTTTTGTTTTTATTATTATTAGGGGTTAGAGACGTACCCTTAATTTTTTTTTTTCATGCCCTTTTCGATTTATAATTCGGCCCATGGTTATCTGACCGGATGGACGTGCGTCTGTCTTTTCTGTAGTTCGCACCTTGGCAGGTCTGGCACGGGAAGTCTAAATTCGAGCAAGCACAGAGCCGCGCGCTCAGCATGTACAGTACATGGCTCGGTTCACTTCTAGGGAACAATTGAATATCATAGTAGAGCAAGTAAGCACACTTGGTCCGCGAGTGGATCGCGTCTCGGTCCCAAACGGTTGAGTCGAAAAAGACTGGATCCTATGTTGTATCTTTTTTTATTATTTTTTAACTTTTATTTGACTAGTTGGAATAGGATGACTTGTGCCAGTCCAACAACCAGCCGGAAATCCAGGGTTAATCAGAGAAAGAATCAGTTACATCAGCAAGGCAAGGGGAGGCAAAATGACACATAATCAGAATCAGTTCCGTCACTACAGTAGGTACTGTAAGCACGCGAGTTTGGGAATTCCGCGGACATCGGAATTTTATCGGCGTACAGTTCGGTTGATAGTTGGTTAAAATAGTACAGCACCCAAAGCTTTGCACCAAGTTGACGAGATGAGAAGTTGGTGTGGTCGGTCTCCATGCATGGAAGCCAGTTCGACCATGGGGTAGGGTACACTTGGTCCCCACCATGTATTTCCACGCTAGGCTTAGACAGCTCTCAAAAAGTTCAGGGATACACGATCTGTCGGTTAATATCCAGTCTATTTCCGTCAACATATGAGCGAATTCCGTTTAATCGCGCTTCTTATTTTTGTATTTATTTATTTATTTAATTTTCCCACCGACTCAATGACAATGGGCGGTGGCAAGCGTGTCTTCATGCCTTGAAATGTTGCCGACGGAAATAGGTACCAATTCTATTGAGGCATAAAAGTGCGAAGAGAAAATCTACCTACTAGTTATACGTAAACATTCACCGAAGACATAATAATATAGAGGACAGAGATCATCCCAGCTTGCTCACGTTGGATGGGAGTACTCGGAACCAAGCGTGCTTTGCTACGCGACATCGACGAAGCTCTTGGCAGGAAACACCATAGCGGGATAAGGCTTGGCGGTGTCTCCGCGTAGTACATACAGTAAGGTGCGCGCCAAGGTTTGGACAAAATGCGGGAACAGAAATGCTTGGCGATAAGTGGCCAACCAGGTTTGTTTGGATTGACAATGCGATTGCATGCGATGTGCAATGGAATGCCGGATTAATCTGTAACCACCATTGCTGGGAGAGGAAACAGTCAACAACATGGAAAATTGAATTGTTGATGATTCGTCACACTGTACGTACATACGTGGTAGTATTTTGGTCAAGTGCAATCACGTATTACAGCGTAGCAGCTGGTACCGAGACAGTACTAGTTCTAGTCTAAAGTCCATTGTTCCCACCTTAGCTTCCTGGTTGCCAAGGAAAACGGAGCTAGCGATTTGTCGACATTGGGAGCTTGACTCGACCTCCGCTTGTATTATCTACAAGCTACCACCGGCAAGCTTTTAAGCAATCCACCACGAGTTTAGTTGCCACGCTGCAAGGCGCCGTCGAAGAATAAAAAAAGGAAGGAGAAAAAAAAAAAAAAGAAAAGCCTCCGAGGAATATGAGGAATTATCTAGAACACAAGTTGGTGCATTGCAGGGTGCAGCCGTCGGTAAAGGTAGTTTTGGTACATAGATAGCGAAAAATACAAAATACGTACAGCAAACAAGGGAAAAGTCTAAAGCAAGCCTACTACGTAGGTCATGTCGGTTAAAGTACGTACCTACATCCTAGGTACCTTCCTAGCTTATATGGTGCAGTACAGTCAATGAGTACATTGACGTACATAATAACTCTATTGCATTAGGTTGGTATGTAAGGTAGGTAGGTAGGTAGGTAACAGTAGGTAAACAAGTAGCGGATGTCACGTCACGTGATCGTTTCATGGCTCCGACGGCGACTGAAACTGCGGGTCAAGGAAGGGGCCGTGGGCTCGCGCTTCGGTTTTGAAATATGAAAGAAATTGATACCGATCCGGGACAATCCTAGTAGGCAACTCGTCGCAAAAGCCCGGATATTTCCTACCAGGTGACAGGGAACAGCGGCTGAGGCATTTTTTACAACTCGTTTCTCGTCTTTTATCGCCGAATTGGACCGACCAACCAACACCCAGGAATGGAACCGCAATAGCAAATCACACCCACCATCTAACTACAAGGTGAGGTACCAGACCCGGGGCGCCCCAGTCTTGCCAGATATGGAGTCAATTCAATTCGCCTTGCTGCTGCTCCCTGTTGGGGAACGATGGAGAGAGGAGAGAAAGAGAGAGAGAGGGAAGGAGATAAGTGGAGAAGAATCCAGGTACCAACCTACGTAAGGTAGTAGGCAAAAAGACGTCCAATGCAGCCGTGCGTATCCAGGGTCTCTCTATGGTGACATCAAAAACAAGTTGTCCAGGATCGCTTGGCTTTTGCCGCGTATGTCCCGCAGCTAACCATAGTCGTCAGCAAGAAGCCAGAGGGGTACCCCATCGTTGGCCGCTTGTGTGTGTGTGTGTGTGTCTCTCTCTCTCTCCAGCAAGAGCCGCTCGACCCGTATGTACAATCAAAAAAGTGCTCTGCACCAAACCCGACTAGCTTACTGCGACTAGACTAGACCGATACGGAGTTGCAGCTAATTACAACAGTACTTAGGTACAATGTCCACATCTAATACTGAAATGGGCCACCGGACCCTCCACTCGCATTGTGGACACCAGTCGTCTGAACATTGACGCCCGCATCCCGGTCATATCAAAGAGGAAAAAAAAAAAAAAAATACAAGAGAAATAAACAACAGACCGAGGTCTGTGTTTTGTGTGTGGGATACGACTCCTGCAACTGTTTTGGGTTACCCTTGACCAATGTCAGTAAGTCAGACCGAGTAGGGAACGTCGGAAGACCCATTCTAATCCAGTTACCAGCATTTGGGGTCGGTCATACATACCACCTACCGTTTGGATCGACATAAACGGCCAAAAAGGAAAAACAAAAGATAAAAAATAATAATAATAATAAACAAAAAAAAAATTAAAAAATTATGGAGGGCTGGATCGTACACTGGGGCTGCCGACTCATGCAGCCACCAAGTATAAGACCAAAAGCATCTGCACGCCATGTATCTCCCCCTCTACATCCCGCAACCTCTTCGCCTGCGTCTTATTCACCGGACCTGCTCACAACTCTACGCGGCTGGTTTGTGTGCGCCATTTGTTTGCTGGCCTTGCCACACATCTTTTGTTTTGCTATTTAAAGAGTGCTCGGTGCTGCCATCAACCCATCACCTTCGTGAGCAGCTGGACTGTCATCTCTCCACATTCATCCTAATCACCGCACGCACTTGCACTCTTGCAAAGAAGAACCCATCACCTTACCCAAGATGGCGCCTTTCAAGAAGATGTTTGGCAAGAGACTATCACAGTCTGAGCCAGTAAACACCGAGGACCCTGACCATGATCTGGAAACTGGTCAGTTCATCAGCCTCCGTGGAGGTGGCAGCGACCCTGCCCCCGCTGCAACCTCGCAGGCGCCCGCCTCCACTGGCGCCGCACCAGCCGGCCAGGAGAACCCATACATGGACGAGTACCAAGCGTAAGTACAGAAAGAGAACATGATCCTCAACACGCCCAGCAGCAGGAACACGTGTAATAACAGGTGCTCTTGAATACAGTCTCGTCCGCTACATCGACACCTACCGGGATCCTCGCGAGAGTCAGGGCGAGGAGGAGCTAGAGAGCGATGAGGTCAAGAAGGCCCCCTGGTGGGCTTTCTGGAGGCCCAAGGGTGCCACCAAGAGCCTTTCGGACTTCAACACCCCCGCTGAGTGGCTCAACACCAACATTTCGGCCGGTCTTGACTCCCTCGAGGTTGAGAGGAGACGCAAGTACTCGGGATGGAACGAGCTCACCACCGAGAAGGAGAACATGCTTCTCAAGTTCATTGGTTTCTTCCAGGGTCCCATTCTCTATGGTATGTCACCTCGTGGGGATTTATAACTTTGCTGCGTTCCAATGGCAACCAACTAACTCGATTCTGTTCTATAGTCATGGAGGCTGCTGCTATCCTTGCCTTTGCCCTTCAAGACTGGATCGATGCCGGTGTCATTGTCGGTATCCTGCTGCTTAACGCCATCGTCGGTTGGTACCAAGAGAAGCAAGCCGCCGATGTCGTCGCCTCCCTCAAGGGTGACATCGCCATGAAGGCCCGCGTCGTCCGTAACGGCAGTGAACAGGAGATCCGCGCCAGGGAGCTTGTCCCTGGTGACATCGTCATCATTGAGGAAGGCCATGTTGTTCCCGGCGATGCCCGTCTTATCTGCGACTACGACAATGCCAGGGACGGCTTCGCCCAGTACCAGGCCGAACTCAACGCCCAGGACATTTCCAGCCCCCGCGGCGAGAAGTACGAGTCTGATGACGAGGATGGTACTCCCCACGTCGGCCACGCCATTGTTGCCATTGACCAGTCTGCCATCACTGGAGAGTCTCTCGCCGTCGACAAGTACATGACCGACACCGTCTACTACACCACCGGATGCAAGCGCGGAAAGGCCTACGGTATCGTCACCCACGGCGCCCAGGCCTCGTTCGTCGGAAAGACCGCCTCGCTCGTCCAGGGTGCTCAGGACCAGGGTCACTTCAAGGCCATCATGAACTCGATCGGTTCTGCTCTCCTGGTTCTCGTCGTCGTTTTCATCCTCGCTGCCTGGATTGGTGGTTTCTACCGTCACTTGGCTGTTGCCTACCCCCAGGACAGCTCCGTCAACCTGCTTCACTATGTTCTTATTCTGCTCATTATTGGTGTCCCCGTCGGTCTGCCCGTCGTTACCACCACCACCCTCGCCGTCGGTGCCGCTTACCTCGCCAAGGAGAAGGCTATTGTTCAGAAGCTCACCGCTATCGAGTCGCTTGCCGGTGTCGACATTCTCTGCTCCGACAAGACTGGTACTCTTACCGCTAACCAGCTTTCGGTCCGCGAGCCGTTCGTCATGGAGGGCGTTGACATCAACTGGATGATGGCTGTCGCTGCTCTCGCCTCGAGCCACAACATCAAGTCCCTCGACCCCATCGACAAGATCACCATCCTCACCCTCAAGCGCTACCCCAAGGCCAAGGAGATGATTTCTGAGGGCTGGACCACCGAGAAGTTCACTCCCTTCGACCCCGTCTCCAAGCGTATTACCTCGATCTGCAACTACAAGGGCGTCAAGTACACTTGCTGCAAGGGTGCACCCAACGCCGTCCTTGCCATCAGCAACTGCACCGACGAGCAGAAGCGTCTCTTCAAGGAGAAGGCCACCGAGTTCGCCCGCCGTGGTTTCCGTTCGCTCGCTGTTGCCGTCCAGGAGGCCGATGGCCCCTGGCAGATGCTTGGCATGCTTTCCCTCTTCGACCCTCCCCGTGAGGATACCGCCCAGACCATCGCTGAGGCTCAGGCTCTCGGTCTCTCCGTCAAGATGCTTACTGGTGACGCCATTGCTATCGCCAAGGAGACCTGCCGCATGCTTGCCATGGGTACCAAGGTTTACAACTCGGACAAGCTCCTCCACAGCGACATGGCTGGCAGCGCTATCCACGACCTTTGCGAGCGCGCTGATGGTTTTGCCGAAGTTTTCCCCGAGCACAAGTACCAGGTCGTCGAAATGCTTCAGCAGCGTGGCCATCTCACTGCCATGACTGGTGACGGTGTCAACGATGCCCCGTCCTTGAAGAAGTCCGACTGTGGTATCGCTGTCGAGGGTGCCACCGAGGCTGCCCAGGCCGCTGCTGACATTGTCTTCCTCGCCCCCGGTCTCGGAACAATCGTGTCTGCTATCAAGATCTCCAGGCAGATCTTCCAGCGCATGAAGGCTTACATCCAGTACCGTATCGCTCTCTGTCTCCATCTCGAGATCTACCTCGTCACGTCCATGGTAAGTCCACGACTTTTGATCGCTGCAAGGCAATTTTTGAATATTCTGCTAACATGTCTTGTTCTTTCAGATCGCCATCAACGAGACTGTTCGTGTCGACCTGATCGTCTTCCTGGCCCTGTTCGCTGATCTTGCCACCATCGCCGTCGCTTACGACAACGCCCACTACGAGCGCCGTCCCGTCGAGTGGCAATTGCCCAAGATCTGGATCATCTCCATCGTCCTCGGTACTCTGCTCGCCATAGGCACCTGGATCCTCCGCGGTACCATGTGGCTCGAGAACGGCGGTATCATCCAGCACTACGGCAGCATCCAGGAGATCCTCTTCCTCCAGATCTCCCTTACTGAGAACTGGCTCATCTTCGTCACCCGTGGCTTCAACACCTTCCCTTCGTGGCAGCTCATCGGCGCCATCTTCGGTGTTGACATCCTCGCCTCCCTCTTCGCTGGTTTCGGTTGGTTCTCTGGTGGTCTCGGCGAGCCCGCTATCCCCGCCTCCCTGGCCAAGAACCTGTCGGAGAACGGCGCCGTCGACATTGTCACCATCGTCCTGGTCTGGATCTACTCCATCGCCGTCATCATCGTCATTGGTATCGTCTACTACGTCATGACCGGCTGGAAGCGCCTGGACGACCTCGGCCGCAAGAAGCGCTCCGCCCAGGACACCATGATGGAGAACATCCTCACCCACCTGAGCAAGGTCGCCGTCGAGCACGAGGTCGACGCTCGTGGTGGCAACCGCTACTACATTGCTACCAAGCAGGTTGTCGAGGAGGATGACTAAATTTACTCACCTCCTGCAACTGCACACATAGTACAATGCTACTACAACAATTTCTTTGAACAACAAAAAAAAACGAAACAAAAAAAAACATAAAAAAGAGATGCACTTGTCTGCACTGTATACCCTGGATTTTTCTTTTGTAGGGGTTTTTTATTTTGTATACACCCCATTTTATTTTCCCGGAGGCGTTTACATATGCACAAGGTGGCAAAACATTTTAGACTATGGGGGTTTGGGGCGCTATTCAGCGATCACATAATTTTCTTTTCAATAAATATAGTTAAAACTCACATCTCGGTGCATCGCTTGTGATATCGTATTTCTTTTATATTTTTGTGAATGGGATTCTAGGCGAAGTATTGGGCACATGACTGATGTTCGGAAATGGAGCTTGTTACCTGTTTCAACATTGGGCGGACACTAGAACTAGATAGCTTCACGTGAAAGGGCTCAATTTGACATGATCACCAAAAAAAAAAAAAAGGATCCCTATAGATGACCGCCTTGATGAATGTATTGTAGGAAACCCCTTGCATTGGTGGTTAATTTGTCGTTACATGCAGTTACGCAACAAGGTAGGAGGTCCAAACAAACAAGTATTAAAGTTTAGGTGCAGGGTAATCTGCTGTATCAGTCATGTCCAGCCCCACTTGCACATCCATTCAGGGAGAGGAGAGTGTCACTTCACTTGTACTATGTATATATGGACATGAGTCATGTGTATTGATTGTGTCAATCAATTACTTGGATTCAACTTTGACACGAGAAAATCGAATTACATTGAGAGAACCGAGCCTTGTCCCACCAAGAATACGGTGAATGGTAACAAAATAGATAGATAGATAGCCTTGCCTTGATGCAAACCAAAACAAAACCAGCCTCACTGCCTTCCTTTTTCTTTTCTCCTTCTTTACAAATTTGCATCATATTTACTGCAGCATAGCATCTAAGCTCTCTCCCAGGATAGCCTCAATCTTTGTGATCCAGCGATGCGTCTCCTTCTCGACGTCCTCGTCGTCGTCATCCTGAAGCTCGCTAATGTATGGCAGCATCTCGGAAAGCATCTCAAGCCAATCCTCACCGAGGGTGTCCGTCAGCGACTGCTCGCAGCGGACAGCCGCAAGCCTAACATAGGCAGAGGGCGAGCGAAGGCGCTTGAGCACTGCCGTGTTGAGCTCCTTGCGGTGGTCTCGTGAGGCCGCCGCCTCGGCCAAACCCACGACAGCCTTTTGCACCAGGTCGCCACCGGGAAGTTCGCCCAGTGCGGCGGCGTGCTCGAGCTGCTCCACCAAGAGACCCGAGACGGCCTCGAAGTGGGCTGGAACCTGCCAGAAGCCACCGCTGTCGTGCTCGAAACACTTGGCCAGCGTTTTCAGTACCAATTGCCACAGCTCCCGGTCCTCCATTTTTGACGGATCTGATGCCTTGAGGATGGTCGTGGCGTCGTCGATAATGTATGACGCGTAGCCTGCCACAACATCCTTGAGGTTGTCAAAGAAGGCCAAGAGGAAACTGTAGACGCTTTGGTGGCGTAGGACCCTGCCGAGCTTATCGTCCTTGGGTAAACCAGTAGTCACCCATTCCATCAGTTGAGTGAATACAGTGCGGAACTTGCTATCGTTCAGCTTGTAGATCATCTTCAGGGCAACATCATTGATCAATGCCTCGATCTCGGTCAGCTTAGCCATGGCGGCAATGCTGACTGTGTCTTTGGACTGCACGCTCCGCCGGAGGTCGAGAGCACTGAGGAATATGGTTGAAAGTATCGAGATGTGCTTTGAAATGATGGCGCTGGGGTGTTTTTCTAGTACGGTTGCCAGAAGTTTCAAGTACTCCTCCACGGCCTAATTTGGTTGTTAGCGTCGTGTGTCACAAAAGATAGAGCATGTTGGAATGGGTCAACCAGAGAAAGAGTGTACTTACAGAGAAGCCGGCGTTGACGGTCTGAGCCCAGTTTTGCTCCAGGGCTGACAGCATAGTGTTCGCGTCAACCTGGTTCGCCAGGAGTTGCAAGCAACTTAATCTGGTCTGTGAGCTCTCGTCGCCGAGGCTGGCTTCGGCCGAAACGTTGGAAATCTCCAACAGCTGGCCAATGTACGTCTTGGTCAGCATGTATGGAACATGCACAGCCAGGGACTCAAAGAACGAATAGACAGCGTTATGAAGTGCAGGCTCCTTCTCGCCCTGGAGGCTTTCAGAAAGATAAGCGAGTGCCTTGGGAAGTGAGACGGGAAGGGTTGGCACGATGCCATCTTGGAGCACATCCACCAAAGATGCAAGGCAAAGAAGAGCCATGACACGAAGACGCTTATCAGGCTGGCCCAGGCAGCAATCCCCAGCAATAGTCGTGGCCGCGGCAGCAACCGCCTCGAGATCTTTCTTGCCGTACTTCTCGGCAATCTTGTCGACACACGCCACAGCAGTGTGCTTGTACGCAATATCATCGGAGTCACGTATGACTGCCGTGAGCTGCGGCAGGAAGGCAAGCAGGACCGTCCGCGAGTCTGCATCCGTATTGCTTTCCTGATCCACGCGAACCTCGAGGGTACGAAGCACCTTTTGTCGGAGGCTGATGCTTGGGCGGTCAAGCAAGTTCTCGACGGCCTTGATGAACTCGCCGATCGAGAGCAGATTGAGGAGTCCGGCAAGGGTATCGCTGCACCGTGCATGCAGAGCTTTGTTGGTCTTGACAGTCTCTGCCAGTGTGAGTATCTTCTCCAGGAGGGATGCGTAGAGCTCCCTGAACTTGGAAGCCTCCATATCGTCTCGCCCCGCAAGCTGGCTAACCTCGGTGCGCAGCTGTCGACTAGACAGGACCTTGGGCAGCAGCGTGAGCTCCTTAAGCGCAGTCTTGTGAAGGTCCTGGTCGTCGTCCGTGTTTCTGTTGAATAGAGTAGCCGCCAAAGTAGGTTTGGGCTGCAGACAGTCGCTGACTAGGTCCAAGAGCATGACGAGCGATTGCAGCTGAACCTCCACGCCAAAGGAGTTCATCAAGTCCTTACAGAAGGCAACCATACTATCCGTAGTTCCGTACTTGTCGACGAACATGGCCACCAGGGCAGCGAGGAAGTCCTTTGGACCCAGATTCTCGATCAGGGATATGAACATGTCACGCTTCCTGTGCGACGGGATGTGCTCGTAGGCGATGACGAAACTTGACAGAAGCTCCGCAGCGCTTGTAACAAGGTTCCTTCGGCTCTTACGGAAGGTCTCAACGAGGGGCGGGATGACTTCCTTGATTGTCTGCACCACAACGTGTGCAGAGTAGTCATCGCTTTGCCGAAGAACGGAGCCGCCCATGAAGGTGAAGATCGGCATCACGCTGTGAAGCACAACATCAGGTGCTGTGTTGGCAAGGCTGGCGACGAGCAGTAGAGCCGAGTTCTGGACCGCAGGGCTCGATGACTTCTGGATACACTGAACAAGTACATCGCCATGGCCCACAGAAGTATCGATCTTCAGAGACTTGTTGTTCTTGTAAGTTGGCATCATGGCCAAAAGGCTGCTCAGCACTAGGTTTTGAAGATAACCAAGCTCGGACCCAACCTGGGAGCGCAGTACTTGGAGGTCCGCCAATGTCACAAAAAGACTCTGGAGCAGCTCAGGGTGCTCAGCTGGCTTGGATCCCTCGACAAGTTGAAGTACGAATGTCACCTTGTTCAGCGCCGCCTTCACTGCGTTGGTGGCTTGCAAGGAAACCCCACGACTTTGGTCAGAGCTGCTTGTACGCCTCCGCTTGGTTGCAGGCGAGTCAGTTGTGATCTTTGGAATGTCTTGAAGAGACTCGAGGAAGGCATTGAGAATGTTGGTTGTGAGATCCACGTTCCTCAGGAAGTCGGCAGCCTCCTCAGAGACAAACTCTGCCGAAGAGCCACTCGATGCAGGAGTTTGGGCGAGGTCCAGCATGCTCAGCGCCAACTTTAGTTTCGAATCGCTCTTGATTGTGCTCCAAATCTTCTTTGTGCGGGAAAAAGTAGCTTCGACAAGGCCCTCACGGGTCCAGGCAGAGGAATTGGTGATAATATCGAATAGCATTTCCAGACCAGGCTTGTCATTGGCGACAACGACATTGACGCAGGATTGGTTAAACTTGGATTCGTCGATTCTTTCACGATCGCAAAGCTGAGTGGCCTCGGTAGAAGACAAACTAGCCCACCATCGCAAGAGTGGCAATAAAAGGCTGGTCCTCGTAGCCTTGGACACGCTGTCGACTTGATTAATAGGCTTGAGAAGACGTGCTTTCACAGCTAGCAGTGGAGTGTGGACGATATGGCTTGTTATGCAGCTGAAAATTGAGAGCCGAACCGCCGAGGAAAGCTGAGATCCTGTAGTCGAGTCCTTGTTGCTTTGCAAATGGGAGCGTAGGACATTCGAGATGTGCTCCTCATCAAGTACTGATTCCTCTAGAGCAGGTATTATAATTTCGTGCAACAGAGCGTGAGAGGCTGCAGGGTTCATCCACGTTTGCTCATCCGACTGCTCATACAGCTGCTTCGAGGCCCAAATAGGTCGTTTTGCTCCCTCGGCGCCTTCTGCATTCGGCTTGCCCAGAACGATGATCAAGTCAGCGGCTGATCGCCTAACTTTCTTGGCCGGGTCGCTAAGCGCAGCTACACAGTAGGGTATCATTGCTTGTAAGTCCAGGGCGGCGCAGTCCACCTGCTTCAGCCGTCTTTTGGCCATCTCTAGAGCCGCGGAGCGAATTAGGGTTGGGTAAGGACCACACCAAACCCGCATGTAGAAGCTGAAATAGTAGCTGTCGTCATGCGCAGTCTGTCGGCAAAGGAATGGTGCCTCATCAAATTTGAGAAGATCATCCGGATCGGTTGCGACAGAGAGGAGCACCTTGCACATATCGTCAAACAACTGATCGGACTTCTGCGACAAGAAAGATTTGACAGAGCGTGGGGGCACATCTAGGCGTTCAATAGCCGCCTCGAGTGTTTCCTTTGGCTGCTGACGAACTTCCAAGTCCTTCGCATCGTCCTCAGCAGGCTTGTCTTCCAAAAGTCTGCGGGGTCCAAACGAAGTGTCCAGACGAAGCTCTAATCCTTCAATGTCATAATCTTCGTCCTCTATAACCTGCCGCACCATAACGCCAGTTGCTCCTGCACTTTGCGACAGGAGCACAAGAGTTGACCCAAGCTGCTTTCGTGCTGATCCGTCCTGGTCCACCTCGTCTGTCATTTTGAGCGCGGCTCGGAGCAGCGATTTGAAAGCAACCTTGCCCAGCTTCTCTTGCAAAAGTCCCGAGAGTAAAAGAGACTTGATGATGGGCAGACCACGAGCATCGCCTTTCTTGGCTAATCTGTCAGCCAGCGCCAAGACCAATGCGTAGGCTAGCTTGTCGACTCGGCATTGCTTGGACGCTTCGATGAGCCTTTGAGGCAAATCTTCCATTTTAAGCAGGGCCTTTGCGACTCTGGAAGAGAGCTGCTTCGGGGCCCGGTACTGAGCGAGAATTGACAGGCACACAAGTCCAGGCCTGACGGTCTCGGCCGTCCAGCCAATGACGAGCTGCTCCATGAACACTGATAGCAGCTTGTCATCAAAGTTGGCCTTGGCGGCAAGTAGAGAAACTACCATGTAGGCAGCGATCTGGATATCGGGAACATCCTTCATGGTCATCGCGTCGCCCAACGGTTTTGAAACAAGAGCTATGAGTGCCAAATCATTGTCCAGCTGCACTCCCTGCCTGCCGGATCGGTTCATGTCTATCCTGCCATTGATGGCCTCAGTCATGACACCAGCCCAAAATGAAACAAGGGCCGGATATTGCTGCTTGTTCCTGCAGGCATCGAGTGTATATTCGGTGATTGCCGTCAAGAATTCGCGGTGGTGGGTGGCCTGGTAGACTATGGCCGCTCGGGGCGGTGCTGTCAAAGATCGAACGTAGGGTGCTAGGAACTTGTATTGCTGTGGAAGTTCGGCAGGCAGGATTGAGAGGAGAGTGACGAATGCGGGAATCGAGTGATATGGTAAAAAGGTGGCGAGGAGGGCTGAAGTGTTGAATTCGTGGATCCTGTTACCATGAGACGGTAGATCGTTAGGACCAGCGCAGCCGAAATGAGTCAATATGATATCCTTCCTTACCTGAAGCGTCGAATAAGCCACTCAATGGCCTTGATCGCCGGCATCAGTCTCAAGCGACTGCCCACCAGGCGCAAGAAGGACTCGACACGCCGATCAAGCTCATGGTTTTCCGCCTGGGTCATCTGTGAACGGTCCTCATCCTGACTTTGCTCACTGAAAAGTGTATTCGCAAATGGGGTGAAGCGGGCATCGAGCTGGCAAAGCTCTTCGAAACCGTCTCTACACGCGGTGTAGATTGTCTGGTAGCTCTGGCCGGCGGCGATGCGCGGCTCGAAAATCAAGGACTTGGTGTGTGCCGCCTTTTGCGCCTTGACATTCAGCGAGCTCCGAGACTTGGCGGCAATCTGCGCAAGTTGCGCAGCGAGGGAAGTCGCCATGTCTCAAGTGCCGTTGAGCGATGTGGACTGAGTGGGAAAGAGGTTCTCAAAAGAGGCACAGCAGCGACAGCGACATCATACCAAAAGTTTGAATGATTTCTGCCTTCTGCCACCTTCAATTGCGGTGCTTGCCCAAGAAAAAAAATCCAAAAAATTGTCGGAGCGGGGAACCGATAAGAAGCAAACCAATTCTCTTCTCCCGATAACAATTTTTGAGCGGGGCCACTAGCTCTTGCAAGGGTCCTGAAGCTATGCATTGAGATGGGGCGCTGCAATTTTCTCCAATCGGTGAAAAATGAGGAAGGCGACAGGAAGAAAAAAAAGAAAAGAAAAAAAAAACACAGCATCTAGAGGAGCTGCACATGATCTTTACAGATATTTACAAATATCTGATCGCAAAGGAAACAGTCCCTTGATTCCAGAACACACAGTTATAAAATTTCACAGGCATCTTGGTTATGGCATCCAGGGCAGTGAAGAGACGAAAGATCACGCCGCCTCCAGCAGACGGTGAGAATGATGGCTCCAAGAAGGCGAGCAGCACCGCCTTCTTCAACAAACACGCCGCCAGCTGGAACCTAGAGCAAGACTATGAATCCAGGCCGCGCAAGGGGAAGAAGAAGGATAAAGAGAGCACCCGCCTGCCCATCAAGACAGCAGATGGTCTCATTCAACATACCCAAGCGCCGGACGCTGGTGCGGTGAGCGATGAGGAATGGCTTGACGATGGCAGTGAGGCTGGTACTCAGTCTGAAGATGCTCCTGCTGAGGCTGTCGCCGCCAAAGTCCCAGCGAAACCGCAGGTACCTGAACGTGAGCAAATATTACGGGCCAAGGAGGAGCTGGCTAAGCTTGCTGCCGCTCTGAGTGAAGAGCCTGAGGAGAACCCAGGGGCGTTCAAGGCTCTGGCACAGCTCGGACAGACCAACATAGTGCCCATCAAGAAACTTTGTCTGGTCACTCAAATGACCATTTACAAGGATGTTATCCCAGGCTACCGCATTCGTCCGGCGGAGCAGGACATGGAGAAGGAGAAGCTTTCCAAGGAGGTCCGAAGGGTTAGGATGTATGAGCAATCGCTTGTCTCTGGGTACCACTCCTACATCAAAGAACTCGCAGTCCTTGCCAAAGCAAAGGACCCGGGGACAGCAAAGTACGCCAGCATTGCAATAACATGTGCGTGTTCGCTACTCACATCGGTCCCACACTTTAACTTTCGCACCGACCTGATCAAGATCTTGGTCACCAAGCTGAGCAGCAGAAAGGTGGATGACTCTTACAACAAATGTCTACGAGCTCTCGAGAGACTATTCCGGGATGATGAAGAGGGCAGACCGGCAATGGAGGCCGTTGCACTCCTTGCAAAGATGATGAAGGCGCGAAACTACCGCGTCGATGAGTCCGCGCTCAACTTATTCCTCCACCTACGTCTACTGTCCGAATTCTCTGGCAAGGCATCGCAGGATCATGTTGAACGACCTATGGAGGAGGGCAAGAAACCAAAGGCTAAGAGGGAATTCCGCACGAAACGGGAACGGAAGCTCTTGAAGGAGCAAAAGGCTGTCGAAAAGGATATGGCGCATGCCGATGCCTTAGTTAGCCATGAAGAGCGGGATCGGATGCAGTCGGAGACTCTGAAACTTGTGTTTGCCACTTACTTCCGAATCTTGAAGCTCAGACTGCCACATTTGATGGGTGCGGTACTCGAAGGGCTAGCCAAGTATGCACACCTGATCAACCAAGATTTCTTTGGAGACCTTTTGGAGGCGCTCAAGGACCTTATCCAGCAAACAGACGAAGATGCAAACGAGGATACCGCTGAGGGCGACGCGGCCACAGAAGACGGCACAGATGAGGCGGAGGCCCGCAACACCAGCCGCGAGTCCCTTCTTTGTATAGTCACTGCTTTCGCACTACTCGCGGGACAGGACGCACACAACAGTCGGTCGCAGCTGCACCTGGACCTTTCCTACTTCACGACGCGTCTATTCAAGGGCTTGACGGATCTCTCGGTGAACCCAGACCTGGAGCTTGGCGCCGGGTCGCTGCACCTTCCGGACCCCGACAGACCCAGCTCGACAAAGTCAAACAAAGTGAACCTGCAAACCACAACGGTGCTGCTGATCAGGTGCCTGACTGGCGTCCTGCTGCCACCGTGGAACATACGATCCGTGCCCCCCTTGCGCCTAGCGGCATTCACAAAGCAGCTCATGACAGCATCGCTACAGGTGCCGGAGAAGTCCTGTCAAGCCATCTTGGCCCTGCTGCACGACGTCTCGCACACTCACGGAAAGAAGATTGCGGCCCTGTGGAGCACCGAAGAGCGCAAGGGTGACGGCAACTTCAACCCCCTCAGCGAAACCGTTGAGGGAAGCAACCCCTTTGCGACCACCGTGTGGGAAGGGGAGCTGTTGAGGAGACATTACTGTCCCAAGGTGCGGGAGGGTGCGAAACTGTTGGAGAAGAGTCTTGCCATGTAGGGAGCGAAGCGGATAGAAATAAGAAGAAAAGTGGTCATTCGAAGAAATTCATTCAATTTTCCCTCAGGTGAGGTGTGACATTCTGGGTAGAAAACCTGAAGCGATTAAAGCTTATCCTCGCAACATCTTGACACCCCTGCATCGCCTATTGTCTCCGTGGTCTTGCGTCCCTGATCTCAACTATAGTAGTGTGTTTATTCGCCCAAGCCAAGTCCTGTTGTTTGTTCGAAAGACCGTGGCAAGTGGCAAATACTGATGTAAGCTGTGCAATCAATCCAAAATCATGCTTTGAATACCATCTGATTAGTGGTAAGGATGAGCTGGGAGGGACATCTCCCGGCATTCACAGTGCTCTTTGTGATCATTGGGCAACCAAATTTAGATGTATTTTTTGACGTAGACTGTTGGGATTTCTTGAAGACAATTGACGCTCCCGTACAGGTATTAACATGTCCCGATAAATAATCACACAACATCTCCGCTTCCCGACAGGCAATGATAGTAAGTATGAGAAACTGCAAAAATAGGTGAGTTGAGGAATGAAGAAAAGATACCCGTTGGAACTTTCATCTCCCATCCAACTCCGAAGACAAACGCTCACGACCGGTAGATACTACGAACACCTGAACGTAGCCCCCTCTGCATCATAAAGCGTCCGAAGCACTCACTAATCTCAACACAGAAAAACAACATGAACTGAATAAAAGACAACAAGTATTGCAATCCGACCAACTCATATATACAAAAGAGATGCAACGCAAAGAGTCGGCTTGCCCCTCAGGCTGCTTCCCTTGTTTTTTTTTGTTTCCGCCCTATGCTTTCGCGGGTCTTATAATAAATAGTGCGGTCGTGGAATGCAAAATCGAACAGGGGAAGAATTCAAGAGGACAAAGATTCTCTGTGCTCGTTCTAAAGAGTTTGTGATTTTATGCCACTGAACAGAAGAAATAGAAAGACTCTGTAAAGAAGAGTGAATGAAACAAAAAGTTCATAAAAAATGTAAAAGATATAAATGTGTCAAAACGGTCAAGACGCCGGTAAATGGGTGAAGAAATCTCGAAGAGAAACAGGAGACGAGAAAGAATAAAAATAAGGAAAGAAAAAAAGAAAACCACCGTTTGACATTCTCATATCGAGAAGAACGCCCCCCAAATGTAGTTAGTGCCGAACATCAAGAAATCCCACCCCAAGCGTCGCTCATATAATAGCCAGCTGCGTATGACAGCAAGTTCCCCTATTGTACAACAGAAAAAGAAGAATAAATTTAGTGTTAGCCAGCCGAGGCCGACTGATCCGCAAGTCAAATTAACCACCTCACATCATACCGCCGGCATTGATGGGCTGAGGTTGGCTCATTTGCATCGGCTGCATCAGCGTCTGCATCGAGTTGTATTGTGGCGCATGGCTCATTGGCCCAGGGTTAGGGCTGACAGCGTTTGAGTTCGGGTGCTGCGTTGTGTTGCCGTGAGCCATTGCCGAGTTCAGTGAAGACGTAACGTATCCACCCTCGGAGGTGGGGGAGGCTTCCTCTAGAGACCCGAGGTGATCCTCGCCCGAATACTCTTCCTCATCCTCGCCCGACAGGATAAGTCCCTCGCCGCCGTCGGCCCGATCATGCGTGCGCTTGTGCCTACAGGTTAGGAAAGAAAAAAGAGTTAGTCGGTGGTTACTTGACAGAAGACGAGACATGTCGTTTCCTGTTTGAAAAGTGTTGTGCTGCTGCTCTGTGCTGTGGCGTGACGGACGACGCGGCGATGGCTGGCTTGGTGGGCGGTCTGATCTTGATCAAATTCATCGACGGTGACTCCTTTCTGGTACATAGCAGGCGCACAACATCTTCAACCAGGAAAAGACATAGGAAATGATACATCAAGGAAAGGTAAGGGGCATACTGTGCTAGGTTGTCTGATCGGGAGAACGCCTTGCTACAATAAGGGCAGATGTAGGGTCTTTCTTGTGTATGGGTTCTCACGTGTCTGGAAGGTTTGGTTTTGGTCAGAAACAGGCCCGCGCGGGCTTTGCTTTTGGTCAAGTTGTCTTTCTGCAGGGGACTCTTTTGGTTTCACAAATGAAATTTGGTGCAGTCTTACCGCTTCAGGTGCTCGAGGCGCTTGAAGAGACGACCACAGGTCGGGATCGGGCACGAGTGTGACTTTTGCGGGTAGGGGCCGACTTCGCTGCCCATGACGGTTGCCGAGCGTGCCCTGCGGACAACATTCGGGCCGCCCTGGGCCATTGGCCTGCTGCGGTCGTCCATAGGGCTGGTCATATCGTCGGAGGGCATAGGGTACTGTTGCTGTTCAAGGTTGACGTGGTGCATGCCAGGGCTGCCTTCCACGGTGGAGAGAGGGGTTCCATGGCGCGACATTTGTTCCATAGCCTCCCTCTGGTGGTTTGCCATTGACATGGGCGGGTTGCTGTAGATGAGTCCCGGGGGAGAGTTGTCGAGCGACTCATCGCCCTCGGCAACGGGACCGACGGATGCCGACACAGATCGACGAAGGTCCGATGGCCTGTGAGCGGCGGTGGCGGCAGCCGTGGCTGCAGCGATGGCCGACATGCCTGGCGGAATTGATGAGCGTCTTCTCCTCTGCTTGTAGGTTGGGGAGCCCTCAATCACAGAGTAAACATTGTTTGACCCATAGGACCTTGTGAATTGGGGGCCAGCGAGGTTGGACGGAGGCAACTGGACCATACCATTTAAGCCGTTCACACCGTTCATGTGATCAGGGATAGCAGTGTAGAGTCCAGTTTCCTCGTTGGCAATGTAGGCAGGCTCGGCACCCATTCCCATGGCTTGTTGGGGAGGAGTGAGAGGCTCGAAGGAGATTCCCCTGTTTCCGTAGTCGTCATAGTGTGAGGACACGAAAGAAGGCGCGGGAGAGTACTCAAGGGCGTATGCGGGCATCGAGGCGTGGCGCTGGTGGCTTTGTGAGATTGGGACTCCGTTTTGGTTGTACTGGACGCGGTTAAAGTCCGGCTCCCTCTTGACTGCCGGCTGGGGCGGCATCCCGGGGGCCATCGCCATCGCGGCATATGGGACCATGGCGTCCAGGCCATCCGCTAAAGGGGCCATCGATTGGGGCATTGGCTGTGTCATCATCTGGGGAGGTGGGGGCATCGAGTCCATCGCCCTCATGACGGGGGAAGTAGACTGCGACGGAGGGAAGGAAACCTGCTGGGCGTTGAAGGAAGACGAGTTCGCTTGTTGAGCCTTGGTCAATTGCTCGTAGAGCGACTGCGACGAGTCGTACTGGAAGGACAGAGCCGGCTCGCTGACAGCCATAGTCGTAGCCTCCTGGCCCATCTTTTCCCTCTTAAGATCCCTCTCGAGCGCATCGAGGAAAAGACGGTCGTGTGGTACGCTATACCAGTAAAAGACCTTTTGCTTCTTTTGTGTCCTGATGCAGTTGTTCTTGTACAGGAAGTCCAAGAACGGGCTCTTGGGCTCCTCGAGGGAGGCGTCGGTGCCAGACTTGAGGTTGCGGAGATCTGAGAAGATGCCCTCTTCAAACTTCTTCGAGTTCTTTACCGGTCGGCCAAAGGCTTGGAACCTGAACGATAAGCATCGTACGATGTCTGTGCCAGAAATGTGAAAGAGGTTGTTCCATAGTACGCAAGAGACGTATTCTCCTGTTGGTAGTAGGAACCTGCGGATGTACTGGTCTGGTTGCCAATCGACGGGAGCAGAGATGAGGAAGTATTTCACTAGGAACTGTCAGTCATTTCTTTTTATCCAGGCCTGGGCGCCATTATTTGGAACATGATGTGCTGAGACTCACGATTATCAACCTGTTGCAGAGCAACCTGTGCATCGTGTGGTAATGCTTGTTGTGCTTCTGTGCTGAGCATGAAGGTTTCGGGTTTTTGAGGCGCGGCGGCGACGCCGGCGTTGTGTGGATGGGAATACATGTTGAGGGACGACTCTAATGGAAGACGTCAAGTCTCAAGCGAGACCTGGGAGGTGCGGAAAGCCAAGGGAACGAATGCAGTGACTAGATTGAATTCTGAAAGCGTGACTTGACGGGACGTTGGTGATCGTGGATACTGGGGTCCAGCCTGCGTTGCAAGCCGTTGTCGCTGAGGCGCTGCCTTGGTTCTAGTATGTTTGTTTCTGATGATGAGTGAAATGAGAGGCGTCGAGTCCAGCCCGGAGAGGGGGAAGTAGTCCAATTGCTTCAAGCGAATGGATGCGAGAGTGGTTGCGTCGCTAGTGTACACCGTCTAGGTGCGCCGCTAATATAAAAAAAAAGGGGGGTGGATATTTTCAATGTTGCCAGTAAGCTGTGGAGTAGTGAAGGGGGGCCCTCGACACGGCGATATAATGGTAAATTGCCCGTTCCAAGCCTGTGCTGTTCCTGTGCCAGTGGAGGCAGCGGGGTGGCGGCAGGTAAACAATTGGAGTCGAGCGAAATTAGTCGAGAATTATCGAAACGAAAATGGCGTGCAGGTCGGGTTGTTGGAAAAGATATAGATCTTCCCAAGGAATCGCCAGTGACCTTATTTTCAAATTGAACAAGAGAGCAGGTCAAGTTTTGCAACACTGCGCGTCGTAAGCCGAGGATTTTCGTCTAGGGTATGCGCCTACTGGAAAACCCGCCCAAATAATAAAATAATCAAAGAAGTGAAGAGGTCTGGTGCACAAGGCAAGCACACACACACAGACAGACAAGTCAATGGAAATGAAAAGAAGGAGGGGAATTTGTGCTGTCTAGGGCTCAGCGAAGACAGACAAGAAGTGGGTGAGAGCCTCCTTTTTGCGACTATGCGGATGGAAGGAGGAGGGCGGCGGAAAAAGAATAGGGACAAAAAAAAGGAAGAGTCTTGAACAGCCGGGAGAGCCACGCGCGAGCGGGTGAGAGCGAGGGTCTGGGGGTTTAATGATTTTCGCGTAGCTGGGTGGGAATCATTTTTTTTTGGAGATTATGGCTGCTGGACCGCTGCTTGGTGGCACCGGTGGATAGCCGGGAGTCTTCCTGGCTAATCAGAACGAGGCGTTTCTGAAGGACAGTGGGTGGGTGGGTGTGTGCCTGTACCGGCTTGACAGCCCCAGGAGCAGAACTGACTTGGAGTGGGCAGTGTGCAGTGGCCACCTTGCCAGGTAGAGGTAGGTACCTTGGTCTGGCTGTTCAACGGACGAGAAGGGCTTTGCTTTGGAAGGACGAGCAGGGGGGGTCGGACGATGGATGATGGACGGAAGAATGCGAATGCCCGGTCGGTTGGGCACTCCACATAAGGTCACCCGCTTTCAGGTACCAGGTGGGAAGGCAAAAGTGGATACCGAGAGGAATAACGCAGATGGCAAGGGTCAGTCAAGAACGGGAGTAGGCAAAAGATGAACGAATTGTCCAAAAAAAGATAAAAGGAAGAAGTAAAAAGAATAATAATAGAGGAGAGGGAGAGACAGAGACAGAAGCAAAGTCTCCATCTTTACGAGCCAGGGGTACAGCCGAAGACAGGGCCGGTCAAGCACAAAAAAAAAACAATCCAGGGATATTGCTGGGGCACGACTCTGTCCCCTCTTGCCTGACGTTACCTTCAATGGCCATGAGCGACCGTGCGTACGCGCCTCCATGCAGGCCCTTGCCCCGTTCTAGCTCTTGTTCCTCTTTCCTGGTGCTCCCTTGTACTCGTTTTGTTCCTCTCGATCCCTGGGACTGCCCAGTCAGCCCAAGCTCCCAACGGGCAAGCCCATCATCTCCACCTTGTCTCCATCGACCATGCCTGGCCTGTGATGGAGCCGGACTAACTGTTTATGGACTACAGCCCGCGGTCCGTGAGCAATCCAAGTCGCCCTTTTTTTGCAAAAGCATGTATGGACGATAGGTACAACAACGTACCACGACGCATTGCAATTCCCACGACTGTGCCTACCTACATACAAAGGTACCCCAGCTAACCCCCCAAAGTCAAAAAGAACTAATGTGGGAATGATGCGGGTGGTGGCACGCATCCTTTCTGATTAGCAGGTTGCAGAACCCCAGGCAAGCGTGATATATCAACGGCGCAACAACACAGACCCGCGGCTACGTGTTTATGCTATGTGATCTTGACAGCCGACTAGCTTGGCAAACTTGTTTTGCACCTAGGTGAGGGTAGTGATGGCTAGCCAGATCCTGAAGCAAAGCCGTACCTACGAGCTGTACGTAGTTTTTTTTCGCTGTCGAAACCAGACACTATATCCTCTTCAAATCGAGCTGAGATGGTCTGGTTTTCTCTTGACAGCCGGGCCGTATATCCTGAATCAAACCAAGGATAAGATTGCAAACCGACACTGGATAGAATTCAGCGCCCGGGTCTGTGACAAGACAGGCATATACTGAGTACAGGGTACGAAGTACATCTTTGCTTGCATACAGGCAGGCATACAGTACGGTGCTGGTCATGGAAGGGCAGGCCAAGACAACGTGGAGACAAACGGTCGAGTCTGGACACTGCATCGCGCTGATCTTTTTTTTTTTTTTTTTTCGCGCTCCTGTCTAATATTTTGTCATCTACGTAGTACGCAATCGGGGCGGCGAGCGATCATCAAAACAGCCCGGATTTTCATGCCCACAATGATGAAATGCATTTGGCGCTTGAGTACCGTAGTTACAGCCTTTTCTATTTGAAAAAGGGGCCATAGATAACTTTCTTGGCTGGTGGCTTCAACAGGATTCGGACAACATTGTTTTTTTCCTTAGTAAGAGATTTCAATGCCAGATTTCAAGGGTTTCCAATCGATTGCAGCTTCAAGAAACAATGTGGTGTGGGTGGCTGCTGCTACAGATCAAGACCCGCGGCGGGTGCGGTATGTGCCGTTTGGAGAATCTGCGACAAGCTGTCCAGCCTGGAGGACGATCCTCAGCCAGTCGGTTCTCGTTTCTCATTAGGTGCATACAGGCGAGCGCTACACAAGACAAATATGGAAGCCGGCACAGCCAAACAACGTCCTTTTGACATGTCGTAGTACCAATCCCATTGTTGAGAACGGCGCGTGCAAAGAAAGGGGCTATTGAATTTGATATCAGATTGGGTTGAGGAATGAAGGCTGTCTTTATTTTTCTTCTTCTTATTTTTGGATCTTGGTTCTCCGTCCATTCATTGTTAGTCAATCTCGCGGGTCCCCTTCTCGTTGAGAAGTACTCTACTTCGTAAGCTCAGAGACGCCGGTTATGCGCCCTATCGAAGTGGGTGTACAGTCTATTGTAGCAAAGATTGCGGTTACTTCGTAAGCTTGAACGAGGGGCTTGAATCGCAATCGAAGATGAAATGGATACATGACGGCACCGTTGGCGAATGGATGAACCGTGTCTACGAGCTATTCAATGTCCCGTGGAAAGTGACCAAGTTAGTGTTGGTCACTAGGTTACCCCTGGTAATTGCAGCGGAACTAGCAGCGGAAAAAGAGGTCAAAGAGCAGCAGCGGCGAAGTAGGCAGGATGACAGGGCTTCCATCTATTCGATTCCTAGGATTTTGTCTTATTTTATTCCTCTGCCTTGTACCACATACTGTTTTTTTTTTTTTTTTTGAAGCAAAATGTTGAGAAACCACGGTCGGTTCCTACACTGCCTCGATTTTGTGGAAATGTACCCTCGATTCTGCCATGGACGCTACCTAGGTATATAGTATCTATGCGATAGGATGTGTAGAACCTAAGTACAGTACAAGTGTTTGCTACGTAATTGATTGAGCCAGCATGCACGCGTACAGTACTTTGTAGGTAGCAAAGGCGTATTCGCCCTGTACTCCAACTTCTCGGCATGCGGCTCCCCTTGCAGTTAAGAGGGGCCTGCTAATTTGCGCAAGTGATTGCCGTGGTAGTTTGATTCGAACCGTCACTCTTAGCGGCGAAGGATTGGACTTGTTTGTCCGACTTTACTGTGCTATATCCATTTTTATTTATTTATTTATTTTATTTTATTTTATTATTCAGTCACAATATTACGCATCCCCATACGTATCCACTGTCAACTGCATGGGTAGACGGCTCTTTTTTGGGTGTGCGCAAGCTGTCAGGTGACTTTTAAAATACCACAGAACTTGATACTCAATCTCGCATTACATTATTCGAACCTTATTTTGCTCTTGTCATCAGTTGCTGGACCCTGACGTTGGGGGTGGTTTTCACGACATTTCGCATACCGTAGCGTGGTTAATTTTGACGAGCATTAACAATGAATGTTAGGTGCTAAAAGTAAATATAGCAAGCATTGGCCACCGGATTGAGAACCGGAGGTTTGCCGGCTCAAAAATAAGCGATTTATCATGTAAATGCGCACTTGCAGATATAATAGTCCCGTCCGTTAACCCGCAAGGTTCTTCCTCGACCTGGCAGCAGGCCAACCTTGATCCAGCATATCGTGCCCACCCAAACAACCATCAGCAAATGTTGGGTGGGACTGGAAGGACCCTGTTAATTTGAAACACGCCTGGCGCAATGCCTCAGAAATAGCTTGGTTACCCATTCCCCCACCACCACGACCATCAAGCTGTTTGCCCCTCCCATGCTTGACTTGAAGGCCATTTGCCCAAGATACCCACCACTTTTCGTCTTCTTTCGCCAATCGCCCCCGGTTAGGGTTTCCCAAGTAGCATCAAGGGTACCTGCCTTGTCCAGGCCGAAGTATGAAAGGACAGAGTCGGGCACCGAGCCAGAAAATTGGACAAAAGCGAGCCTGTCTTGTTCAGCTCCAAACGACTTTGTCGTGGCAAGTTCACTGCCACTAGTCATCTCATTATTTCTACTCAGTCCGGCTGACTGATGGATTTGTGATGTACCGTACAAGCATGGATATCATGGTTGATCTCTGCTTTTTTTTTCCGCTTCCTTGTGTTTGGTGGTTGTGTGGATCGAGCTGCACCATACCATGCACACAACCTGTCCTGTAATTAATTACTTGCCTTTGCCTTCCCTGCCTTGCTTTCCAGCACGCAGGTACAGTACCCATCCAACCAAGGCAGACTAAGAAGAGTCAAGGAGGGTCGAATTTGACTTGCATCTTCCGTCGTTGTAACATGACATATGCCTACGGTAGATGCCACAGAGTTGATTCTCTCCTTTTCCATGCAGATTGGTCAGTGGGATATTCCAATACATCTACTACGAAGTATCGCCAGACAGATGTCAATGAAATTGGAGCCGGCTATCTGTTTCCCCGAAGCAAGTACACGGGTCATTCACGGGAGGCTTTTGTCAGTTGTCCATTCGCGGCTCGGGTTCAATGTCTCGACGCCACAAGCCGTTCTTTTTTTATCCATTCTGCTTTGCTCCATACACGGGTGGGCAAGCTGGATGTTATTTTTCCGTCGTTGGCATACGTTATTACACAAGGTGCCTTAGTATATTACATTTGAACGGGCGGCTGGGCTCCATGTAAACAAGACAGGGCAAGGCATCTATCCGCACGGATCATGGTTCATGGTGAAGAAAACTCCCATATCGAGCTCCCCACGGTCTACGCTGTGGTGAAATGATTACAATACGACAGATTGCGACCTTGTGGCCCGAAGTGGACAACAGACCCGTGCCTGCAGAAGCGTCCCTGTCTTTGCTGGTAGGCCCTGTGGGAGGGGATCCACGCTCCCAGTCGGTTATAAACACACAACTACCGTACCTAGTCAAGCGAGCGTGAATTGGAGAAAAACTCCCGCCGATTGACTGACATTGACATTGCATTGCGACTGCAAGTCCCTGCCTCAATTATGATCACCACAAGTGGGGGAGGCATGTCGATGGTATCTTCGATGCATTGTGGCCTTTTTTCTGTTCATTCTTGTTTGATCGTCTCAGGGCTCTACGTCTTCTAGTAGCCGGCAGTGAGGATTGTGGCCCTTGTGAGTGACGAGTAATGGCCAACTTCCTACCGCCTAATATTAGGCAGGTCAGAATTGACTCTAGCGATAATATTTCCCTTTTGGGGCACATAATCGTTTTTTTTTCCCTTTTTTGCCTTTCTGTCTTCCTTCAGCTTTCGCCCTTGTATCTTGTCTGATCGACCCGCTACCCCTGCCAGCTGGCCGTTCGCTTGTTGATGGCCTCTGCGTTGCCCGCGGACGCCTTACCACGCATAACAGCAGACACACGGACCACACGTGGCATTGGGACTTGAGTTGAGAGAAAGGGCCAGGGCAAAAACGAAGAAGAAAAAAGTCCGAGCACTTTCCCACGAGGCTTTTGAAAGCAGTCAGTTCGGTATGATCGTTCGCCGACCTTTGTTTTGTGTGTTTACCGTTTCTTTTCGGGAGCCCCGGCCCATCCTGGAGGTCAGGTACCCGAGGTAGTAGTGGTAATCCTACGTCGTACCGTATAAACCTGTGGCGGCCAGCCCGCCGACGACACCACCCGACACCGAACCACTTCCTACCTACCAACGTGGTTAAGCTGCAGAGCCCCTGGCGTAATTTCCCTTTGGACTGAATGTGGTTCATTTACTGTCAGTTCAGTCGCACTTCTTTTTTCGATCACGCCAGGCGGTGTGCAACATGACCGAAAAGATTTACTCCAAAATTGGAAGCTCAACGTTACTTGTCGTTCCCCTTCCCCACTCCAACCAGTATGCGATGCGCTCGGCTTCATAATCAAGCAGTAGCGCTTGTCATGCATCCCCAAAATCTTTGTCCAAGAAGGGTATTGGTGCTTGTCAATCTTTCGGGGCGCGTGTGCTATATTACGCAGTACACAGATTCGATCCACGTAAGATCCTCCTACAGAAGCAAAAAGTGAAAAGCTTCTATTCCTAACTCCAAGGTTTTGTTCAATCCTTATGCCTACCGAAAAACAAAAACCTTCAATGCCCCCACAAACCCGCTTTACTCTGTATTTTTGCCTATATCATACAAAAGAACCGGACTGGTTGTACCGGAATTCCTGCCTTTGGTATTTATTTTCTGTTACTTTATTTTTATAAAGTTTCTTGGGGTCCTTTTTATGTGCCTGGCACTCCCTTGCAAACGGGGCTCTTCTGGGTCTTGTCTCTCTCTCTGTACATGCGCAAAAAAAGAAAAAAAAGAAAAGCAAAGACCACTTTTCGCCGTGGTGTTTCACATTTAGCTGCATTACAAGCCCACACCCTCATCGCGAACAAGCAAGCAGCCAGAAGCCCGCACCATGGAAAAATCAGGCTAAGCTTAACGTCGTCCCGCCCAATCATATACACGAAGAGCTATCCATGCGCTGGAGGCTCCCGTTTACCCCTCGTTATCCCGCCAAGCCCACCCATGTCAGCATGGAAACTGGAACCAATTGGTTGATCTTTTCGTGGCAATCATCATCAGGTCAACTCGTCAGCTTGTCCCGTCGCTGACTTGTGGGTGTTGTGGATGGATGGATGGTCTATCTTACTGGCCACACACACACATCTCTCTTATTAGGGCATGTGCATGAGATTCTATTAATGGGATTTACCCTTCTTTCTGGAGCCAGGTACAGCTCAGCTTTTTTGTCCTTGGACGTGGGCCTGTCTAGATGGCCGCATGATGCATACCCGCCTCCTCTATTCTCTTCGGCCTTCGCAGCCTATCCTTAACCGGTAGGTTATTTGTTGCATTTTCTGCCCTGTCTAGTCAGGAGGGCGATCAAAACACAAACGAAAACTATGATTTGGGAGGACGAGGGTGGTCTAAGTTTGCGGCCTATCCACTTCTGTGATGCCGGAACCATACATATCGCAAGAGAAGTTGACGACAGCGCGTGACGACCACCGCAAAACCCGGGCGGCTCCTGGTGCCAGGGCGGCAGGGTCAGATCTAGATTAGAGCCCAGATGCCGTGGGGCAGCGAGAAAGAGACAAAAAAGAGAGAGAAGTTGGAATCCGATACGGCCGGTTTTTGTTTCTATGCCCCCCCCCCCCCCCCCCCCCCCACCCCCCCCCCCCCCCCCCCCCCCCCCCCCCC